>NC_059138.1:68693037-68997301 GCF_020740605.2 Lemur catta
AAGACTGCATCATGAAATTTTCCCTTATAAAAGTAATTTAAAATATATATTGAAAGGAGAGTTCTCCATATCTTATTTTAATGAGTCCTACCTCTTATAAGTCTTTTTCCTATAAGTTAAAGAGCATGTGGACGATGCCTCAGCTACAGCAATGGCAAACCTTGTGAAACTCATCTATTGCTTGTAAAGTGTGTTCATAGTCAAAATTTCATTCTCAACCATCCCTTGTCTCTTCATCATGCTAAGAAGCTTATTTAAAAATATCCTGCCATCCCAATTAACCAGAATCAGAAGATAATTATCAATATTAGGGATAAAGAATGAACAAAACTTATTTGATGTTTTGTCATTTTGCCCTCCCTAGTATACATTCTTGTTAATTGAGTTTGATGAGACTTCTTCCCGCCCTATCAAGAAAGGAAAAAGACCATGCGTGGTGGCTCATGCCTGTAACCCAGGCATTCTGGGAGGCCAAGGTGGGAGGATAGCTTGAGGCCAGAAGTTAGAGACCAGCCTGTGCAAGAGCAAGAGTAAGCCCCTCCCCATCCGTCTCTATGAAAAATAGAGAAATTAGTTGGGCATAGTGGCACAGGCCTGTGGTTCCAGCTACAGGGAGGCTGAGGCCGAAGAATCACTTGAGCCCAGGAGTTTGAGGTTGCAGTGAGCTATGATGACACCACTGTACGCTACTAGCCCCTGCAACAGAGCAAGACTTTCTCTCTCTCTCTCTCTCTCTTTTGAGCGCGCGCACGCGCGCGCGCGCACACGCACACGCGCACACACACACACACACGAAAAAGAAAGGAAAAAGGAAAACCCTCCCCCACAGTAGCTGAAGCAGAGCACTTAGCTGCCACTCCAGCCAGCACAATGCCTTCGCAAATGAGACACATTTGTTGACAGTGAGAGGAGAAATGCTCTAATTCTCAAATACTCTAAGTGCTATAACATTTAGCTTTCCTTTCTGGGGATCTGAATATATAATTCTTAAAATCACAAATTCTCCTGGCTTTAAAATCAAAGGTAGTTATCTGTTTGAGGCATAGACCATAGACCAGAGATAAGATCAATGTACTTTACAAACGGAGAGAGGGACATGCAGATGAGTTGTGTCATTTATTATTAAATAGTTTAAAATCAAACAAGACAATTATATATGCACAGTTTTCCTTATTTTTTTTTTTTTTACCTACTGTCTAAATGTTGACAGTTGACAATATTTTCTGTCTCTTCACTGTTCTTAGATTTTGTGTTCTTAAGAAACAAAAACTCATCGTTTTAAAGAAAGGCCTGATAACATGGCTTGTGAATTAAGTTTTTAAAGTTCAAATATTCTTTCCTCTAATTAGGTTAACCGGTTCCTCCTCCTGTAGCGAGACCCAAGGTCCTCACTGATAAGTTAAAACAGTATGTAGATTATGAAACACCCTATCTTCAACCCCACCCATAACCTACCTCAGATCACTGTAACTGTCTGAATAGCAGAAGCTTCAGGGGGGCAGGAATCAGGAGGAAGGTTTTTTACGGCCTGAGGAGAGCTGCTGAGTGGACGAGGCAAAAGGCAGAGTCATAGCAGCATCAAGCGGGGACGATGAGGGGATCTCTCCTCTGTCCGCAGTTGGCTGTAGGTTGGGTTGAGAGCAGGACTAGGTATCATGCCAGGACCAGCAAGCCAAAAGGGAAGAGCACTCATTTACACAGCAAAAACAATTTAAAGCCAAACTCTCTATAATGATGAGGAAAACCGCCATCTATTACTTAGCACAGCAGCCACCTGAGACCCCCACCCCTCATGGAAGACCGGCATCAGCATAACACTAACCTAACACCTGGTACATCAGCATAATACTAACCTATTACCTGGCACATCAGCATAACACTAAACCTATCACCTGGTGCAGCAACTAACCTAACCTATTACCTGGCGGGCATTCGTCACCTGAGACCCCACCCCTTGGATCACCCCAACTTAATAAAAGTGGGAAAAATTGGGTAGACGGGGCTCAGAATTTGGTGTTGAGACCCCTCTGAGCCCGCCGGTGAATAAACCTTGATTCTCAGGCTCTTCGTGTGCTGCTCGCTTTGTCCTCGGGACCACTCGCTGTAACACTTGCTGTAACAATATAAACAGTACATTGCTGAGGACTGTGGTGTGTGCCTATAATCCCAGCTACTTGGCAGGCTGAGACAGGAAGATCACTTGAGTCCAAGAGTTCGAGGCCAACCTGGGCAACATGGTGAGATTCCCATCTCTAAAAAATAAAAAGTTTAAAAAAATTGTTTAAAAAAGATAGCAAATATCTTAGCAACAAAAAAATAAAAATTTTTTTAAAAAGAAAGAAAACAGTAAGTTGATTTGTTCACTATGCAGATATGTAAGATATAATATTAGGAATTCATGAAGGAACATTTGAAAGGCCAGGATTGAAAGGCAGACAAGATCATCAGTCTGAACATGAACCATCTGTGTTTAGCCACGATTTGGTTGTTGCAGGTGTTCCAAATACCTTAACTCTTTCTAATTTCTTCAGAATATAGTTAAGCATTAAGCTATTATAAATATAAATGTAAATATCCCAATGGCACTTCCGTGAGTAGTATGAATTTATGTTGGTTAAATGTGGATGTATAAATTTGAGAGCTTTGAGAAGGATATAGTTTTTTTTTAATTATGAGGAATTCCATATTACAAACACCATCTTTGGTCATTAATTGTCAATGGTATATTATGAAAATTATATGAATATTTATCCTAACAATTTTGACAACTTTTGTTTATTCTTCATGACTCTTGCCACCATGATCAAACTACTTAGATTTTTTTAACCATTTTCAGTAGTAGTATCTGAGTAAGTCTCAAAATTTTTCATTTGGAGACTATGAATATAGTCTGGTTGTGCTATAAATACACAACTTAATCTTTTTATTGAAAAATTATCTTTGATTAGTAGTTTATCACAGGAACTATATAGTCAGGACTTTTTAGTTGCAAATGAAAGAAACCCAACTTAAACTAGCTTATTTAAAATGGAAATGTATTGACTCAGAATGACAAAGGTATTGCTGCTAATCCAAGATCAAACAATGTCATCAGGTTCTCCTTTCTTGGCTCTATTTCTCTGTGTAGGTTGTGTAGGTGCCAAGGAAAGCTTCCCCTCTGTCCTCTATAGGTTTGCTGAAAATGAACTGACAATAGGCAGATTAATAAGAGGAAAAAAGATATAAATCTATTTAATATGCATATGCATGGGGCAATCACAAGAGCGTGATTACCCAATAGCCCAGTGAGGTACAGATGCTTATATACTCTTCTCCACAGGGAAATGTGGGGAAATGTGGCCATTTTGAAGGGTAGTAAATTATTTTTAGGGGGAAGGAATGGGTTAGTAAATAATTCTGTTTGGGAATTGAATGGGACCAGAGAACAATGTCTGGGCTCTGAATATGATGTTTAATTTTTGGTTTCTTCCTCTGTGATATGAGTTTTAATCTTCTCTGGTTAATGAAATTTAGTGGAGATGATCGAAGGCAATCATGTTCCTCTTTGGTGGGTCCAGTTTCTAGGTAGATAAGGGAACTCCAGAGAACATCATCCTGTGCTTTGGGAGTGACAGAGGACTGAGGGGTCAGAGAGACCTGAGGCTGTTTCTGTAGCTTAGCACGTTAAAGCAACATATTTTAGGATATTGGCATCATACTAAAGATAGTCTTTCTTCATGGTGCAGAAATAGTGGTTAATGGTGGTCCTGGAGTTATACCTTTCCAGCATTGTGAGTCCATATCTTTTTCTTTCTTGAGATGAGGTCTCACTATATTGCTCAGCCTGGTCTCAAACTCCTGGGCTCAAACAATCCTCCCACCTCGGTCTCCTGAGTAGTTGGGACTACAGGCACATGCCAACACAGCTGGCTAATATTTAAAATTTTTGTAGAGATGGAGTCTTGCTATGTTGCCTGGGCTAATCTCTAACTCCTGGGCTCAAGCTATCCTGAGTAGTTGGGATTACAGACTTAAACCACTAGACCCAGCATAAGCTCATATTAAAGAACAACTTGCCCCACTAATTTTTTGTTTGGTGTGGGTTATACTCCAACTCCAAAGCAAGACCAAGAAAATTGCCCAAATCCTATGCCTACCTCTGTTGGCAGGGAAAAAAAAACCAACTACTGAAGAAGGGGGAAAAAAAGAAAGCAGAAAAACTTGCTAGTCAGACAAAAATGTTAACTGAGAGGAGCCAGAAAGTAATTTATAAACATCATAAAACTCACTGAAATGGCCGTAAATTTAGGAGTGTATAAAATGGACTTGTTCTTACGAAGGAATCACTGGGCAGGAGTGGGATGCTAGAAGCCACTTACAGGTACTGCTCTCCTGGGGAGAATAGTCAAAACAAAATCAACTGTGTCAAGCACATAGTTAGGCTGCACGATAACCCTGTGGTCTGTACTCAGTCTCTGGGGGCCTTCAGCTTTCCTAGAAATTTAAGAAGTACTATCCTCCAAATTTTCAAATATTCCCATCTTTAGAAGTCCATAAGATTTGTGAGATGTTTGGAGTTCCACAGATCCTCTAGGGAGCTCCAATATATGTGATGGAGACTAGAAGACCCATGGAATTTCCTGGATGCTGGCCAACTTACAAATGCAGACTAGATAGGTTCAGTGTTTGTTAACTGCACACTACAGCAGTGGTTCTGAAAGTCTGGACCTCAACCAGCAGTATAAACTACACGTGGGAACTCATTAGAATTGTACGTTCTCAGGCCTCCATCCTAAGTCTGCTGAAGCAGAAACTCTGAAGATAAGGATCAGCATCTGTGTTTTACCAAACCCTCTGGGGGATTCTGATGCAACTAAATTCTGAGAACCAGTGACCCAGACTAGAAATGCAGTTTACAAGCCAGATTCTTGAAACATCCTTGGTGGTGGTTCATATTATTGATCTATCAGAAGAAAATGGGCCAGTTATTCAGAATAACACTCAAAGGGACTTTAAATAACTCCCAGTTAGGTTCATGAAGAATTATCATGGCTTTAGTGTAGATTATACTGTTTTCTGGTCATTTATTCCATAAATCAATGGACTGTGTAATTATATAAGAACAAAGTATTTTGGTAGGGTTTTCCCTTTTTCATCTATTTTATATAAATGGGCTGTTATTATTTTCCAAATTAATAGTTGTAATATATTCTGATTTATATAATGCAATGTAAAATTGCCATAATTACATTTCATGAAAAACACAGCTTGTATGGTAATGCTAAAATGATCAATGTAATGTAACATTCTGCAAAACGCAAATGTAGGAATTCACCCAAAAGTTAAAGCTTGGAAATTATTAACCACAGTTTTAGATAATAGAATGTACATTAAACAATGCAACTGTGATTATATATTTTTGGTAATAAATAACAAAACTCAATTATACCCTTGCTATGATATAGAAGTGGAGGTAAAAATGGAGATTTGAAGAATGGAGTGAGGAAATTTTTAGGAAAATACACTTCATGGTCTCTAAGAGTTAACATTAACTCATTGGAGCATTAAAACATTACTACGAGGTAGGTGCTTTTATTAACTTGCTCTACTTCAGAGAAAAGAAAACAGGCTTAGAACAACTCTTAGAAGAAAACATAGGGGTAATCTTCATGATCTTGGACTAAGCTATGGTTTCTTAAGTATGCAAAAAGCACAGGCAATCAAAAAATAATAGCTAAATTGGACAAAATTTATAACTCTTGTGCTTCAAAGAACATCATTAAGAAAGTAAAAAGACAACTCACAGAATGGGAAAAAATATTTATCTTTATCTAGAGTAAACTGGTATCTAGAATATATAGAGAACTTTTACAACTCAACAAGTAAAAAGATAAATAATCCAATTAAAAATGAGGCAGTAGCCAGGTGCAGTGACACGTGACTGTAGTCTGTCCCAACTACTCAAAAGGCTGAGACAGGAGGATTGCTTGAGCCCAGTAGTCCAGGGCTGTAATATGTTATGATTGCATCTGTAAATAGCCACTGCACTCCAGCCTGGGCAACATAGGGAGACCCTGTTTCTAAAAAATAAAAAATAATTGGCAAAGATCCTTTTTTTTCTCTTGCAGTTTTATAACTTTATTTGACAGTCAGCGATTAGTTCTCATCCACACTGACAGTCTTCAGACTTTTGAAAGTGGTAACAGCTACATAGGTAACCAAAGCATGGAGCTTGTTTGGTAAATCTTCATCCTCATTGTGTTTACTGGACAACTGCACACAGATACAATATAGGAAATGCCTTATTCCTTTGACTCAAACAGCTTTGTTGAGCCTGGTATCAATGCACACATCTAGAGTACCCATCTCCTTCACTTCAAATTTCTGCATCTCTTTGAGTGCCCAGGGGCATGCTTCTTGAAGCCACGGATGCACTTGTGAATGTCAATGATGTATTCTCAGGTCACCACCTCACTGATGGGAGAACAGCCCTTCTTCTTAGTATGCTTCTTTGCAGGAGCCATTCTGCTGGGCCCAAGTGGGAAAAAAGAGGGCAAAGATTCCGAACAGACATGTATCCATAGAAGATATACAAATGGCCAGCAAGCACATGAATAGATGCTCAATATCATTAGTCATCAAAGAAAAGCAAATCACGACCTCAGTGAGATACCACTTTACACCTATTAGAATGGCTAAAATCAAAGACAGAAAACAAGAGTTGACAAGGATGTGGAGAAATTGGAACCCACTGCTGGTGGGAACTTAAGATGGGAACTTCAGACTATTTGGAAAATAGACCGGCAGTTCGTTCTTCAAACTATTAAACATAGAGTTACCATATGACTGAGCAATCCCACTCCTAGGTCTAAACCTAAAAGAAAGAAAACATACATCCTTGTAAACACTGACACACAAATGTTCACAATACATTATTCATAATAGTCGAAAGATGGAAAAACCCAAATGTTTATAAATTGATGAATGGATAAACAAAAT
The DNA here is from genome assembly GCF_020740605.2 of Lemur catta. NCBI lineage: Eukaryota > Metazoa > Chordata > Mammalia > Primates > Lemuridae > Lemur > Lemur catta. The sequence continues at coordinate 68,700,016 of NC_059138.1, forward strand.
GTGCTATATCCATACAATGGGATGTTATTCAGATAAATTTCTTCATAAAGAGGAATGAAGTTCTGTTACACGCTTGTAAAGCAAATAACCAAACTGTTTTTTATCTCTATTCACACGCTTAACCTAGAACACTTCTGTGACCAGCTGTGAGGGTATCCCTCAATTCAAGTCAATTCAATTCTGACTACCTGGAGATAGTGTCAGATCCCACAGATTGAGGGCTTTGTCCCACAAGACTGCCCCCATTTCAGAGGCCAGTCACAAATAGTAGATCGTCACCTACGTTTCTGACTAATAGGCTATAAATCAGGGTTCTTACTGCCACTTCCTTGGGTTAGATTAATTTGCTAGTGCAGTTCACAGAACTCAGGGATACACGTTTACTGATTATAAAGGATATTATGAAGATGAATAGCCAGATGAGAGATGGACAGGGCAAGGTGTGAGGTGGCAGGCCATGGACCAAACATATTTCATATTATACTGCAATACTACAGCATGCATAAACCTTGAAAACATTACGGTAAATGAAAGAAATCAGGCACACAAGACCGCATATTTTATGATCCTCTTTACAAGAAACACCTAGAATAGACAAGTCTATAGAGATAGAAAGTAGATTACTGGTTGCCTAGGGCTAGGGTGATGCCTAAAGGGTACAGGGTTTCTTTTGGGGCTGATGAAAATGTCCTAAAATTGGCTATAGTGGTGGTTGCACAACTCTGTGAGTATACTAAGAACCACTGAATTTTAAAATTATTAAATTTTTAAATTTTTACATTCTAAAACTTTAAATGAGTAAATCATATATTAGTTATATCTCAATAAAGCTGTTACAAAAAAGATAGAGAGAGAGAGGGAGAGTAGAGAACGATTAGAATGCTTGGGAGAGTAGAGATTTAGGATAACTATCGGGGTTAATGTGATAGGAATTGGTGAAAGATAAACTAATTCTGTCCAGTGCTGTGAAACCAATTGAAATTAAATGGCATGCTCGTGCAGAGTGTTAATCCAGCGGCAGCAGCGGAGTTCTGTAGCCTTCAGCTCAGGCTCTGGAGGGCAGGGAGAGTGAACAGGCTGGAGGGCTGCGTGAGAGAGAGCTGAATTTAGGTCAGGGTGCAGCCTTGGTCACCATATGCCTTCCCTGGGTTCTTGCCCTCTTCTCTGACCATTCCTTCATGTTTTTCTTTCTCCTGTCAATCTTTCTCTGTCCATCCTCCAAATGTCTGTGTCCTTAAGGGCTCCACATGCCAGTCCTCTCCTCCTCTCCCTCTATCCTCTCCTCCCTTGGTGAGCACACACACATTCTCATGCTTCAACTACTATGTCTAAAATATGTCCCTACCTCAGACCTCTCCTGAGCATCAAATACAGTTATTGAGCTGCTCACTGGGCATGTCCACCTATTTGTCCCACACACGTTCCAAACTCAAATGCCCAACTTTGCTCCTTCTCCATCTAGCATGTCTTCCTCTACTCCCTGTCTTGGAAAATAGAAAGAAAGACTTTGAGAGTGAACACAGTTTTGCACACAGTAGAACAGGAGTTTCATAGAACCCTGCCAAATAAAAATTATAGGAGGCCATTGTTTCAGACTGTGAGACCCTGATCTCTAAATAAATAGCCCGAAGTAAGCTGATGTTAACTAATCAGTTATTTTTCTATTGTTCTAAGAGTAGCTAATGCATCTTTGTTCTTTGCTCCTGCTTTCTTCAGCCCTTCTCTATCTGTAAAGCCAAACTCTTCTGCTCAGTTCCTTGGAATACTAATTCTATTTTATGGAATGAAGTGGTGTCCTATTTTAGGATCACAGCTAAAGCCAAGGGAGATCTTTAAACTCAATTTGTTGTAATTTTGTCCTTTGACAGCCCCACAAAATGAGATGGTTTATAGAGGCAAACTGAACCAAGAAGTGATAGAGATTATTACAAAATTATCCTTTTGATCAAATCACTCCTTTGGTGGAAAACTTTCAATTATTCTTTAATGTCAGAGATGAAAACCCAAATTACATATGCTGTTACTCAGAATTCAGCTTTAGCTGTATATTCAATTTAAAGGGGCATGTATCAAACATAAATAATCTAGGCATATATTTTGATCTATTAATAGACCTTGACCCCAAGTAGCTTATGGTCTAGGAAGGGAGGTTCATGAGTAAAGAAGTGTCCATCCAATGTGATAACTGTAAATAAGGACTAAGCCCCGATGCTATGACAGCACATAGGGCATCTTACCCTGTAATTTGGAGGGTAGTATGTCTTAGAAATGGCTTCCCTGGGGCCATGAGAGTTCCTGAAACCAAAAAGATAAACAACAGTTAGTCTCCTGCAGTGGAGGGAAGAGTATCCAGGCATGAATTTGGACTATCTTGAGGCCTCTTCAGTAATGTTGAGTGCAGACCCATTGACACGTGGAAGGGGAAACTGGTGAGTGTCCAGAGTAGTTTCAGTGAATAAAATGGGAGCACAATTGAATGAGATACGAGAAAATGGACACAAAAGGAGATATAACATTTTTCCAACAACCTTGGCTGTGAAAAGGGAGCAAAAGATAAGGCAAGAGGTAGAAGGGGGTGTGGTTTGGGCTTCTTTACACATGTGCTTTTCTAAGATAAGAGAGATGTGAGCAAGTCTAAATGTTGAAAGGAAGAAGCCACAGTCACAAGACTGGGGACAGCAGTGGAGCAAAATGCCTAAAGTGGGAGAAGCTGAGCAGGGTGAAGGCGTCAGCCTCATTCTGTGGGATTAGAGAGGGGGGATGAATGTGGTGGATAGGGTGACAGGAATTTGGTGGATTTCATTTTCAAAGTCAGTGAGGGGACAAGTAGCGCAGATGGTTTGCAAAGTGCGAAGAATGTTTGAAACAGCCATAATGACTGTAGAAGAATTGGGTAGGAAGGATTGAGTTATTATAGTGAGGAAATGAACTGGTATTTTTCATGAAGTTAGGGAATAGCTAAAGGAGTAGTAAATAAGTAGAAAAATTGCAAAGATAGGAGATGGAAATTTGAAAATTGAATGTTTATTTAATGATTTCAGAGGTAGATCAAATCCCAGGCGAAGATAAAGTTTTGACCTAGCCATTGGGCTGAATGGCTAACTGTTAAAAAAGATATGAAAGTAACTGGAATAAAGAAAGTCAAGGGGCTGAGACTCCAACAAGTTGAATGGAGCATCCAAGGGTGCACTAAATTCTCCTGGCTGATGGCAAGCCCTGGAGAAGAAGGCTATGGCCTTCAGGGAATGAGGAAGAGGGAGTAAGGAGATGAAGGTGAGGGTCCAGTGGAGAGAATGCTACCACTGGATGGCATGCCCCTTCCTTGCAGATGCAGACTTTCTATAAAATAATGTAAAAATGATTCTGAAGCTTCCTCCCTACTTCCAATGTATTTCTGATCATATTACTCCCTGTAAAGGAAAAAACAAACAGTTTTTTTCTCTATACTCTCACGCTCAACACAGAACATTTCTGTGACCAGATGTGCAGGGGGTTTCCCCTAGTCACCAAGCAATTCTCCAGAGGATGCCAACTGGCTGTCCTATCATTCAATTAAATTCTAACACTATCTACCTGGAGATGGTCTCAGATCCCACAGGTTGAAGGCTCAGGCCTACAAGACTGCCCCCTACTTCAGACATCAATCCCAAGTAGTAGGTCATCACCTATACTTCTGACAGACTGGCCACAAGCTAGGGTTTCCAAGACCTTGAGTTCAATTAATTTGCTATGACAGTTCACAGCACTCCGGGAAGCACTTACTTACATTTGCAGGTTTATGATAAAGGGTATAATGAACGATGCAGATGAGCAGCCAAATGAAGAGACAGATAGGGCAAGGAATGGGGGGTGGAGCGTGGAGCTTCCACACCCTCACCGGGTACTCCACCCTCCCAGCACCTCCAGACACTTAGGAGTTTTTATAGAGCTTAATCTCCAGCACCCCACTCCCTTGTGCCTGGAGGTGGGCGTGGGGAGGGATGGTGGGTGGAAAGTTCCATCTTCTAGTCCTCTGATCACTTGGTTTGTCTGGTGACTGGCCCCACCCTGAGGTTATATGAGGGCTTCACCTTAAGTCACCTCATTAGAGTAAACTCAGGTGTTAGAGGCTCATTATGAAAAACAAAAGACATTCCTATCACTCAGGAAATTTCAAGGGTTTTAGGAGCTCTGTGACCGAAACTGGGGACAAAGATCAAATATATTTGACATTATCCCACACTGCTCTACTCAAAACTTCCCACCTCCTCCCCATGTCTTCTCCTTGCCTTCCCTGCCCAGCCGGTCCACCTTTCTGACTTCATCATTTGCCACTTTGCCACTTGCCTGTCCTCCTCCAGCCACACTGGCTCCCTTCCTATCCCCACACCCAACGAAGCTTGTCCCCACCTCAAGGCCTTTGCACTTGCTCTTCCCTCTGCCTGGGAAGCTCTTCCTCCAGCTCAGAGCTGCTCTCAGCTGTCACATGCCCAGCCTTCCCGGTCTCCTCCTGTGCCTGCCCCCAAAGTACTTCCAGCCTACATCCCTGCTTAATCTCCTCCATGGCACCCACCACCAGCAAACTGTATATGTACATTTCCTTTGTTGTTTTTCCTAGTATACTTCTCCCAAGGATATAAGCTACAGGCGGGCAGAATGTTTGATCATTCTGCTCACTGCTGTATACACAGAAGGCATAAATACATATATATTTTTTAATGATGGCAGTGGCAATAGGTGGTGACAAGGACCCTGACCCTATCTATGTGCAGTATGTGAAGGAACTTAGGGACATGTTTCTGTTGAGGGAAGACGTAGGGAGGGAAGAGCGTGAGCATGCCACCTTCCCACACACAGTGGCGTTCCAGTGGGCACCCTGGGCAGTGTTGGTGGACCCATGGGAGGTCACTGATAGGAAGCCCATTGATGGGACACAAAGGCAGGGAGGGTGCACGACCAGAGGAACTGACTTTTCAGAAAGTCTCCAAGGACAAAGACAGGGATGGGAAATGTGTTCAGATTTGCTGGCTTTCCAAAAGACGTATTCTCAATAGCCCGTCTGGATTGACTGCACTTCTGAAGGAACCCACGTGAGAAATAGCAGCAGACACCAACGCATGGGAGGAACACAAACATTTTGGAAGGATTTGCCCATCTTGTGGATGCATGCGTACCGAGGGCTCCCTGGCCTAGAAGTAGGAAGGCGGGCAGGGCGAGGGTAGGTAGAGATTGGCTAGCACCAGGGCACCTCACCAGTGTCCACAGCTGCAGCTCTGAGGAGTGAAGGGTGGCACTGGAATAACGTCAGGTCCAGTCAGGCTTCCCGTTCACTCTCCCCATCAAATGTGCATTCCCAGCATTTTCTTCCCTCCACACCTACACTCACCTACACAGTTCTCCCTGTCTGGAATGCCCTTCCCCTCTCTGCAGCTCAGCAACTGTTCACATTTTGGGCATCCTTCAAGATCCAATTCAAACTCTATCCCCCCGACAAAGTTTTCCTTCACAACCCCAGCCTGGAGGGATGGCCCTTTGCCTTGCATTCCTATTGTAGTTATTGACTGTAGAATTCATTTAGCAATGAATCACCCACTGTCTTATGACACCTCTTGAATTATTGCATTGAACTCTTATTTCTGCCTTCTGGGTTGTGTAACTTTTCTTGTGACAATGCCTTGTCACTGCAGGTTCCCTGTTGGCTTCTTGAAGAGAGGGGCAGGTTTTGTTTGTCCTGGGAGCCCCTATGTCACCCGACATAGCCCCTTACACATGGAAGGTATCCAGATCATGTAAGTTGATGTGCTGTATTAATCACTAATATTCCATGCTGACACCCAGCTGATGGTCCTGTTTAACTTCAAATGATTTTTTTTTTTTTTTTTTTGAGATAGGGTCTTGCTCTGTCACCCAGGCTAGAGTGCAGTAGCATCATCATAGCTCACTGCAGCCTTGAACTCCTGGGCTCAAGTGATCCTCCTGCCTCAGTCTCCTGGGTAGCTGGGACTACAGGTGCACGCCACCACACTGCACTAACTTTTTAAAACAAAATCTTGCAGAGACAGTGTCTGGTTATGTTGCCCAGGCTGGTCTTAAACTCCTGGCTTCCCGCCTCAGCCTCCCAAAGTATTGAGATTACAGGCATGAGCCACGGTGCCCAGCCTCAAATAATTATTTAACATGAGAGTACTGTAATAATATTTGTTCTTGCCACAAACATGTTGTGCACTCTCCCTTTTGCATCACAGATGCTTCCAAGGACTGATACTGTTAAGGTCTCTGTCAAACAATTTGATCTTAATTTTTCAGCAGAGGCAGAAGAGCTTGGTAGATACGAGGACAGCTCTGGAACCAGATGTCCTGGTTTGAGTCCAAACTCTACCACTTGCTTGGAAGGGTGAGTCTGGTCAAATTATTTAATTTTTCCCTACCTCAGTTTCTTCATCTGAAAAATGGGGATTATAACACATTTCTCATTGATTTGTTGTGAGGGTTAAATTACACAATGTGGCATTCTTAGATCAGCATCTGGTGCATGGTAAAGCCCTCGATACTTGCTAGCTGTTATTTCTGTGTGACTAGAAATTTCCAGATTTAAAGTCTGAGTTTTTTGTATGTCTTTCCACCCTACTTTTATCACTAAGGTGAAGCTAGACTGTTACGGTCTCTACCTTAGAAGACTAGGCTGCAGTTTGAACTCTGCCACTTAGTTTGTGTGTTATTTTAGGCAAGATACTCAATGTCTTTGGGGTTCTGTAAAGATCAGGGTGCAAACATCTGTGAAAGTACTTTGTAAACAGCATGCTTGCTTTACCCAAAGCAAGGAACTGTGGTTCAGAACAGGAAACAAATGTAATTGGTTCCGTTTTGAAAATCTTACCCTTAGAAAATTTGCTTCAGGAAAAGAGTAACTCTCTGTCTCGCACTGGTTGGATTACTCCGCTTATGTTATGTGGCCCTCATATTTTTGTTTTATGTATTATTGTTTTTAAAACCACTTATGCGGGGGGGGGCAGTCTTTTTGAGCCTATGATAGGCTTCCTTTTCTCGTTTGCAAATCTAGTTGGTCTACTAAACAAACAACCTCATTCACCGAAGTCATACACATCTTTCATGACTTAAAATCTGTTGCTGTGCTTTGACAAAGGAGCTCTGTGGGGAATGGTAATGCGATTACGACGGTAACTGGCTGGAGGAGCAGGAACACCCAAATCAGACAGCCTTCCTTGCAGAGTTCCTGAGAGAGAAGTGTCAGAGGCAGGTTAGGAGCAAGGTCTCTGGCACAAGGCATCTGGGTTCAAATCCCAGCTCTCCCACTTCTTTCCTGGGGGACCTTGCAAAGTACTGAAACACCTCTGTGTGTCTCTGATTTCATGTCTGTAAAATGGGAACAACTATAATACCTAGTTTACAGGGCTAATGGGGGATTATGTGAGTTAAATATGTAAAATGCTTATGTATAGCATAGTAAGTGCTAAATATGTATTTGTTCTTAATAAATATATGCACAGCAAGTGGCAGCAAAGGCATGTCCTTCTGTACTAAATGAGGCTTGACAAATGCCAATGCATCCCTGGGAAGCTGTGCTGGGACAGACAGAGGACTCATTTTGTTTAGGCTAGAGGTTTAAAAGTAATACAGGCCTAACAGGTTTCTCCTTTTGTTTTTTATTTTCCCCAAGGCCACAGCCAAGGTTAAGAAAAGCGGATCCAGAACACACCAATTAGCTAGAAAAAGATAAGAGAGTGAGTGAGCCCCAGCTCTGGTCGGGCCTGCTGCCTAGTTCTTTCTAGCGCAGTAGGAATCATTCCCAGTGAATTAGCTCCCTGACTTATTTTGCCCAGCTGATAGTAAGAGAGAGGAAGAGAAAAGGGATGGGATGGGGAGAGGAGGGAAGAGAGAGAAGAAGAGAGAGAGAAGTGGTTTAGGGAATCTGGGCCTCTCTCTGGAGTAGGAGCCAACCCTCAGCCCCATCATTCCTCTTCCACTTCTTATAAGGCAATGTGGTCTCCAGACAGAGATGGCTGGACCTTCTGCCAAGTGTAACTTGCACCTCAAGTTTAAGCTGTCCTAGCTCATGAGTTGCGTGACAGGAAGAGAACCCACAGAATGAAAGGTCAATGAAAATCAGGTGGACTGGACTTTCTCTCTAGGAACCGCAGGCCAGCCCCTGGCTCCCTGTCACCTCTGTAAGCTCCTAAAAGGAAATGCATTCCAAGAACCCCACGGAGGGTTTCTCAGAACTGCACAGCAGGAGCAGGAAGGTCATTTACATTGTCATCTAGATTGGCATGTCTCAAACTTTGCAAATTGAATCACCTGGAGATCTTGTTAAAATACATGGGTGGGCCTGAGATTGTGTATTTCTAACAAGCTCAAGTGATGCCATCCTTGCCGGACTGAGAACCTCACTTTGGGTAGCAAGAGTCTTCTAGATGAATGGTGTACAAGAGCTATGCAGTAGTGTACAGGGATTTCTGCTACTACCCCTTGATAATGTGGCCCATCAGTGTATACTTGAACTTGGCCACCTGCTTCTTGGGAATAGAATGAGTCCCAGTCTTTGATTCTGACCCTGAACTTTGGAAGAGTAAAGAGGGGACAAGGAGGACAAAGGTGCTTATCTTCACCAACCAGTTCTGTGAGTGATTTTTCCAGTCTGTTCACAAGCTAGAGGGGGATGAAGCAAGTGGAATGTGAACATTGCAGCTTGGTGGCATTTCATTAACTCTTGTTTTATGCCTTAACTTGGAAGATGTGGAACAAAGTTATTCATTATCTTCATGGTGACAGATGATGACTCTAAGAGGCACTTTTAAAAACCCTCTCCTTATGACTACCCACGTCTTATTAGTTCTTTAATTTAGCAATCCCTATATATCAGTGCTTTACCTATGAAATTTTATTTCATTTTGCCCCAAATATTAATATTTCAAGATAGAGATCATCCCTTCCATTTTACAGTTGAGGGAACTGAGGCTCAGAGAGGTTAAGCAATTTGCCCAAGGTTCCCCGGCTATGCAAAGACAGAGGCAGGAGAGGAACCCAGATGGGTTTTACTTCATTGCCTGCTTCTTTCCACTACCACCATGCTGTCTCATAGATAACAGAATACTTATTTTAAGATTAAGGAGAATTATTCATTATTTAAAAACAAATTCGAATCTCCCATTTGTTTGATATCAACTGACTTCCTTGATGTGAATTTACTGTGAAGCTAATGAAGCTTAAGTTTCAAGGATCGCTCACTTCTAAAAGTGCCTTCCAAACCTCTGTATCTAATTTTTATTCATAATCTTGTGTTCTTTGTTCTTAAAATGTTCTCCCCAAATTTAAAGACTTCGGTCTCCACAAAAATCTGGATCTGCCCCTGGGGTATCAGACACATAAACCCTCTGCTCCAGCATTCCCAAGAAGTGGCTGTTCAGCCAGTGCTTGAGCACCTCCAATTAAGAGGCATTCAACACCCTAAGGGAATTTGTTTCATTTCAGACAGTTCTAATTCTTCAGGAGTTTTTTTTTTTTATATATATTTATCATTTGACCAACATCTCCTCAGTCCAGAATTCTTTTTACGTTGTGCTGACATCTACCTCTTGACCACATTCATTTGCTGATCTTCAGTCTTCGAAACTACAATAAGTCCTCACTTAATGTTGTCAGTAGGTTCTTGGAAACTAAGAGAAGGGACGTATAATGAAACCCATTTTACCATAGGCTAACAAATATAAACAAGAGTTAAATTCCTACTATGTATCTCTAGTCACAAAAACATCACCAAATTTCTAGATAAAGACCCAAAACACTTCTAACATTAGACATTGAAATAAATGTGAGTTATATATACTTTAAGAAAGGTTAATAAAAACAAGTCAGATAATTGTTTACTGGGCTTATCCCAGTTCAAGGTCGGGGGTAGCCAGCTCAGGGTCAAGGTGGGAACCAGCTGTGGACAGGAGGCCATCCCATCGCAGGGCTCACTCACACCCACACCCACACTCACTCACTCTGGGACCATGTAGACATCCTGCTTCACCTAAACATGCACGGTTTTGGCTGTGGGAGACCAGAGTAGCTGGAGAAAACCACACAGACATGGGGGGAACAAGCAAACTCCACACAGACAGCGAGAGCCCCGGTGGAAATCCAATTTTTTTCCTCATCGACATTGAAAGGAAAGGATCTTGAACAGGCCCACATTATTCAAGGACCTGATATACCTAAAGTAAACCTAATCCCTCTTCCTAGAATTGGCCCAAAAATATTTGAAGACTGTTACCGTACCCTTTCTCAAATCAAGCTCCATGCATACAACCATTCCTCAATTCTTGACATCCTGGCTCATCTTTTCTTCCAGTTGTTGATGTTCTTAAACAGCAGTCCAGATTTGGCTTGATGGACAGCAAACAAAGCAACTCTGCTGCTATACTTATTGGTTGAAGATTTTGCATTTATTACTATGGAAATTTATCATTGCTATTACATTTGACCTCCTCTTGTAACTTGCCCCATCATGTTGTGCCCTAATTTTGTTTCCTACCCTAGACTTTATAGTACTGAGAAATGCTTCCTTATTTTCTTTTGGTGATGTTGTTTATATCCACACGATCTGTCAGGAGCTGGCCAAGGATTTGGCAGGACTTAACAAGCAGGCTTCTTGGCATATGAAGACAGCACACCTACACCTGCCCTTGCATATAATACCACTGTCTAGACCCCTTGGCAGGCATGACCCTCTTCATAAGCACACTCCTAATCCAGATTTTCTCAAACCACTTACCACATTTGGAAAAAACCTCTGTGGACAGAGCTTATGGAACAGGATACTTAGGATTTTTTTTTCTTTTTTGTCACATTTGACGTTTATATCCTTTTCTACATGGATTTCTCTCAACCCTTTTGCCTTCTAGTGGTGTTGTGTTTTTTTTTTTCTTTTCAATATCTGTCTGTCTTGTCTAGAATCTCATCACCTTCTCTGTGATACAAGGAGAGCGAAGCACCCCAAGCCCTGCATCTCATACACTGAGTGAGCACATCACACTCAGGTGACAGGCTCCTTTGGAGGGAAGCCAAACGCTATCCGCTGGAGGTTTCAGCCTTGCTACTCTCCTTACCACACTCCTCTTGTATCCCAGCCCTTTCTCTCCTCCCACTTTTCTTCTACATTGCCTTAAAGAGCCCTCCCATCTCCCTAACACCTTTTCCTTTCGTTGGACAAAGTCCTCAGTCTTTTAGAGTGCCAAGTTGGTAAACTTCTTTCTTTTCCTTCTTTTTTATGTTTTAGAGATGGGGTCTTGCTCTGCCACCCAGGCTGGAGTGCAGTGGCACAATCATAGCTCACTGTAACCTCAAATGCCTGGATTCAAGCGATCTTCCTACCTCAGCAGGGTTGAGTAGCTAGAACTACAAGCACACACCACCATACCCTGCAAATTTATTATTATTTGTAGAGATGAGGTCTCACTATGTTGCCCAGGCTAGTGTTGAATTCCTGGTCTCACTCGGGCCCCCCCACCTCAGCCTCCCAAAGTGCTGGGATTATAGGTGTGAGTCACTGCACCCAGCCTCAAATGATTATTTACCATGAGAGTACTGTAATAATATTCAGAGTTCAGATTCTTTTGAAAATAAGAGGAGACTTTTCCCCCTCTGTTAAATGTTAAATGAATTGTTTTCTGTAAGTTTTATAGTAAATTGCTTTGAAACTTTAAATGCATGTAGACTGTGAAACCCTAAAAGGCCACTGATGACCCCAGAAGCCATTGTTTGTTCATGGAAAACCTTTCACCCACTTAGATTGCTCACTACATTTGAGAACTAGGAGAATAGCAAAATTAAGGCTCAATTTTCATGAAAGATGATATAAACACTGTGAACCAGAAAAAAAGAAATCCAAACAAATTCAGTGCCCACCATAGAGGTTACCTTATTTAATCTTCCTAATAACTTTATATGGTAGAAATTATTATGAAGATTTTACATACAGATGAGGAAACTCAGAGAGGTTAAGTAACTTGTTTGCCTGCTTCCAAAGCCATCTAATGTTCACCCTTCTTGACCTCACTCACTTTGGAATGGCTATTAGCCAAGCGGCATGAACTTTATTAATGACGTTTTCAACAAATGTGCACTTTCAGGGCCCTGCAAGAATCTGAGCAGGCATGAAGAGTAGTGGTTTGACAAACCAGAAAGCAATCCTGAGCAATTAAAAATAAATGGTGGGTTTCACATCGTTCCCCTCCTCTTTATATTTTATTTTTAAATTTTAAATTCACCTGTAGTTGAACTGGATATTTGTTTCCCTGAGCCCTGTTGGGCTAATATACTTAGACTAAGGATTTGGTGTTATTAAAAAACAGAGTAGCCTCAGTAGATAACTGCTCTTGATATTAGAATGAAGAATTAAAACTAAAATCTAAAGAGTAAAGTCTCTGGCATTGGCAGAAATTCTTAGATATCTAGTTTGGAATTGATTCATTTAGTTATTTTAAAGGTGTCAGTGTGAATTTTTTATATGTCCAAGGGATCCTTTTGGGCAATTTGGAACAACAAACTTATAGATTCTTGGGTTTGAGATTAACATTCAATTTATTACAGTCACAATTTTTTTTCTCAAGCTTTTAAGCCCAATTGTCACATCTTATGGGTCAATTTTTAAGTTTGTAAGTATTTGAATAAAATAATAAAATTATTTTTATTGGTATTTGATTCATGCATCATTAATCTCAAAATAAACACAAAAGTTTTAAAAATTAATCCCACATAGGAAATTAATTAAATTTCATTAAAAATTTTAAGCCACATTCCTAAATTTAATATAATTAATTCTTCCAAGCATTTTAAATGCCTGAAATGGCAAATTCAGAGTTAGGGCCAGTGGCATTCATGAAATAGCTATCAATCTTTGGAGCTAGGAAAAGCTTTGCTTTTCTGAGAAACTGGTATTTTGTTTTTTTCTTTCTGATAATGAGACTATACAACCAATCATGTTTCTCTACTTTCTCTGGCTGCTAGGAATCTCAGAGTCAAAATTAAAGCTCAGATAAATCATATACATTGACATTATTTGTGGTCATATTTGTTTTCTATTTTTCATTGAACCTGATTTTCTATTTTAATCCACATTTTACTATTCTACTATGTACAACTCAAGTCCTTATGAGAAAAAAAAAGTTATCAATGAAAACAAATAAGGAAATAGAACCTGAATATTATTACTACTATCTGCCCTTGGAGTCCATAACCATTATTAAAAATCAATGCCCAAAATTGCCAGGGAGAATAATTGTTTATAACATTGGGGGTGCTCCTTCTGGGATACATACCTCTAGCCACCCCCACCCTCCTCAGTAAATTTCATAGTCTATGTTTCAGTTCAGGCCATTCCAAGTATCTTCCAAATTTGATAAAAATAATTTCACTCATTTTGCTGTGATGGGGTAACTTTATTTTATTTATATAGATCTACTAAAACTTTAAAATTCATCAACTCAATAAATATGTATTGAATGCTTACAATGGGCCAGGCATTCTTCCAGGCATTTAGGATTTAGTTGTATATGTCAGGGGCAGTGGAGGGGTTGTGGTGGAGGGGAGAGGGGTGGGGGAGCAGAAAATAATCCATTCCTACTATAGTGGAGAAAATAATTCTACCTAAATAATACAAAAGGTATCTTATTCCTATGTATATAAACATATTTTAATGAATTATGAAAAGCATTCATTTAGGTTAATACTATCCTTTCTAAAATAGGGTTCAAGGTATATTACATAGAAAATATGGCAAAAGATAATGGATAATAAATTAGGAAAAAATATATCAGTAATACAAATGACAAACAAAGGCTTAATATTACAAGACACATTCAGCCCCTAAAAGTTGATGAGAGAAATACAAACAATACTATAGAAAATAAAAGAGGCAAGGATATGAACAGGCAGTTTGCTGCAGTAGGAAATGCACATGGTTAGCAACCAAATGCAAAAATGTTCAACCTTTCTAGCAGTCAGGTAAATACACTCACCATTCATCAGATTTACAATAGTTTACAAGGTTGGGAATAAGCAGTACTAGTGAAATCATAGGGAAATGAGCACTCTCATACTTACTCGGTGAATATGTGAAATAAAATAACTTTTTTGTGCAGTAATCTTACTGCATATATTAAAATTATAAATATCCACTTTGTGACAGCAATCCCACTGTTGGAAATCTTTTTACTAAAATAAAAGTACCAACACGAAAGGAAATCTTTGGAAGTACCAGTATAAGTAAGTTTATTACAAATTATTTATGGTAGAATGAAAATAGTAGCTATCAGTACGGATATTTCTATTGAATGAAATATATTTATACCATGGGATAGTATGTTATGTTAAAATAGTGATTTTGCTTTATATTTTTTTGACCTGGAGAGATGGCCATAATACATTAAGATAAAAAATGCAAGTTCACATATATATGTTTGTATGTGTGTACACGTGCAATTTTATCTTAAAATCTCATACATACACATATAGAATATGTGTAAGTTAGAAAAAAGTGAGAATGGATAAACTATCAGTTAACGTTCATGAATTCAGTGTTTGGAATAGAGGTAGCTAGAATAGATAGGCTTTTTACTTACATACATCTGTGTTTGGCATGTTGCAACTAGTATATTTTAATAATAATATTAATGATGATAAAAATGATATTCAACATTTAATGAGTATTTACCAGAAACTATTTTAAGAACTTTTAATCTCATTCAATTCTAGAAACAATTCCATGAGATGGTAATATTATTTTCTTCCCTGTTTTATAGATGAAGGAATGAGGCTCAGAGGGGTTAAAGTCACTTGCCCAAGGCTACACTTTTAGTAAGAGGCAGACCAGAATATAAATGTAAGTAGTTTGATTTCAATGCTTATATTCTTTACACAAAAATAAAGGAAAGATTCCTTTATTAATAAAAAATATAATAATTGAGCATATGGAATTGGCATGCTTTGGAAAGTTACACTTGCAAACACACTGGGCAATTGTGCTCTACATTTTCAAGATGTTTAATCAACAATCTTATGTAGAGTCTTAAGAAAATTAATTTATCTATGCCTCAACTTCTACATTGACCAAATATCTTGTGTTTTATGGTAATAATAATAAGCTACATTATACTCCTTTGCACATATAAATTGACATAAAATATTGAACAGGTATTGTTTATGCTATGTTCCAATAACTGCCAATAGCTATTGTGTTCTAATATGAGTTAATAATAAATGTAACTGGGTCAAAATCATAAACTTTACACATTTAAAAATTGTAAATTAAATCTGAAGTTGTACATTAACATACCATGAAAGAGTTAAGTGCACATGAGGAACAGCAATGCCATCGACTCTTGGTGGAGAAACACAGGCAGTCTGAGGGCTTATCTTTATTTGTTATTTGACAGTGTCAGTTACATGTGATAGTGCCAGTTAAAAACATTATTCATAACTCTTAAAAGGCCTACATATATACAATCACTTCTTTTACCTACTTCCATATAAATGTTCTATATTCAGGTCCCAATTACATTACACTTAAACTTTCTAAACCTTTCCTGCTTCTTGAAAACAATTAATGTTGATTAAGGAATTTATTTTGTTAATGTAATTTTATACACTACCAGGGATTTATTATGGTAGCAACTATGCATGGTCTCTTAGATGTACTAATGAGGCTACTTGTTCTAAATGAAATAGGTTCACTGAGCCTGTGTCTAATTACTGGTTGGCTACGCTCTCAGTCAGTGCACTTTGGAGCAAAGGTGGATGTTAAACTTTGACCTTTCTCGGGTTTGTGATCTCTCCAAACCTTTTGCTATCTGCTTCCCCAAAACAAAATAAAGCAGCTTAATAGTTTTTTCAATAAGTAGCTTCCTGAAGGAGACATTCCAAAATGGTCCTTTTATCTTATTCATGTCATGTCTGGGCCTAAATTTCTTCTCACGAGATATTAAATTAAGCAACCTCTGGACCTGCTACTATCCTATTCATCCCGAAATATTAAATTAAGCAAGCTCTGGAGCTGCTACTATCATATTCATCCAGGTATCCTCAGCACTGTGGGGCATTAAAAGCCCTGGCCTTTGCTCTCTAGGAGCTTGCACTAGGGGACAAGGAGTTATGGTTTCATGCATGACTTGTTGATTGAATGAACGATCAATTGAGAAATGCTAGGTTCTGGGAAGTGGGGACTAGCAGATATTTTATATCTGAAAGAGACCTGTGAAAAATTTCAACAGCATTTTTACAAATGAGTTGATTTAGGTGCATAGAGCAATGCATAGGAGACTTGACTGGATTCTCGTTTCTGCAGTGTAATTAAAAATATGACCTTTTTGTACCACAAAGCAGGATTGGTGGGAGAGGAGAAAAAGTCCACTGGCCACTGCTTATTTAAACTCTTGGGTTGCTACTAGAAATTTTTTTTTTAAGGCAGTGGGGGATGAGGATGGAGGAGGGGAGGAAGTAGAAAGCACACCACATGTAGGAAGGCTATTTTTTCTCGAGGCTTTGGTCCGTTAATACAATTGGTTGACAATCAACTGATACACATTGATAGGACTCTAAAAGCTGTTACTCCCTGGACAAATAACTAGTCTCTAAGTCATCTCCTTGTCTCCAACGTTGTTTCCTCACTCTCTGGAGCTTTCTCTCTACCTACGACAAAAGCAATGAATGGCAGGGGGCCCCTAGGATACTACTTGCACATTATGGTAGTGTTTGACCAATGTTGTTAAATGTTTTGGATAAAAATGCCAATTTCCTCTGTGTGTATATGTACTGGGTCATGAGATAAAATATATTTATTCCTGTGGGTCATCATAAAAAGAAAGTTTGAAAGCCACTGTTCTATGGGCAATAATGAATGTAGGAAGAAACCTTTTTAGACCAAATGCTTCCGGGGGTGGGGGTGGGGATGGTGGGGAGGTGGATGGGGTGGTGGGGGGTTGGGGAGGGGGAAGACCACCCTGGTAGTCCTAAGGCTAAGAATTTTGTTGAATATATATCTATACTGTTAAAGAAAAAAAAAATCAATGATACTTGTTAAAGACAGTAAGGAAGACTTTATTCAAGGGAAGACTATGGAGATAGGTATATTGACCACTGCAATGGGGTCTTGCAGTGGGGAAGATTGGGTTCAGTCACAAATACAAGGACAAGCGGAGATCTGTAGCAAGGAGTAGGGTGGGTCAGTCGATGGAAAATTACTAAACGAAACATCCTGGATAAAGGCAGGTGGGTGGGGAGGATTCTGACTAAACCAATTTGACAGGATTATTGCTGAAGGCAGGCCAGGTTTATAAGGAATTTGATCAGATATCATGAATGGTCAGATACTAAGGGTGAGGGATTTTTGCCAAACTGACCCAACAGGAGTCTTGCTAAAACTGAATGGGCAAAGCCAATAGACAATAGACAAAGCCCAAGGTCAGGACCGAATTAGAAAGAGGACTCAAATTTGGGCAAAGAAGAGAGTCAAAAATGACCTCTATAGCAAAACTGGCAGTAGTGACATAAGCTTCTCCTCTTTAATTGTGTTAGAAGTAAAAGCAAATTGGTTTAACTAAAAACATTAAGTAAACCATAGTATAGGTAGTACACAGCTTAAACTAGGAAGAAAGTGTGGAAATATCTTATCTAGCTAAAACTTCTGTTATACAGATAACAAAATGATGGTGCCTAAGAAGTGATTAATTTGTCCCCTGCTCTAGGTCTCATGGCTCAGCCAGTGTCCGGCTGCTATAATAGAATAGCATAGACTGGGTGGGTTATAAACAGCAGAAATTTATTTCTCAAAGTTCCAGAGACTGGAGTCTGAGATCAGGGTGCCAGCACAGTCAGCTTCTGGTGAGTGCCCGCTTCTGGGTTGCAGATCGCCTATTTCTGGTTGTATCTTCAAGTGGAGGAGAGCAGAGGGAGTAGAAGCAAGCTCTCCCTTGACTCTTCCAAGGTCACTGTCCCACTCATGAGAGCTCCACATGCATGACCTCATTTAATCCTAATTATCTCCCAAAGACTCTATCTCCTTATAACTTCACCCTGAGGGTGGGAGGTAGAGTTTCAACCTGTGGATTGGAGGTGGTGGGGAGCACAAACATTCAGTCCATGATAGCCAGGGACTAGAAGCTTTTGATCCACCATGAAAAGCCGGGCTCCTAGTAATGCTAGTATTACCACTTATCTACAGGGTGCAGAATATTTAGGACTTTGTAGACCCAACTGAATGGATAAGCATTATTTTTAATCTATAGCTCAGAGTCAGTGACATTGCCTCTCTGAAACAGGTTTTCTAAGGTAAGAAAACGACAAGGAATGTCCCAATTCATAAGAATGCAAAATGTCTTCCTTCATTCATTATGGTGCCTGGGGGCGGGGAGGAGAACCTGAGGATAGACAGTATATCTGTAAACGTAAGCAGCACTTTTGAGCTTTCTATACTGTACGTGATGGGGGGAAAGCAGGTTATTTAAAGATTTTCGGCTAATTTTATAAGATGGAGTAGACAATACTATGCAATTTTTTATTCGAATTGCTTTGTCTTGCCGCACAAAGCTTTGTCATCGGCTGATGTTGCAATTACTTTAACAAGCAAAGGAAATGCCAGTCAAGTTCAGCAGCTGGGACCTCTTCACCCTTGCAACGTGTCAGGCCTCAGGCTGGAGACAAAAATGCCCAAGGCTGCGTGTGGAGCCCAGGTAAAAAGGGAGTGGATGCCTTTGAGCCTCAGTGTGTAACGGTGCCTTGTCCCTAAGACCAATATTTACATTAGTGATCACTTCTACCTTTGGTACACTTAATCAGGCGCTGATTATATTCCATGGCATTACACTGACTTCAGGACTTTGGAGGAAAGCTGGGGGTAGGAGCCTGCTCAAGTGCATTTGACAATAAAATGCTTTGTGCAGCCAGCTGTGAATTCCACCGGCCCATAAGCTTATGCTAAACCGTGAGCAGGCTGACCCACATGGACCTGGGTTTTCTTCTCCCGGGGAATCTTGTGAGACCGTTAAGAGTGAGAAGTCAGGCAGGCTATTCGGCAAAACACGATGCAAACCTAGAAGACGGGTCATTGCTCTGCACCAGCAGCCAGCCATAGAGACAACAAATAACAATGGAAGATCCTTCTCTGTGAGAAAACAGGCCTCGGACTAGAAGCAGGGGTCCCAAGCCGGGAAGGAGAGCAAAGAAAGGAAAGACGAAGGCGCTGCTCCAAGAAGCCGGGTTCATTCAAACCCCGAGGACAGCAAACCCCGCCTCCCCACGCCGCCACCCGCTCAATCGCCGAGCGCTCCGGGTGTGAGCTCGCCCCGCGGGGAGCGGCTTGCAGACGAGGAGGCGGCGGCAGAGGCGATTTGGGCAGCCCCGCGCGGCGGATAGGCCCAGGCAACCGACACCCATTCCCCCTCCCCCTCGCTCAGTTCGACTCCCACTCGGCCCCGGCCACGCCCTGCCGCCACCGCCCCCTCGGGCAGCTTTCAGCGAGGTAGTCAGGCCTCGGCCGGGGGCGGGAGGAAGGCGGCGCCTCAGAGAGGCCGCCGCGGCCGCCGGAAACTACAGGCGCCGACAGCCTTTGCGGCCGCGCCCCGCCCCCTTGCTTCCACCACTCAGCGCGCGTCACCAGGGGCTCGGCCAATGGGGGCCGAGCCAGGGAAAAAGGGCGCCCGGGTCCGGATGCGCCTCAGGAAAGCCATGCTCCCTGCGCGGGGGCAGCGGGCACTTCACCCGGCGCGGCGAGCCGTCCGTGGTCCGCGCGTCCCCACCGCCGCCCCTCTCGCTCGCCTTGAGCGATGGCCCTATTTTTTTCTTCAGTGGCAATGCGAAGGGATGCTGGAGCGGGTTTTTGAGTGGAGGGCGCTGGGAAATGAGTAGGGGGCGGGATATCCTGAGACAACAAGTTTGGCTGTATGGAGGGCCTACCGGCAGCGCGCCTAGGCTAGAACGCCGAGAGAAAGAGCTCGAGAGGAGCCAAGGGAGGCAAAGACAAGCTGCCAAAAGCATAACCCCGAGAAAGGGGGTGGAGAGGAGGCGGCCCCAGCGCCCCGGCCCCCGGCAGGTCGGCGGCCAATCCGCTGGGGGAAGGGGTGGAGAGTCGGTGGCTCCGGCGGAGAGAGGCCGAGGGGGGTGGGGAGTCGGCCGGGCTCGCGCCGCCCTGGCCCCGCCCCCGGCCCGCGCCGCCGCCCGCGCCGCGCGCCGCCGCTGTCAATCAAGGGCGAGTCAGCCGGGCTCGGGCGGAGAGAGGAGCTGCTACGCCACAGCCCAGCGGCGGCCATTCGCGGAAAAAGAGGCAGAGCCTGTGCCAGCTACAGCCTCCTCCGAGCCACCGCGGGCGGGCGGGACCGGCCTCTCCTCCTGCCTCGCCCCCACCCCCACCCACCTCTATCCCAGTGTCTCCGTCTGAGGGTTTGTCCTGTTAATGCGGGATGAGCGGTACGTATTCTCCACCCCCCTCGGTCTCCTTCACCGCCTCCCTCTCTCCCTCCCTCCCTCCCCAGACCCTGCTCGGTTCTCCCCCTCCCCCGGGGCCGCTGAGATGCTTTAAGGGGAGGAGGAGAGGGAGGGAGGGAATCGGGGAGGGAAGGAGGGTTGTGTTTTGTCTTAATGTCTGAGAGAGAACAACCTCCTTCTGGGTGTTGCTCTGAAGCCGATGGGTCGGGTTTCAAACCACGTTTTGTGGTATCCCCCTCCTCCCTTCCCTCCTTCTCCCCCACCCCCTGCCGGTGTGCGTGGATCGCGGGTTTATGGAGATTAATGTTCGGGGGGAGGGGGAAGAAGAGGAGAGGGGGAGGACGAATAATAATAATCCTAATAACCTGTTGTCGTGTGTGTATGGGGGGGGTTTGTTGCAGATCAGAAGAAGGAGGAGGAGGAGGAGGCGGCAGCGGCAGCCGCGATGGCTACAGAAGGAGGGAAAACCTCTGAGCCAGAGAATAACAATAAAAAACCCAAAACCTCAGGCTCCCAGGTAAAAGCAAACATATAAGAGAATTCATCACGACACATTAGAAGAGAGAGGGAGTTATGCCCTTTAAATGCCCAGAAGTAAAGAACAGAATAAAAATGTTTATGCACTCAAAGCATCTTTCTGAGAGTGAGGAACTTAAATTGTAAATTCATGAAGATTTCACATATTTGAGTGTATAATATTGTTTAAAATTACATCAGGAACTCAGACCATAAGAAAACGGTGTGTGTTTTCCCCAGGGCATTTTGAGTTTAGGAAAATAGCACTTTAAAAAGTTTGTAAGAAATTTCCTTTTATTTAAACTTTATATTACAGGATCTGCTTCCTTATTCATATAGCTTTTACCTGCATTTGTTCATATTTCTTTTTAATTTCTGCCGCTTCCTAAGTTCTGATATGTAGAGCTGTCAAAATAAATAAATAAATAACCCCTTCCAACTGCTGGCCTCCACTAAATCCACCCGCTTTTTTTTTCCCCCCTCTCCTTTACCATCCCATTTTGGGTAGGATTCTCAGCCCTCTCCTCTGGCTTTACTGGCAGCTACTTGCAGCAAAATAGGGACTCCTGGTGAGAATCAAGCAACTGGACAACAACAAATTATTATAGATCCAAGCCAAGGATTGGTGCAACTTCAAAATCAACCACAACAGCTAGAACTGGTAACAACGCAACTTGCTGGAAATGCTTGGCAACTTGTTGCCTCCACTCCTCCTGCTTCAAAAGAAAATAACGTTTCTCAACCAGCTTCTAGTTCGTCTAGTTCTTCCAGCAGTAATAACGGGAGTGCATCTCCTACAAAAACTAAATCAGGTAACCCTTCCACCCCTGGTCAATTTCAAGTCATACAAGTACAAAATCCAAGTGGTAGTGTACAATACCAAGTGATTCCACAACTTCAGACAGTGGAAGGTCAGCAAATTCAAATCAATCCAACTAGTAATTCATCTCTACAGGATTTGCAGGGTCAAATTCAGCTCATTTCTGCAGGTAATAACCAAGCTATACTCACAGCTGCTAACAGGACAGCTTCTGGAAATATTCTTGCTCAAAACCTGGCAAATCAGACAGTTCCAGTCCAAATTAGACCTGGTGTTTCAATACCACTGCAATTACAGACCCTTCCTGGTACTCAGGCTCAAGTTGTAACAACCCTACCAATTAATATTGGAGGAGTGACTTTAGCTTTGCCAGTGATAAACAACGTGGCTGCTGGAGGAGGGACTGGACAGGTTGGCCAGCCTGCTACTACTGCTGATAGTGGGACTTCCAATGGGAATCAGTTAGTTTCCACACCCACCACCACCACTGCTTCTGCCAGTACTATGCCGGAATCTCCCTCCTCCTCCACCACCTGCACAACCACTGCTTCAACATCTCTGACAAGCAGTGACACATTAGTGAGCTCAGCAGATACGGGCCAGTATGCAAGCACATCAGCCAGTAGTTCTGAACGCACCATTGAAGAATCTCAAACACCTGCTGCTACTGAGTCTGAAGCCCAGAGTTCCAGTCAGCTTCAGCCTAATGGAATACAGAATGCACAGGATCAATCAAATTCTCTTCAGCAGGTGCAAATTGTAGGCCAGCCTATCTTACAACAGATCCAGATCCAACAGCCTCAGCAACAGATTATTCAGGCTATTCCACCACAGTCATTTCAACTCCAGTCAGGGCAGACAATTCAGACCATCCAGCAGCAGCCTTTGCAGAATGTTCAACTTCAAGCAGTAAATCCGACTCAGGTGCTTATCAGGGCTCCAACTTTAACACCTTCAGGGCAAATCAGCTGGCAAACTGTACAGGTACAGAATATTCAGAGTCTTTCAAATTTGCAAGTTCAGAATGCTGGGTTATCCCAACAATTAACCATCACCCCAGTGTCTTCAAGTGGTGGCACAACTCTTGCTCAGATTGCTCCTGTGGCTGTTGCTGGTACCCCAATAACTTTGAATACTGCCCAGCTTGCATCAGTGCCTAACCTTCAGACAGTGAGCGTCGCCAACCTGGGTGCTGCAGGCGTTCAAGTGCAGGGAGTTCCAGTTACAATCACTAGTGTTGCAGGTAAGTTACAGCATCTTTTCTCTTTACCTCTTAAATAGTTTGTAATAACGATCAGTTATTGCTTTTCTTTGCCAATTCTTAGATTGACACAGAACTCTGAAGTAAACAAACTATCATAAGGAATCAAAAATAAACAGGAATCCTAATAACTATCACTCTAATAATCAGTGAGACATGTTCACTTTTGTAGATTTTAGTGTTAGGTTTTATGTGTCACATTTGTTAGACTATTTTTAAAATGTATGCTTTCATGGAACAAAACTTTTTGATTAGAATCATAATTGCCTTTTGTAATTTAGAGATCATATTTGAGTACACTTGAACTCTTGAGAAGGAACCCTAGTCGAAATGATATCTATCTCTTCTTTGAAGGAAAGTAGGTTTCTACTGAATTGGTATATAGTTGTGAGTCTGTTGAAGTTTTAATTCTGTTAATAAGGCTAACTTTTTTAAAATTGGAAGTTATATCTCAAGCTTCAGCATTTTGTCACCCATGCTTTTTTGTGTTTTATTACACTGGGTTTCTTTAAACTAGATACTGATGCAGCTGAGAGATAGAATTTTAAGTTGTAAAATGTTTGATTAACTTTTATGTCTACTGTTGTGTTAAAATCAAGATTTGGTCAGCATTTTGAATTTATAGTCCTTTATTTGTAAAATTATATTTAAGTAAATCTTATGGTCATGTTATTTATAGATGTTTAGTATGAGGTTCATGGAAAGCAATTAAAAATGTAGACAGTAAAATGTCAGTAATTTGAATTAATTGCTGTAATAATTTAAACCAATTGTAAAAGCAGTTGTTATGCATATAAATAGATACTTGTAAAGTACTTAGAAAACTAGTCTTACAGTTTGATCTTTTTCAGACCAGTACCTAATATCTTCATTTTCTAGTAATTAAATATTTTTCATTGATTCTGATTTGGTGAAAGCTTTGTTATGGTTTTAGCGACTTTGATACTTTTAGACCTTGTTAGTTAAATATTTCTATTTTGATTATCAAAGATAAATAAGTTTCTCACTTCTGAATGCCATTTCTTGAAATAAGTTGCAGAAAAATTATGCTAGGGTTCTTCTTTTACAGTTAATACTTAATATATGTATGTAAAATTGGAAATTGCCAGGTAGAGCCTTCTGATTCAGGAGAACCGAGATTACATTTTTTATCTAGATACTCACTACCTCTAGACCAGCGCTATCCAGCAGAACTTTCTGTGATGTTAAAAATGTTCTCTATCTGTCCTAGCGGGTATGTTAGGCACAACCTACATGTGGCTGTTGAGCAATTAAAATGTGGTTAATGTAACTGAGGAACTGAATTTTTAATATTAATTTAAGTAGCTACGTGTGGCTAGTAGCTCTCATATTGACAGCACAGTAATCTAGTCAGTATTTTGAGTGTGGCATTCTTTTTTCCCCTAAAACTATTACAACACAATTATATAAATATTTATCTGAACTAAAATCTTTAACTTGCTTTGTTTCTACTCGTTTTCTAAAAACATTGACAATGACCGGACTATTTCAGAAAAGTGTTTTTGGTGGGTTGAATAATAGTTTGCGTTGTCAAAGCGCAAGTTGTTTCACTTGCATTTCATCTTGACTATTAAGCATTAGTTAGTAAATTGTGATTAAGAGAATTGAGTAACTTAAATTTAGGTTAGAAATAGTCAATTCTGCTCTCTAATTGATATCTGTTATTAATAGAATCCAGAGAGGTTTTCCCTTACCCATTGTGAGGGTAAGGGAAATGTTCTGACCATCCAACTCAGATTCTCTTGAATGGTGCATAGTAAATGCTGGGTCCAGCTTCTGGAACTGTAAGTTTTGAGGTGTGGGGTCCAGGAATTTGCCTTTCAGACAAACTTTCCATGTGATTCTAAAACTCACTGAAGTTTGAAAAATGCGGGATCTAGTCATCAGCAATGAACCAGAAGACAGAGTATGGAAGCAGGTGGGTGTCGAGCCTTAAGTGCCTTAGAGAATGGATTTTGGTGGCAAGTGCAGCTTTTTAGTTTTTATTCCACAGATATGTATTGAGTGGCTACTATGTGCTGAGCACTCCCAAGAGGTGTGATTATTACGTCATTTTCAGGGATAATTTTTTTCACTTAAAGTGATTTTGGGAAGCTTAAGTGTACAAGGAAATTTGAACTTTACATAGTTGGATTTTTTTCCTAAAACCAAAGATTTTAAATTTTGTTGATGTTAAAGAATTAATGTTCTAATAGATGTGTTCAACCATTTTTAAAAGACTAGAAATGTACCCTGATTTCTACAAGTCAATGTAGCTATC
The DNA here is from genome assembly GCF_020740605.2 of Lemur catta. Lineage (NCBI taxonomy): Eukaryota > Metazoa > Chordata > Mammalia > Primates > Lemuridae > Lemur > Lemur catta. The sequence goes on from NC_059138.1 coordinate 68,725,351, forward strand.
TAATGTAGTTGGCAGATTTTACTGCTTTGCCTAGGATAGTAGCTGCTGCTTGAGAAATCCTTTTTGAATGAAGGTATAGAAGGTAATGGAGAAATAGCAGTTTGGAATTGGGACCCATGCGTTGGAGTGGTTTTTAATGAAGCTAATGAAATAGTTCTGTTTTCATTAATTTCTTTTGGCTTTGTGTTTTTAAGACCAGAGTGGGATACCAGGTACTTCACTGTCTTGAGAAGGGGGAGAATGAGCAATAAATGCCTATATATCCCCTTTTATAAACATCACTTTTATATTCCTGGAAGTTCAGATATTTTACTTTGTGTCCCCATTCACTTTTAAGTGCTTCCTTGGTTATTTCATGTTCCCACCCAGGAGAATGGTATTGTTTCATTTGTGGAAAAATTTTTGCTCTAAATATTCACCATAAGTATTACCAAGGCTTGAAAAAAATTATTAGTCTCAACAGAATGTAATGACTTACTCAAGGACAAGGGGAACTCTCTATCATCCATCCTCGTTGTACTCTTCAAGAGGTAGAGGAATCTGGATGATGTGGACAGAAAAGCAAAAAAAAAAAAATCATACCAGGCAAATCAAATGAAATCACTTCTTGAAGCTGGGGAGTTTCATACTTAGTTTCATAAAATGAGAATGTTAGTGACAACTTATGGGGAGCCTCCTTCCTTGATAATGTATTCAGCAGAATGTGTTTTTGTGCTTTGGTCTCACCTGAAAATCCTGAGTTCCAGGCTGAGCATTAGTTAGAATGTAGTAGAAACTAAATACATGTATCCTTTGCAGAAACCTTGTTTTTAAAAATTATTTAGAGACAGGGTTTCGCTATGTTGCCCAGCCTGATTTCGAACTCCTGGGCTCAAGCAATCCTCCTGCCTCAGCTTCCCGAATAGCTACAGTTACAGGCTGGGATTACAAACATGCCACTGCACCCAGTGCAAAGATAACAATTAATTGTACTTACTTCTGGCTTAAGAACTTTTCTGTTTTAACTAAGTGAGGAGAGTGGAAGGTGTTTTGCTGAAAAAGAACTACCTGTTTTCACAATGTCCTCTGGTAGCCCTAAATAAAGTGAATTTCAGGAGTTACGTTTTCTTAATTAAAGAATTTAGAGCTTGTAGGGAGCATTGGTATCTAAATCTGTAATTAACTTGCACTGGCCAGCATTTTGACTTACTTTTGGCCATAATTATTATATCACACATAGTAACAGGTCATGCTGTAGGCCTTTTGATTGATGAATGGATATTTCTTTGTCAATTTTAATAGAAATTAACATTTTTATGCTAGTTCTCCCACAAAGGAAGTTCAGACTTGGTAAGATGTTGCTGGCCCTGTAAGAACTTGACTTTCTTACCTAATTTCTTCCCTTCTCCAGGGAATTAAAGTATAAGAACTAGAGATGTAGTATGAAACCAGGAATGGGAAGGCCAGTTCTTTATTATTGATAAAAATGAGGACCAAAGAAAATAATTGAAGTTTATATTTAATTTAAAAACCTAATTTAATCCAGTAGAGTCAACCTCTTACACCTTTTTTCTAGAGCTAGTAAAGGTAGAAAATTCGTTTGAGGTGTAATACAAATATGGTTTTCCTTTGCTATATATGTTGTATTAATTTGGATTTCCCTAAGTAGGCACGTTAAAGTAACATTTCTGTGTATACACATGTGTACACACTCCTGGTTTGGTTATTTCATTTTTCAGAGAAGTCAGGTTTACTCTGTAATTTTATTTCTCTAAAATCTTATAATGCTATTTGTTATGAGGAACTTATGTCTTGTACCCTATACAAATGATTTAAGTTCTGAACTACTGAGTTGGTTTTACCCATTAGATGGTTTTTTTCATGGAAGATGAAAAGTTCTCAATGTAGAGCTACATTAATGTTTTTAAAGTGCATTTTTTTGAAAAGAATTTCAAGATAGAGAAGCAAGGGAAAAGTTTTAATCACCTGCTTTTCAAATTCTTAATCAGGGAATATATAATAAGTAATACTTCTGGAATATTGGGCCAGGTCGAAGAGAAAAGAGAAAAAGAAGCTTGATCAAGAATGGCCGGGCGCGGTGGCTCACGCCTGTAATCCTAGCCCTCTGGGAGGCCGAGGCGGGTGGATCGCTCGAGGTCAGGAGTTCGAGACCAGCCTGAGCGAGACCCCGTCTCTACTAAAAATAGAAATAAATTATCTGGACACCTAAAAATATATATAGAAAAAATTAGCCGGGCATGGTGGCACATGCCTGTAGTCCCAGCTACTCGGGAGGCTGAGGCAGTAGGATCGCTTAAGCCCAGGAGTTTGAGGTTGCTGTGAGCTAGGCTGACGCCAGGGCACTCACTCTAGCCTGGGTAACAAAGCGAGACTCTGTCTCAAAAAAAAAAAAAAAAAAAAAAAAAAAAAAAGAAGCTTGATCAAGAATGAAGATAGGGAACAGTGCTACGCATAGATCTTGTAGAAATACCGGATTTTATAAAATAATAGAATCTTAGTTGAAAGGATCTTGGAGATTATGGCTTGCCAGTTGTAACCTTTTGATATTGCTGCTAAAGTCTATTTATAAAGGCATTTTGTGTTTTTACAGTTTTAAGTGAAAACAGAAATGTGGGTTAGAGGTTCTGCATGTTATATTAAGTACTTGGGGATGACACATTAAGGATTGACAGTAAAAGGAGGAACCTAGCCTGATACCAGACCTTGCACATGTATGTGCTCTTCTTTCTGTACTCTTCTGATCTAGGTATGAGATAAGATTGTATGTTCATAATGCTTGTCATTTTGCTACCTAGCGAATGAGCAAATTGTGGCAAAGGAAACCTGTTGAACCACAATTGCTTATGTACATACACAGTGAGATGAAGACTTAATGAAATTGTAGTTACTAAGGCAACTTAAAAATAATTGAGCCTATTTCCTCCCACCTTCTGTTTAGCCCTGTTTTAGAAATGAAGAAATTGAAGCCCAGAAAGGTTGAATGGCTTTCTTATATTTTGTGTCAAAGTAAGGGCTAGAATCTTGATTTCTGCTCCAGTTGTCTTTCTACTGTATTTCTGGTTTTTTTATCCAAATCTCTTACTAGTAAATAAGTAAATGTAGCTGAAGTATGGGAATCAGGGAGGGAGAATATCCTGCTTAGTTTGTCTCCTTGCAGATAAGCTGTCCCTATCGTCACTGGATATTTAGCACTGTATATTAAATATGATATTGGTAAAAAATACAATTCTCTAGGTCTCTTTATTACTGAATTTAATGGTGGAACCTACGTGGTATTTTTTTCTTTCTTAAAAGAGCAAGTTTAGAACTAAAGAGATTAGTAAATTCCATATGTAGGTAGGGAAGTCCTCAGGCCATTGAGATATTGTAGTACCTTTCTCTTCAAATTGTATAAATATTTTACCTTTTCCCAAATTTTTGTTAGAAATGGATTTTTTTTTTCCTTAGACTTGTGTGAGAAAGAAATGGATTTTTCTAAAAATGAAACTTGTGGAGGAAGGAAACAAACATTTATGATTTACTTAATATATGTCAGGTGCTGGGCTAGGTATGTGTGTGTGTATTTATTAGAGACATGGTCTTGCTCTGTTGCTCAGGCTTGAGTGCAGGGGCATGGTCATAGCTCACTGCAGACTCGAACTCCCGGGCTCAAGCAATCCTCTTGCCTCAGCCTCCCAAGTAATTGGGACTACAGGCACACACCACCATGCCTGGCTAAAGTTTCTGTTCTTTGTAGGGATAGGATCTCATGATATAGCCAAGGGTAGTCTTGAACTGGCCTCCAGCAACGCTCTCTCTCTCTTCAATCCTGGTATTACAGGGATAAGCCACCATACCTGGTCTAGGTATTTACATTATCTCATTAAACCCCATAATATCCTTGTCAGATAGGTATTATGTCCATTTTACAGACCACCTTACTGAGCTTTAATTTCTTGAGGAAAATTGGCCCTCTAGTGAGTGGGAGAGCCATGATTCAAAGTTATCTGTTATCCCATCTCTTATGTTCATGCAACATAAGCAGCTATAAGGATATGTCTGTAGATAAAGGACTACTTTTTTTCTGAATGGCATTTTTGTTAGATAAAATGACCAAAAAAGGGGGCTGTTTTTCACCCTTTTGTGTCTGATTTGCGTACTTAAATCCTTTAAAGGGTAGACAGTTTGGAAATTGAAATATTGTTCAGTTAAGGTCTCTTCTAGCTCTAACATGTGCTAAGAGATGATTATGACCAAAAGTAATAAAAGAAGTGGTAGATAAAAACTGGTGTGGCTTCATGGAGACATCCACGTAAAGCTCAGATTTTAAAATACTGTTTTGTGGAAGATAGAAGGAGGGGCATATGATTAAGAATAAAAGCAAAAAGCAGCATGACACTTTAAGAATAATGTCAGGAAAGCAGAAACTATTATAACGTCAGGCTTTTAAAATTATTTTAAACAACTTGTATGACTTTAAATCAAAGCAAGAGAGACACATTGCTTGAGCAAAATTGTGTAATACTATATTAAAAGAGAACAGAGAAAAGACAGGGCTTCTCCACACTGCTTCTGTTAACCAGCAAGGAAAATGCAGTTGTGGCAGAAATGACTAGCAGTGTAACTCTCTGAGATATTTGTTCAAGGTAAGTGAGGAGATAGAGGACATTAGTTGCTTTTTGGAAGTCAGGATGATGCAGGTGAATGCTATCCTAGGATCAGAAGGAACTTTCAGATTTAGTTTCAGGCTAGTGTCAGTAACTTAAAAGTCAGGCAACATGGAAAAGTACCAAAACATATGGTATGAACAAACACCTCATTTTTTCAAAACATTCTAAACTTCAGACAAATGAGCTTGATAAGCATCCTTAACAGAGTCCTTGAATGAATTATTGAGTGGTTGGCCCCTGAACATTTAAGAAAGAATTCAGGAATCATTAGGAGCCACTGTAGGTTCACTAAGAAAATAGGTTTGTATCTTCTTTCTTTAGGGTTTCCAGATGCAAATACAAAAGTAATGTCAACACAGTGTATCTTGATTTTAGTATTGATAGTCCTGATTTCTTTAAAGGTTCATAGCTGGTTGCACGATTATGTGAAAAATAGTAAATGATTGTCAACCTCAGAGGTTTCTGGTATTATGGCATGGGATTCTGTCCTTGATATAGCCTTGCTTAACTTTTTTTGTTTCAAAAACCAGGCCAAAGGATGGCCTTGTTTACTGAATTTATAGATGAGACAAAGCCAAAAGGCAGTGCTAATATGATAGGATATAGAATTGATGTTCAGAGTGATCTTAATAGGCTGGAATGCTGGGCCATAGTTAGCAAGATGAATATAACAGGTAAGATCCTCTACTTAAAGTGGGGGGAATTATATCCCTACAAAATAAAAAACCTGGCCTGGCAGCAGGCCTTGTGAAAATGATTTGGGATTTATTGGCTTAATATGAACTGAGAGTAGAGTAAAGCTACTTCTGTACTTTGTGCTTATCAGTCTATTTCTGCAATATTGTGCACAGTACTGGGTGGCACATTTTAAATGGGACATTGACAAACTGGCAAACAGGATTCTCAGAATGAAGAAAGTAGAAACCCTTTCATACTAGCGATAATCAAAGAGCAGGGAGTTTTATTGTTAAAAGAAAACAAAAGAAATTTTGGCAGATGTATTTAGATATATCGAAACTGAAATAGTTTTGTTTGGCTTTGGGAAAACATAGAATATTGTGTATGTACACACGTAAGCACAGACTAGAGCTGTACGATAATGGAATGGTTTGTTCTGTTAGGTGGTGATCTTCCTATCGTTAAAGGTTGGATATCCATCTGTAGACTTTAGAAGAATTTCTTATACTGCATTAAAAGTTTAATTAGATAAACTATAAACTTAGAGTTATCTTCTAATTCTAAAATTTAAGGTTCTATAAATATTTAAGCATGTGGTCTCATTCTGGGTACTCTCAGCCAGTATATAGTCAGAGATCTCTGTAAGTCTTACTTGAGCTTGAATGATTGAATAAGTATTAATATTTAGGGATTTGGGGTGATGGTGTTGATGGTGACATTTACCATTTTTCTTATAGAGACAGTATAATTAAGGTGAATTCTATTAAGCAATAAATGTAACACTTTAATTCATAAATATATTCATTATTTTTAGACTCTGAGCTTAGGTATTGTTTTTCTATGTCATTTGATCTTTCATTTGGTAAATGACAAATCATTAGTCTTTTAAGCACACATTTCAATGCCTAACACTGAATTGGGAGTTAAGATATTTAATGTTTTATCTCAGCACAGGAGTTCCCCCTTCATGGTTTCAGTTATCTGTGGTCAACTGTGGTCTGAAAATATCAAATGGAAAATTCTAGAAAACAATTCATAAGTTTTAAATTGTGTGCCATTCTGAGTAAGGTGATGAAATCTCACTGTTCTGCCTGGGGTGGGAATTCTCCCTTTGTCCAACGTATCCACTCTGTCTCAGCTCCCCTCTCACTAGTCACTTGGCAGCCCTCTCGGTTATCAGATTGATTGTCATGGTATCGCAGTGCTTGTGTTCAAGTAACCCTTCTTTTACTTAATCATGGCTCCAAAGTATAAGAAAGGCGATGCTGACAATTCAGATATGCCAAAGAGAAAGAAAATATATGCCAAAGAGAAGTTGTTAATCTTCCACTGTGCCTAATTTATGAATTAAACTTTATCATAAGTATGTATGTATATGAAAAAACGTCATATATACAGGGTGGAGTACTATCCATGGTTTTAGGCATCCACTGGGGATCTTGGAACATATTACATATTCCCCTTGAATAAATTAGGGGACTACTTGCAGCTCTTTAACTGTAGTTGTGTTTCTGATACTGTCATTTTAATATGAACAATGTGATAACTTTTTCTTGAGTGGAATCAGAGAATGGTTGGAAAAATCTAGGAAGTACTCACAGGTTTAAATTTGTTAATTTACCTTATGGAGTTAAGCAAATCCAGTATGCCTATCTTTTTGGCTCAAAATACTTAGCAGGGATGTTTTTAAAAAATCTTTGAGACCCAAGAACCTATTGAATAGAAGTGATAATTCACATATGTGAAGGTTCTTTTTTCCTCAGAGATGGTAATAAAGTTAGGGAGGTAGGAAATATCTGTGTTTGACCAGAGGTGTGGGTCAAGTAGTAGGTTTATTATTACTGCAGACACGTGTACTGAGAAGCTTCATAGAGCATAGGACTAAGAATTAAAATTCCTATTTTTGCTTGGGTGCTGCCCCCCGTTAACTGTTTCCCCCTGGGCAAACATCATAGTTGTAACTTCATTCCTTTTTTCACTTGTTAGTGATATTAATTCCTTCCCTCTTTACCTCATAGAGTTGCAAAGTTCAAATAATATATTTAAAAAGGCTTTGAATATTGTAAAGAAAACTGTATGCAGAAGGTAGAATCTGTATATAGTGACACCCACTAGAAGAGAATGAAGTAGTAAAGTGGGAGAATGAGTTATTTTAGGTTATGGATATTAGCTTGAGTAATATGTCAGAAGTAAACGAGAGAGTTGAGTAAGAGGAATATCAGAAAGCTTTGGTGAAGTGCAACCAAGGATATGGGGAGGTGCATCTACAGGTGGGAAAGAAGCAGTGTATTTCCGTGTAGTAAGAACTAAATGTCCGCTGTGTGCTCGGCCTTTGCTGGGTTCGGAAAGTACTAACCTGTCTTAAAAGGATACTTACGTTGAGGGGATAAGGCTTACATACAGCAAACTATATGGCAGCTGCATAGGAGAATTTATATAATACTTAAGTACAGGATTTTGAGATATGGAAAACAAGAGAGCTCAACGAAGTGAGATTAATGGATTGAGTAAACAAGGAAAGCTTTCTGTTGTGGAGATAGGACTTGAAATATTCCTGAAAAATTGGTTTGGAAAGTGAACATTTGAGACTTTGCAGGTGGAGAGGTGAAGAGAGAAGATATCTTGAGTCAAGCTGCTGAACTCGGAGAAGAATTGGAAAAGTGTAGCCCTCACGTGGAAGCTTATAGCTAACACAGGGAATGGTGGTCTCTCTTCTGTGTGCTCTGTGGAGGCACAGGGTTCTCCCAGAATAGCTCAGGTTTGCCAACTGAACAGCCTGCCACCCCTGCTTCAGCCAGAGAAGTTGCTGTTTATTGAGCTATTTTCTAACATTTTGTTTGAAGAAGAGATTCTGCCAAAATCATAATAAAAATAAGTTTGAAAAACCTGAATCTAGTGGATATAAGGAATTGAGTGGAAATAGTTGCAGTGCAAATGATATTTATTGGCATGTTTCTCTGTAGATCAAAGTGTGGAAAAGTTAGAAATCAGGAGCCCAGTTAAAGGGATGTTGTTAAAGTAACTTAGTCATGAATTCACCGTGGTCTTTAGAAAGGCTATGGCAGTGAAGTAGATGGTTGCTAAATATGAAAAACAGGTTGTTGAACTTCTCTTAGCAGCCAGAATGGTAACATGAAAGAAATAGTAAGGGATTAGGTAAAAACATCAGGTTGGTTGGTTCTTTTCCCCTACTCTGTATCAAGCATGGTAATAGGCATTGAGAAACTAAAGATGAAGTGAGACATGTTCTTCACCCTCATAAGGGTATGTTATCTGTTGTGGGAGACATACGGTATTTCTTTACTTCTAGGACATACTTTTTACATTTTAACATCTTTGAAATTGAAATACACCTTAGTGTCAAAGGCATGTCGTAGTTTAATTAGCAGAATTTTTTTCTTTCTTACAGTTACTTGCATCTTAGACTCAATGGAATATGAAGTGTGTATAGTTAATTAAATTACTATGTGGTGTTCAGTTTATAAAAGCTATGAGTGAAGTGTTACAGAAGCCCAGAGGAAAGAGGAAGTAGTTCTACTTGGTGTAGGGTTCTGGGAATGTTTTTATGGAGAGAGTAGTACAGAGATGAGACTTAAAAGAATGACTAAAAGTTTGCCAGATCAGAAGGAGGAGGAGGACCATTTTAGGTTATGTTGGATTCCACATGCAGGTTGGAAATTCAATTGGTATTCTGCAAACATTACAAAATTCAGACTTACATGAAGGAATATTAGTATGTATTAAAGTTGAATTATAAACCTCATGTAGGTGGCGTCTGTGTCATATATATATATGTATATGTATATATATATTTTTTCCCTCATACCGTGATGAAGATTGCGCAGTACATGTAATCCTGATATTGAACTGGAAAACAGACACAAGCTGAAAACTTTGATTTCATAAGGAAATGTGGTGGATAGATCCTTGGAATAGACCTAAGATGCATACTTAAAGAAACGAGAGTTTATGGTCATAAAAGGAAAAGTGATTAGTAAAGTGAAATAAGGGAATTTACATCTGATTGCTTCATATGTTTTGGTAGATAGTTGCAGGTGAGAATCTTAGCAATAAGGGGATTTTTGAGGAGAAATTGAAGATATGTAAAGTTTCCAGATTGTTTCTGTCCCTCCGAAGGTATTATGCAGATACTTTATAATGTGGCCAGTCAGAAGGGGTTTAGACAGTTCTGTAAATAATGAGTCAAGTCACCATAGCTTTTTGTTCACAGAAGCGGAGCTGCTTTTGCACAGGAGTATAGGAACCAGATAGTGATCTGTGCTGTGGTAAGTGGGTACTTGTGCCTCATATTGGGTTGGGGGAGGGGGTGGAAAATCCTTGTTTGGGTGTAGTTGAGTATGTCTGCACCAGGGAGTTGAGGGAGAAGAGAGAAGAGGCAAAGACTAGATGAATTTGATGGCAAGCACTAACTGGAATTAATAGGAGAAATAAATACTTAAAGTGGTTTATAAATCCTACAGGTTTTCCTAAATGTTTAGATCTACATATAAACTAATTTGAGATATAAACATTTGACAGATATTTGCCACAAATACTATGAAGTATGGTAACATGCTAGTTTAAGCAAAATGTGATTATTTGTGATTTTATTAATATAGCTTTATACAGTTAAAGCATACTGTATTATTTTATTTATTTTTTGAGATGAGATTTTGCTGTGTTGCTCAGGCTGGTCTTGAACTCCTGGGCTCAAGTGATCCTCACAAGTAACTGGGATTATAGGTGCACCACCATGCCAGGCCATACTGTATTTTTATTTCTAGAATTTCTCTCACCTTTTGTCCTCATTGGTAGGCTGTCACTGCCTTTACTGATTTTAATGGTAGGGCAGGTAAACTATTGTAATAACCGCTTGGTAGACTTTCCTCCATTTCATGGACTCTACCTACTGGCAGACCACATCCACAAAATCAGTCAGCAAGTAGATACTCAGCATCTATATTGTGCAGCTTGCTATGTTCCTTATAAGGTGGAATAACATGGGACTGCACTCTTGCTTCCATAATGTTATAGTGGGGAAAAAAATTATACAGTTTTCTTTCCTGTATAAAACAAGTAAAAGGGAACTTCTTTGACTCTTATATTTGTTTTATATTTTGGCTGACATTTACTATATCTTTATAGTGCTCAGCACTTGATATAGTAACTCATTTAATCCTCAGAACACATTATAAGGTAAATATGGTTGTCCTCCCTCCTTTCAGATGTGGAAACTGAGGCCTACAGGAGTTCAAGGCCGTATGATAAATGATGGAGCCAGAATCTAAACACATTCTGGCTCCAGAACCAGATAGATACCTTAAACCAGCAGTCCTCAGCCTTTTTGGCACCAGGGACCAGTTCCATGGAATACAGTATTTCCACGGGTGGTGGGGGTGGTTTTAGGATGATTCAAACACATTACATTTATTGTGCAGTCAGATCTCGCTGCTAATGATAATCTGTATTTGTAGCTGTTCCCCAGAGCCAGCATCACTGCCTCAACCCTACCTCAGATCATCAGGCATTAGATTCTCATGAAGAGCGTACAACCTAGATCCCTCCCATGCTCAGTTTACTGTAGGGTTCATGCTCCTATGAGAATCTAATGCCAGCTGATCTGACAGGAGGTGGAACTTATGTGGTGATGTGAGCTTTGGGGAGTGGTTGTAAATACAGATGGAATTTTGCTAACTTGTCCACTGCTCACCTCCTGCTGTGTGGCCTGGATGGTACCAGTCTGTGGCCCAGGGGTTGGGAACCACAGCCTTAGACCATTACCACTCCCTGCCTCTCACTGTGTACTCCCTGTATATATAACAGAGTTGTTTCCTGTGATCATTTTTGGAAGCAATTCATTGTTTGTCTCTCATATGTCAGATAATGTGTTTAAGCACTTTTTATATATTGTTTATTTTTCACAATCCTATGAAGAAGGTCATGACAGTGACCTCAATTTATAGAATAGTAAACCAAGACTATCAGAAGTTGATTTACTTGCCTAAGGTCATACAGCCAGTAAGTTAGAGAGCTAGTAGGTAAAAATTCTTTATAAGACTAGTCTAGGTGAACAGAACTGTAATCTTCTTTTATATTAATAGCTAAGCACTACTAGTTTAAGTGTCTTATTGTAATTACCATATATATTCCGTAAGGCCTGGATTCCTATATCTTTAGGTGAGTGCTCTACTCCTTGTCTCCCTTTAGGGGCACAGGATACATATGCCACAAAGGAATTAGAATAAAAAATGTTTTTATTTCTTTGGTATCCTGTGTTGATTGGGAATTTGAGGCTAGTAAGAATATTTCCTTAAATATATGTGTACCACAAACTATTTCTGAATAAGTTTTTAAAAACAGGTTTCCAGTGTATATGCCATGTGAGTATTTATGTTTTTGAAGAGAGGGACCCAGAAGAAAGAATTTTATATTGCATTTTAATTAATAGTTATAAGACGCAATAAAGTATATACTTTGTAAGGGTTATATTTCATGACTTCCTTCTTGATCAGGATTTGACATGTTATTAGAAATTTATGCTTATTTTTTGGAGGAACTAGCATTAAGAAGTGACTTTAAGAAAACCCAAAGACCCTAAGAATTTGGATATGGATAGAATTTGTGTTCTTCAGCTAATCCTGCATGTCATTTTTATGTAATATTAGTTCATTTGACAGGGATGGTGCTCTGACTTCATTTTTTTCTAGTGGATAATAATAAATATTTAGTATCTGTCATTATATATAGACATTGTTCTAAGCGCTAGGGAATCAAAACAGACATGTTCTTTATTCTTAGAAACTATTCTTTTTTCTGGGTGAGTTGTGTGTTAGATTGTTTCTATTTTTACAAAATGGGGAAATTAAGACCCAGAAAGTTTAAATAATTTGCCCAGGGTTACAGAAGTAATACATTGGAACATTGGGAAAAGAACCCAGAGTCTATCTGGCTTCAAAACTTTTCCTGTTGCTTTATCATAAATTTTTGAGGCCAAGGAAGTCATACTTTTTCCATGAATTGGTTTAAAAGAGTTTTCTCTCTCTTTTTTTTTTTTTAGTAACATACTACCAAAGAGAATTGAAGGCCAATTTACATTTTAGAAGAGTACATTTATAGTATGCAAGAATGGAATAAAGTTAATTTAGTCCATATTTCCTATTTCCAAAACCATGTGATTGAGTTCATTTTGTATATTTTTACGTTTGTATGTATGTGTGTATATATGTATGTGTATTTGTATGTGTGTACACATTTACATATGTACATTTACTCATTAGAAAAATATTGAGGAAAAATTTAAGGGGATTATATTCTATACCTATTCATCACCTTCCTCATTCTCCTGCCCCTACCCTGTAATTAAGGGTACCAACCCATTTTGGGGTGTTTCTAAGAATTTGCACACCTCTTCACACTCTGTCTCCTAAAGCCACAAAGAAAACCTGACTTTTTTTTTTCTTTTTTATTTCAGCATATTATGGGGGTACAGATGTTTAGGTTACGATATATTGCCCTTGCCCCACCCAATCAGAGCTTCAAGCGTGTCCATCCTCCAGACGGTGCACACCACTCCCATTAGGTGTGTATATACCCATCCCCACCTCCCCCTAGAAAACTTGATTGTTGAAATCAAGGTATTCAGACAGCTTTCAGTTCTTTTGAAAGGTTTTCTCTTTGGCAGCTGTCTGAACTGGTAGTGGTAACTATGTATAATTTTCAGACTGGGAGGCAAACATGTTTCATTACATAAGCAGTTTGTGATGAGCAGAGGTAACTATGATATATTTAAGAAAAAAGCTCGGTGCTGGATAGCAGTTTGCCTCTGCCATTAAACAATTTTATGACCTTTAGGAATGGAGATCTTGGTTTTTTTCTTCTGTACAATGAAATATTTGTGTGTGTGTTTTGTAAAATGAAGCAGTTATTTTCATTTAGTGTTAAAATTCTATAATTTAAAATACAAGTGTGGAAACCAAATTGAGCTTAATTTTATTTCAGTGCGCCAAGTGGAAAATTCAGGAAAAATATTATTTATTAATATTGCTAGTTTTAAAATCAAATTTTTTACTTTTTAGAGTTAAACTGTGAATCAACCATGTTAGTATTTCCAAAATGCAAGGTTTTGTTTTTGTTTGGTCAAATCCTTGAAGCCAGATATAATATTGAGACTAATGCTGTTCTCCTTTAAAGAAGTTCAGTCTCTAGGTTTGAGTCATTTTTAAAGGATTCACAGAATTTTTTAGAAAATGATTTGTTTGCCTGCGTCCTTGTAACTAGGCACACGCCTTGAGCAACAGCAAAGATGGAGGCCAGGCCCCTAAACCCATGGGCATTTAGATTGCCATCTGGGACCTCATCTGACTACTCAAAGTGCCCTTGCCAGTGGATACAGACAGTGAAGATACCTAGTCAGAGACCAGCTGCCCTTTAAAGCCAGGGAGTGTGCTTGCTTAGGCCTGAGCTTCTCTAGCTTATGAGCAGCATAGCCCTGTAACAATAAATGCTGCCACAGTAACTTTGCAGAGAGCTCTCCTGCCCAATATTCTCTCCTAATCTTTCCAAAAGCCAGTACCTCATCTTCAGAACAAAGATTTTACCACAGTCCTTGTTGTCTTCTTGCTAACTTTTAGTAAACATCCTAACCTCCCTAACCATTTTACTATTTGAGCACCTTGTGACTTGTACTTCTAGTCAGCCTGCCCCAGGGGCAGACAATAGTTGTAAAATCTAGAAATTTCAAAGTAGTAGAGTTAGATGGATCTATGTATCTCAGTTCCAAAGGAGAAAACTTTTTAATTCTTATTCTGGAAGGTGAAGAATAGCACAGCTGATTTGTAGTCCAAGAGGTCACATAAAAGCAACAGCAACTTTTTATCTTCTGGACCTGTAGAATTTTCTACTGGAGGTATTAAGATCACAAGAATACCATTTTCATCCTCACAACTGCTAGCACAAATGAAGTTTAATATTGGATTCTTTAATAGCTGGTATTTTGGGAAGAAAAGTTCTTCAAATGCTGGATTGCATGAAAATTAGAGGATGCATTTACAGAGTGACCCCCTGTGAAGAATTTTTTAAATTAAATAATTATAAAATATAAAAATTTTAAATATATTTGCTTTGATTTTACTTTGTAGGTCAATCTAAATTCATAGAAACTTTAAGAAAATATTTAATTACCCATGATTACTGAGAAATGAAAGAGCTGTTTTAGAAATAATGTCTTAGAAAGTTTATGTGAGGTCTGTCTAACACACTACTAATACATAGAAGTTAAAAAAAAAATTGCCTCCAGGTACCACTTACAAGTACTCTTGGTGTAAAGAATTTATGTTTCATTAGTTACTAAGAATCCTACATACTTTTCAGTGTAACATTAGCCCTCTCTTTAGTAAAGTTTGCTGAGCAGTTAGTCCTCAGTGGTTAGGAATCGCTAGCTATTTGTTTCCATGCAATAACCTTATGGATTTAACTTCAGATGAAGGTGACATTGTAGTGTTGGTGAAAATAGCAGTGGACAAGAACCAAGACCTGGGTTCAATTCCCCCTTCCAGTTACTATCTGTGATGAGAGATGTCCTTTAGCTTTCTTGAGTCTCAGTCACAAACACCCGTAAATAAAGACAACAAACTGCCTGCCAGGAAGGGTTTTTCTGAAGATTAAATGGAATAATATGTGTGAAAATATTTGTTTTGTAAATGTCATAGCACTAAATAGTTGTAAACTGTTAATTAATCACTATAAGCTTACCCTACTGTTTTCTTCTAAATTAATATGTGTATGTGTTTACCATTTTGCAGTCTTATTTTCTATTACATGGTCATTTTATATCTGTAACACACAGTTTAGTGCTGATATATAGTGAGTGTTCAATAAATATCCAGTAGAAATGAGACTTTCCTATTACTTACCTCAATTGGGTGTATTAACCCTGACTTTTATTCTTGTATTCTGATACTTTGACATCGGGGATCTTGCTGACCCTGGAAGGACTGCCCCTTCCAGGGTTAGCCAATTCCTAGAGACAGTGAACAGTTAATTCCCCTGCAAATACCTGTTCAGATGCAAACCAACCAATCCAGAGCCTACACCCCAACCACCTTTTTTTTTTTTTTAGGGTTTTTGTACTTAGGCCGTTTGCCCTAATAACCCCAGGGCTGGGTACCAGACAACTAGGGACAGCCCCTACACCCTACAGCCCTCTAAAATGATTCAAATTAGCCCATCCTAAGCTTGTTTACCCTGCCTGCTGCCTGTGCCTGCAGAAACCACAATAAAGGCTCTTGCCCACAGTTTCTCTCCTCCTGCCTCCTGACTGACCCCCGCGCATGTCCATATGCCCCCCCCCATCCACTCTGTGGCATGCTGTGCCCTCTCCTCTTGGGAACTGTAACAAACTGTTTTTTCAATGGCAATCAATTTTCTATTAATACACTATCTTTTAAAACATCGAGCTACTGATTTTTTTAAAACAATTCTTATGCCAAAGAATCTTATCATTATGAAAGTATTAAATATTGTTAGATTTAAAGTTTTATTGGAAGTAACTTGAATAGAGATTCAGAATGGTGTTGAGATATGTGTGTGTAGGTAAGTATGTACATATGTCTATGTATTTGTGTATATATATATATACACACATACATGAACGTGTATAAAAACATTAAAAAAAATCTCATTGGAAGATGACAGAAATTCTGATCTCTAAGCTATGTTTACAGATTGCCTTTGGTTCAGCTCTTTTTGTTTATAAATAAAAAACCTAAGGCCCAGAGTGGATACGTGGTTTACCGAAATCACACCTTTAGTTGTTGGCATAGCCAGAACAACCTAAGTCTAACTTCTTCAGCCTTAAATAGACATTCAAGTGTTGTGAGCTTTCTTTGTTTTTTTTTTTTTTTTTTTTTTTTTTGAGACAGAGCCTCGCTTTGTTGCCCAGGCTAGAGTGAGTGCCGTGGCATCAGCCTAGCTCACAGCAACCTCAGACTCCTGGGCTTAAGCGATCCTCCTGCCTCAGCCTCCCGAGTAGCTGGGACTACAGGCATGCGCCACCATGCCCGGCTAATTTCTTCTATATAGATTTTTAGCTGTCCAAATCATTTCTTTCTAATTTTGGTAGAGACAGGGTCTCACTCTTGCTCAGGCTGGTCTCGAACTCCTGACCTCGAGCAATCCACCCGCCTCGGCCTCCCAGAGTGCTAGGATTACAGGCGTGAGCCACCGCGCCCAGCCTTGAGCTTTCTTATTAGGAAGAAAATTATAGGCAAGTTTTTCTTCTTCCCTTTATCAAGGGACGAAGGTATTAAAGTTAATTTTGTTTTCTCTTATCCCAAGTGGCAGTGGTTTGGTTGCTAAGTAATTGTTCCAATTAGTATAGTGTCTCCATCTAAAATTTAATATAGTTATTTACATTTTATTTCAAAACCTTTTTAAAATAGTAGAACTCAGATATTTTATGTCTGGCATACACTCATTTTGTATCTCAGCTCTTTTTATGTTTTTTTCTTACTTTGTTTTATTTTGCTTTCAGTATTAAATTCACAAACTTAGAAACTTGACAACAGCCTTTAAGCTAAATACTTTATTGTAATCATTTTCCAGTATCTGTACTTTTATAATAAATTTGACTGGATCAAATAATCATATTGTGAACAGAGGTAATAGGAGAAATTGTTGACTAGAGATATCAATGAGTTATAGTGAAACAAAAAATAATTTAGGAAACTTAATGGGTTTTTTTTTAAGTGGTTTTTTTTTTTGTTTTGAGGTTTTTTTTTTTTTGGTGAACATAATATTAAGAGGTAAACATACAAGATTTGGGGTGAAATTGCTTTCTGTTATGCTCTGTATTGCTGGGCCTTTATGTAAATAGTGGATCAAGTTTGGCTTTCCACATTTTAAGGAAGAGAGAAATGAAGCCTGAGAGGTAGCTTAAAAATGATCCTCTATACAGACACTTGTGATGGTTCTCCATTTCCTCAGAAAACTGAACAAGTTGTAATTATGATCAAAGGAGAAACTTAGGTTAAATTAAAGAAATGCATTCTTAATAATGAAAGTGCTTAAACAGGGTATAACTTAATAAGGAAGGGTATTAAGTCTTGTTCTAGAATTGGATGTCATCTGCTTCCCAGGAAGCCTATAATTTCCTAAATAAGAGAAGGTACATTTTTTGATTGTATTGACCAAAGCACGTAGCAACTTCATTTTATAGTACAACCTTAAATCATAGGAGAATGATACAGAATAATCTGGTTCATTTGGGAAGTCATGGATTTTTAAAACAATCTCCCATTCACTACCAGATTCCCATATGGCTCTTTTCTTGCCAATTCATGTACCTGGTCTGAATGAGACCCAAAGATGCTCCTTTTGCCACAGCATTCAGCTTTTGTAATGGAAAACACAAGCGGTAAATGGGAGCTAGGTAATGGTCCATTATACTACTTAAATTACTTCTATAGTGCTTGATCATCTTGGCTTCCTCCAGTGTGTATAGACTGTGTATATGGTTGGTGCTTAATAAATGTTTGATTAAGTAGATACCAGCTCCATGGAATAAATTTTCTTTGTATTTAATTCTTTGATTCGCTTTTCCATAAATATATGGGCATTTTCCAAAACTTGTCAGTTATTTCAAGGACTAATATTTATTTCAGCTATAGTAAGCATATAGAAACTTTGGATTATATCTTTTGAAATGCTTTGCTTTTTTTGTTAATTGCATAAAAGATGATCATTTTATTATTTCCTGGTAGCATGAACATTTCAATATTCTGTATTACTAAAAAATCTTCTGATTTTATTTAAACATGTATTTCTGTTTTATATTGACTTTGTTTTATAAATGCTAATAAAAGTTACATTAAACAATTGAGTTTTTCCTTGTCTTTTAGTATTACAGTTCATTTTTGTACTGACACATTAGATGATCACCTGGACAGTCATAATCTAGATATTGTAAATCTGGCCAAATTTTATTCTTTATTGTTTAGGACTTTAAAATCATTCACAATTCTTTGTTTACTAATTAAAACTGAAATTTTTATGTGAAACAAATCTAGTAACATCCTTTGGAAGTACTTTGTAACTTTTTAGGTTTCCTAAGAAACACAACTAAATGTAGTTTTGGGTTTTTAAAAATCCATTCTCTAAATTTATAATTTTTACTATATTTAGAAATAAGAACAGTTGCATATTCCTTTGCTTTTCAGAATCATCAAGGGTAAGCAAACCAGAAATATTCTTTGATAATGAATAGATCATTATCTGCCTAAGCTGATAAAGTACATTGAGCTTTCCTAAGGGACAACAAGAAATCTAAAATAATAATTAAACCTCTCAGTGTAACAAAGGGAAAAGGGATATGACCTTGATCACTGTTGTTAGTTTTTTTCATTAGTTCTTTTACATCATTGATTTCCCATACATTGCCCTCAAATATCATGTTTAAGTGCACATATGTGGAAATAATCTTGAGCTATCGTAGCTGTGAGCAATTAATGAAATAAATCAGTAATTTTTGAAATAGTAATATTAAGTATTGCAAATTCATAGTCTTTTGGAGATTTATTATGATGAAATTTAAAGGATAAAATAATCTTAAGAGTTCTTATAACGGTTTTGAAGAGGAAATGTAGACATCATTAGTTTAAAAGGATTTGGCTTTGATTATAGTTTTACAGTTAAGTTCATTCCTTGTCTGAACACCTCTTTAAATTATTTAAGTTAGTCTCTTCTATCCAGTGCACAAACGGTTCTCCTTTCTGTCAAGGTATATTTCTATGAGAGTTTCTTTTAAATTGTGAATTTATCTGGTAAGTAAATAAAACCTTTACTTTGCCTATGTTCTCATTTCTTCTCCAGCAATATGCCAAACATTATTTTTGTCCAAAAAAGTTAATATAGTAATTTTTAGAAAAATTCTCCATTCCCCTCAAATACTCATAGTGTTCTCACCTCAATTGGACATAAAAAGAGATGTCTAGAGCTGAATTCCCTGTCACTGAAGATAGATCTGGATTATATAGTGGAATATGCAAGATGGTTCTTATATAGTAAAAATGACCACCTCCCCCTACCTGACCATGTTGTTAGAGAAAATTTGTGGCCAATCCATCTACACTTGAAAGTAGAAATCTAGTATTTCCTGGTTGCTCAATTTGCTGTTTAGAGATGCAGCTTAAAATAGCCATCTATGGCATTAGTCTGATCCATGACAGCTTAACAGTGTTGGACAAGCCTCCCTTGGCCCTAAACTGTGTACCTATTTTAAGCTATGACCCCAAGAACTGACAGGGCATACTATACTCTCTTAGAACTGAGTGCCAGTTCTGTATTTCCAGGGCTGAACAGATCAGCTATACACTTCTTCCATGGAATTAAGGTTATCATTGTAATGTTTTGGTAATTCTTAAACCCACCTGCACAAGCTGCCAGCTTGCCTTGATATATCAAATTTCAGTAAAATATATACCATTACAAGGAAAAAAAGATAATTAAAAACCAAACCCTATGTTTTACCAGGGTAATGTATTTTGAGCATTGCCTGTTTGGGTAAACTGCCTATAAAACAGAAAAGTCCCAAGAGTCATTCAGTGATCACTGTGATAAGATTATGCTGTTTTTAGATGGTTAGTACAGTAATACCTGATTCTGTGATTGCTTTTGCTCATATTCTCAACTCTCACTTCAGATTGCTTTTCCCCCCTTCTTTCATATTTTACCCATTTAATTGTTGGCATGCCTGGTTGCTGATTTTATCTTTTTCTTGTTACTAACCACTTTTCAACTGTATATCTGTTTCCTTGTGATTATTCCCTAAATCCTGACTAGGTGTAGGGATAGGGCTAAGTTCTGAGAACATAAAGGTAGAAGTCTTTGCCTTCTAAAAGCTTATGCTCTAGTTGAGGAGACAGAATATTCATTAAAATAAAAGGTAGTTCATAGAAATAACACACAATGGCATACACTAAAAGTGAAATGAATATTAATACTGAAATTAAGAACAGGATGAGAGCCAGTGCAGAAATGAAAGGCTTCGTGAAGCCTAAGAGGCTTGAACTAATTCTTTAAGAAAAGGAGAGCCTTAACAAATAGGAATAAAGAAGGAAGACATTATAGGATGGGGAAACAACAGATGCAAAAGAAAAAAACCAGGATATGCTCTACATACTTGAAAGAAAGAATGGATAGATTTTGTAAGTTGTAGTAGAGACTGAAGAAAATGATAGAAGCTGAAGTTGGCAAGGTTGGTAGAAGTGTGGTTATAGAATGACAATGTCAGACCAAGGACAGGAGACAAGTCATAGAAGGGTATGTGAATGTGTTGTATTTTTGGAGGGATAGGGAAAAGGAAGTTTTATTTGTAAAGTAGAGTTTTAAGTCTTATTATCCAGCAGACATAGGAGAAACAGGGAAGCCAATTTTGGGACCATAGGGTTAGTCCAGATAATTCAGTGATGGGGAATCTCAACTTGAGTTATACTCAAGTGTGATTTTCAAGAGTCTTACAAAAAGAAAAGACAGAATTTGGTGCATGATTATAGAGAGAAAAATTATTTCAGGGTAATTATTAAGAACTTGAACCTGAGTAATCAGGAGAGTGATTGTACCATTAAAAGAAATTACATTCAGAAAAAGAAGGTGATGAACTTGAGTTTTGATATTTGTTAAGTCTGAGCTAATAGTAACACATTTCAGTGGAAGTGTCTGGTTTGTATTTGGAGATTCGGTCTGCACAGAGGGATCAGGGTTGACAATCTAGACTTGGAAATCTTCTGCATAGAAATAGTGGTTGAAATTATGGCAGTGTGTGAAATTGATGAGGGAGACAGTTCTGAGTTTGAAGCACAGAAAGTTGGGAACTGAATTTAGGATTATACCCAGTCTTTGGGGGCCAAAAGGAGAAAGCTAAGAAAAGTGAGAGCTGTCAAAGAGAGAACAGAGTGGTATGTCGACAGCTATGAGGAATCTCAGTGTTCAATGTTGTAAAGATGACTTGGAGAGTAAGTACTGAGAAAAGTTCAGTGGGTTTTGTATTTGAATCACTTGATAAGACCTAAGAACTGTGCTGTTCAGTGTGAAAGCCACTAGCCACATGTAGCTTTTAAAGGTAAAATTAATCAAAATAAAAAATTCGTTTTCTCAGTTGCATTAACCACATTTCAAATCTAATAGTCACATGTGGCTAGATGCTACCATATTGGATAGAACTGATATAAAACATATTCATTACTACAGAAAGTTCTTTTGAACAGTATTACTTCATAAAATTTAAGGAGGTGGGGAGGAAATAAAACTTAAGGAATATCTATGGCTATAACCTTAAAAGGTAGTCACGTTTAAATGGGGATGGGTGATCTTTCAGAACCACACCAAGGTTGGATTTTGTGTGTGTGTATGTGTGTGTGTGCTGCTGGGATCCAAGACATGTTACTCCAAGATATAGTACCTTGGTATTTGAGAAAATAGCAGGAGCAGGAAGGTCTGTCCTACCTCCCCCTTCCCTTTCTCCCCTGATGCAGGTCATAAGACCCTCATTTGAGAGTTGCCCTCCCTATATCCAGAAAAAGGGAACATCCTTACCTCTGAAGACAGGGACACAGAGGAGAATCTGAATGAATAGACCTTGCTAAGTTCCTCCCAGTTTATTACTATTAGATCATACTTTTTTATCCAATGATACTTCTCCACAACTATTCACTTTTCTGTCAAACCTAGCATAAAGAAATACATAGGTTTCCCTATTTCTTTGGGTTTTCATTTCTTTATGAAGGTTCCCATGTCACATAAAACTCATTAAATAAATTTGTATGCTTAAAAAAATGAACTTAAGGAATGTCAAGCAAAAACTGAAAGCATTTAAGTGGATGTATGAGTGGTGAAAATATTGGCCTAGCAAGTATAGGATACACTTTGGAAAAGTTTGATAAAAACAGGAAGAGGACAATATCTTGGAGGCTGATAAAGAAAGGTTTTTTAAGACTATGATTTTATTCATTAATTTAGTAAATATTTATTGAAAGCCTGTTGTGTGCCAAATACTGTGCTAGGTATGGACACTGCAGTGCTAAAGAAGGATATAAGTATATAATTGGATCAGAGATATTGAGAGACTAAAAATAAGATTAGTTATAGTGTGATAATGCTTTAAACAGAAGGACCCATCTTCTGTGGAAACATAAAAGTGTGGTTTGTTGTCAAATGAGGGAATTTGTGAGGAATGTTTCCTGGAAAGGTGGTACAGGATGGCTCAGGTAGGAAGACTAGAAATTAGTGAGGTTGGCAGAGAAAGAACATTCCAAGCAAAAGGTCAGAGTCTTGTAATAGCATGATGAATCAGAAAATTACAGATGGTTTCATTTGTCCTGGTCAGGAGTATGTGTGCTGTAGTCATGGTGGCAAAGACCAAGTCATGGAGATTCTTCACTTGCCATGATAAGGAACTTAAACTGTATCTTGAAAGTTACGGGGAGCCTTCAAGAGACCTTCAGTGAATATCGTGGATAAATTTATGTTTTAGGTTGTACAGTGTGGACAGTGGATGAGAGGAGAATAATCTAATTTGAAGGAGATTGGTTATATAGGAAGATGGAACTAGTGGAGAAGGAAGGACTTGGAGGAGAATAAGAGGATAACCGAATATGTTTTCTGAAGCTGTAGGTAGTGGGAGATGAAATCGAATGCACAAATGGAAGTGCTTCTAAGACGAGATAAAAAAAAAAAAGATGAGTCAACATTTGGAGAACTAGTCAGATGCTGGTAATAGAAGGGAAATGAAGAGATTTATGGGTGACTTCTCAGTAAATTAGGAGGCAAAATTATCTAGTGATTGTAAAGTAGGAAAAGGGAATGAGGTTTTGAGGACCGAGGGAAGAAATTGGGACAGCCAGTGAAGGGATATGGCATATATACATTGCCAACAGAGGATGAATGAAAGGATACCAAGCAACAGTGATGGTCCAGGAAATGTTCCATTAGAATAAAATTTTAGGGCTTTATTAGCCCGCTTGTGATCTCTTTCCTTTGGTATTTGGCAGCCTAAGAACACCAGAAAGTGGATGGTGAGAATTACTACCAGGTATTGCAGAAGTTCAAGGAGGCAAGGGGCTAGCAAGGATGCCAGGTGAAGCTAGAGGAGGGTTGCTGGATTGAGTGTGTGTGTCCAGTCAAATGACTAGAAAACAAAGTAAGGATGAAGATGAAGTTGAGAAGTGTTGGGAGTGAGAATGGCAGAGATTAAATGACAGTGGTCAGAAAAAAGATAGTGCTGAGCCTGACTTTCTGGGAGGTCGAACAGTTCTAATTGACAGCAAAGTTTGGGATAGGATTCTGTTTGTAGGAGACATCTTGAGCATAGAACTGATTTGCCTTTTCAAACCTGTTTCCCTCCTGGCTTCTTTTGTCTCAGTTAATGGAGTCATCATCCTCCTTGTCACCCAGACTAGTATCCTCATAGACTGATTTCATCATCCTAACGTAATGATTTTAACCAAAGTTTATAGTTTTATGCCTCAACCTTGGAATTAGACCTTGATTCAAGTCCTGGTTTTGCCACTTAAATCTTGATTACATGTTTCTCTGGGTCTGAGTGTCCTCATCTGTAAAATAGCAATAATCACGTTACTTTAGTGGGAGAATGTATGTAAAGTGCTTTGCATAGTGCTTAGGACACAGAAACATTTTCACTAAGTGGTAGCAACTATTTATTATATTAATTATGAATTATTCCTATGTCCGGTTCATTCTTTTTTCAGGGTTCTCTTTCAGGGCCTCATTATCTGAAAGGTAAAATAGCTTCTTTCCTACTTGGTATCTCTGCTGCTAGATTTTTCACATGTCTAGTCTATACTTGAATTTCAGAGTTTTCCTAAAACCCAGATCTGGTGCACTCCTGTTTCCTTCCTCACAACCTTCATAGGCTTCCAATTGCAGACTTTTCATGTTATAAAAACTTTAAAGAGGTGATAGAGCCTAGTGTGGGATAAAAGTTGGTGATAGAGGTTCTATAAATTCATTACTACCTACAGGGACTCATTTTACCTCAAAAGGACCAGAAGGAGCTTTAAAACTTTAAAGACTATTTAAAATCCTATGTAGAAGTAGTCCAGTATTTTTTTATTTATTTTTCACCACCATCTTAAATGACTATGATTCAATGTAGAATGAATAGAATGAGAGAAAATTAGAAATCTTGAGTTTTTGTTTTTTGTAAATACTGCCAATTCTGTTTAAGGAAAATATTCAGATCTTTCTAGGGTTTGTCTGCTGAGAAGGGTTTCTTCAACATAAACTTTTCCCTGTATAAGCAGAGAGGTGAGAATAGTTGACAGTTATCTGGGTAAAAGAGAGAATCAGTAGAAATAACTAGGAGTCAGAGTGGAGTGTATGTCTTTGTTTTGACTGAGCTTTTCTCTCCAACTCCTGCCTTATTCATCTGTGTATTCCCATCATTTTTAATGCCTAGCCCTTGGGAGGCACGCAGTAAATGCTTGTTGCAGCAAATTGGACTGGATGCATAAACAGGAGCCTCTTTTTACATTGGATTTATGTGCCAACCTCCTAATTTTGAGGAAGAAAAGTATATACTAAATGGGTTCTTTTACTTGTGTGCCACTTATTAATTTGTAACCGTGAGAATTGCCTACTAATACTCTACAACCAAAT
The DNA here is from genome assembly GCF_020740605.2 of Lemur catta. Taxonomy (NCBI): domain Eukaryota; kingdom Metazoa; phylum Chordata; class Mammalia; order Primates; family Lemuridae; genus Lemur; species Lemur catta. The sequence goes on from NC_059138.1 coordinate 68,750,346, forward strand.
AACTTTGGAGGAAAATGTGAACTTTTATTACTAATACTAACATCAGAGATTTTTTTCATTAATGAATCATTATTCCAGTGATAGATTGTAGGAACAATACTACTGCTAAGTTAAGCATAAGAAAATAAACAAAGTTTTCTGTGGAACATGAGCTCTAGAAAATAAGTGGGGACACACTTAAATAGTTAAACGTAAGGGCCAGTATCATATTTTTTTAAACTAGGCATTTATGGAGATCTATTAATTTCCTCATGACACTAGGGTATTGCCAATCTCTAGGGCATTAATTTGGGGGTTTCTACCACTGTTTTTCCCAAAGTTCTTACTCAGGAACATTTAATCATTATGACTCGCTGTATATTTTGTATGTTTTAGCATAATCTGTAAGCTACTTATATTTGTCCATGTAATCTCTAAAAATTGTTAGCCTGTTTTTAAATTAAATTTCTTATTGCATTGTTGAAATTTGTGTATATTTGTATGATGATTTATATTTAAGATAGGTAATTTTTCTGTTTTAAAGTAGGGCTTAAGGTGTTTATTTGATAAAGTGAAAATAGATCTATGATTTAGTCTCTAGCTTTGCAATTTTAGGAACTGATTTTCTTTCAGTGATTAGATTCTAAAAAATTGGTTTATAAAATCAGGATTCACAAGAGGCTGATTTATAAGTTAGAATACTGTTTTTTTCTTTTTAATATAAGCTCAGAGACAAATCTTTCTAATTACTGAATGCTCTTAATCTTGTATTCCTGGTGCCAATGTACTGAGAAACCAGATAATAATCAAAATCAATTGATAAGCGTGGACTCAGAGCATGGGGAGGTAGGTGGTCTGTTGGAGTAACAATCTGTCAGCAGGTGATGTGTGAAGTATGTGAAAAGGTTTATCTTTGTAATAGCTAGGATATTGTCCTCCAGTTACTGTTGTGTGTGTATGTTTTTTTTTTTTTTACAGAGATGACAGTTTTAGATAAATAGTGATAAATTGTTACTATTCAGTACTTTTTCCCATGTAGGTAGATAGATTGATATGCAAATCAAATTATGACCATTTCAGACCATACCAATATAGTGGGTTTTGAGCAACCTTAGCTGTGGACTTTTAGCAGTTTCCGTGGGCAAACTTTTGCCAGTGTGTCTGGGTGGGTTTATGTTTGTTTTTAATAGTTTATTTAATCTTTATGCCTTGCTCATGATATTCTGAAAGGCAGTCCTCTCTGAATTAGAAAGCAGGCTAGAACTTATTTTTCTAATCAAATCATTTAAATCAGGGGTCCCCAACCTATGAGTTGTGTAATTATTTCATTATATATTACAATGTAATAATAATAGAAATAAAGTGCAGAATAAATGTAATGCATTTGAATTATCCCAAAACCATCTCCCAGTCTCTGTCTGTGGAAAAATTGTCTTCTATGAAAATAGTCCCTGGTGCCAAAAAGGTTGGGGACTGCTTTATGTAAGTTTTATAATGTACATATTGATATGCATTTATTATATGCATACAGGTTATAAATAAATATATCAGGTTATGATGTCAAGATATTTGTAGTGATAGGGTTAAAGAGTAAAAAGCTTTGGATACCACTGGTGTTTGTTTTCTTACAGTCAGTGTTCTTTGTGCTTCTTAATTCTGCTTAGGTGCCCCTCCTCAGTGTACTCATTCTGTAGGAATATGTGAGTTCTTCCTCACACTTTTTTGACTTTGGTAGGTATCAGATCATTAGTGAAGTTTAGGGTTCATTTTTTAAAATGTCTACATCTGCTCTTGATGGTAAGGCATGAATAATGGCAGCCTCCTGGGAATTTAAGTGGGAGGACAAAAGCCTAACTACCACCTACCATGCCCCATCAATAGCAGATTCTAAGTGACTGGAGTTGCCTTTCCTTCCTAGTGCAGGGAGTTTCAAAAGAGCAACATTTTCAGGCATCAGAATTGGTAGACAGATGTTACAATGTGTACCTCTAACTCTCAATTGCCTCAAAAGTCCAAATAATATCCCCAGTTTGCAGGGATAAAGTGTAGCCAACTGGAAAAGAGTGCTGAGCTCTGGATTCAGGCTGACCTAGGTTCACATCTTGAGTTTGCTACTTAATAGCAGCTGTGTAAGCTTGTGAAATTTACAAACCTCCCTGACTCTTAGAGCATTAGGTAACAAAGCATAAGTGTAAAGTATCATAGTTGAGTGAAATTCATGCCATTTCATAAATTTAGTAAACTCTAATGACAGCTATTCTGTGGATTGGGGCTGGGAACGATGGGCATGACACCTTAACAACGACCCCTTCCTTACTGCTGAAACTCACTTTTTTAAACCAGTTTATTAATTAAGGCCCTTCCTGATCTGTCCCTCCAACTCCATCATTAACCCCTCACTTCTTTGAACTTTAATCTCCAGCAGTGTGTTTTCTCAGAGTTAATGCCTTTAAATATGCCCTTTCTGTTGCCTTCCCATTTACCTTTATTCTTTCCATGTCGTGGTTTCTGTCTCCTCCATAAAGCCTTCATTGTTTCTCCTTGAGTAAATCACTGTACTTTGTACTACTTGAGGTTTTATCTTATTCACATTTTTGTTTTTGCACATACTATAATTATTTATTTGAGTTTGTCTCTCCTACAGGTGAAACTTTCAGGTCAGATTTTACTCATCTTTATTTCTCCAGCAGTGTTAAGCACGTAGCAGGTACTCAAGAAATGTTTGTTGAATGAATAGATTTCACTTGTGTATTAGGTTTTCCTCAACAGATCCAGGACTTAGGGAAATGTGAATGGCTGTTACTAAGTATTTGTCTTAATAAATTTTGCAATTTCACTTTTATTGGAATTAACAGTCCTCTTGAGTGTTTATCATTCCAGACATTGTGCTAAGTGTGCTATATACATTATCTGTTAATTCCCACTACCTCCAGGTCCTCAAAGGAAGAAACTGCAGAGAGAATCAGGACTCAAACATAGGTCTGCTTGATCTCAAAGCTCTGTTTAACCTGTAGGCTCTACTAAACTGTCTCTTGTGCCTCCTCAATACCTTAGTATTAATTTACAAAGTTTACATGACCCACAGTATATTAATAGTCCTGGAAGTCATTGGCTAATATGGTTTACCTTCAATTAAGAAGTACAGAGAGCACTCATTCCTTAATATTCTCAGGTTATTGTTCATCTGTAGGAAAATGGATAGTTGCAGTTTTCGCATAAGGCAAAGAAGTATTTTGTAATTAATAAGCATAATTTTCAAAACCTAGGCTATTATTATTTTTATTACCAGTATACCTTGGAATCTCTCCAGTCATATGTCTATCAAAGCTGTCATAGCTTATTCCCAAGCTTATATTACTCTCTTTGCAGAGGCTTTAGTTCAGAGTAATGTAGTTTCTGTTTTTATGGAGACTCATGTAGTTTGTAGTTTTTATAGGTATCACACAAATGTACCATATTTTAATTTTTCATGTATTTGATTTTGGTTATGGTTGTTTATAATGATATGAATGAGAGCTATAAACATTATTTGAGTTATTCTGATTCTGAATTTCAGCAGATTTCTTAACTTCAGCACTACTGACATTTTAGGCCAAGTAATTCTTCATTTTGGGAGTCTATTTTGTGTACTTTAAGATGTTTAGCAGCATCCTTGACCTCTGTTCTCACTATATACCAGTAATCTCTCAAGTTTTGGCAACCAAAAGTGTCTCCAGACATCGCCACATATCTCCTGGGAGACAAAATATACCTTCATTTGAGAACCACTGGTTTAAGGGATTTAGAACCAACAAAAATAAAATTTTTAGGAAGTTTTTGAATCCTGTTACTTTTTTTTTTTTAAAAAAAGCTTTATTGAGATACTCATATACCATATAGTACAACAATTTTAAGTGTGTATTCAGTGGCTCTTTTTACTCACAGAGTTGCACAGCCATTGCCACAATCTAATTTTAGAACCTTTTCATAATCTCATGAAGAAACAAACCCCCATTAGCAGTCACTCCCCACTTCTCCTCTCCATTCTCCCAGCCACATGTTTGGTTATCTTTTTATGTTTACAGCCTCCTCAGTTAAGTCAGATCATAAAGCAAACCAAATCCTATTCAGAGTATGTTTGTTGAATGTTATTTGCAATGTAGGGAAACATATTCTTTCAGAGTCCCTTAGACATTTGTTTGGGCAGACTACAAGTTTAATCTGTAAAGGAAATCAATCTAAATAGATTTGGCTGAGTTAAGGATCATTTTAGTAGTATTCAGAACACTAAAAATTTCCCCTGCCACCTCCGCCTACCCCTGCAAGTTTTATTTCATAGAAATCAACAATTTTTGTTTCTCCTGGTCAATTCTAATAGAAAACCTCACCCCCTAGGCTGTGGACACAAAACACAATTATGAAACACATATACCTAAAATAATATTTGAACCTGCTGTATAACTATTATTAAATAGGTCATTTTCAATGAACTAGTAGTTTGATTAACTTATTTACAGGTAGATAGATAAATAGTTGGTTTTGTTTTGTTTGTTTTTCAAATTTGTGGGTCTATCTTACCTATACAATAATGTTACTTGCTATGTATGCACTGTAAGAAAAAACCTTGCAAATTATTTTTTTCCATAAGAAGAAATAAGGCCTAGTTGAATTATCTTGGGTCTATTTTTTTATCTATAAAATAGAAATTTTAATAACTGTCCTACTTCTTTCAAAGGATTGGTATGAAATACTAAAAGAATCAAATTAGTAGGAGTTGAAGGAAATTGGCAGTAACTTATACCTTCATCTTTTATTATTTTTACTTTCCCCCATGTTCCTGTATGTTTAAATGTTATTAAGGTGTCAGAATTTTTTAAAATGTTTTTTATAGTTAACCAAGCCATGTTTCTTTTGGTTTTAATGTATATAGTTAAAATTTATGCACCATATAAAATATTTTCAACAAATTAGATTAAGGGTCTTTAATAAATAGAGCTACACAAAGAAGACCTGAGTCCTAATGGATAAATGGAAAAGGATATAAACACACAATTCAGAAAGAATATTCAAATGGCCAATAAATATTTGAAAAAGATGTTCAACTCCATTAGGAATCAAATAAATACAGATAAAAGCAGTAAAATGCCATATTGGGTCTATTAATTATTAAAGTTTTTTTTTCCTTTTAAAATTAGTCTTTGATAATGCTGTCATAGTAATACATGGAAACATTTTTCTTGTTAGGAAGAAGAATTGTAACTGTTACAAGTATGGCTAAAGCTCTCATTGACCGTACCCTAATCTCAGATGCCTTTTTAGAGAGAAACATTCTTAATCAGTTTTTTATATATCTTTTCAGACCTTTTCTCATTTATTTACCACATGTGAATGTCATTGTAGGAAATATATAGTACCTGTGAGGGTATACATCATAATGTAAACATTTATCAGCAACTTTGATTGTTTTCACATAACTATTTGTTTTAAAGGATTATCTTATGTTAATACATAATGATTTCTTTCATTCTTTTTGATGGCTACAGATTATCCCACTGCATGTCTGTTCCACAGTTATTTATCTATTCCTCAATCCGTAGTTATATTTAGGCTATTTCTGATTTTTCACTGTTGCCAACACTGTTGCAATGAATATCCTTTTGTGGTCTGTGTTAAAAGAAAAGCAGAGTATGAGTAGAATGGGATTGCTGAGGAGAGGAGGCCATTACAGTTTCAAATAGAGCAGTCAGGATGGGTAGGCCACATTGAGAAGGTGACATTAGACCAAAGACTTATAGGAAGTAAAGAAGTTGAACATACACATATACTGGGGAGAGACCATTCTGGGCAGAGATTGCAAAAGCCCAAATTTGGGACCATGCCAAGTGTGTTCAGGGAACAGAAAAGAGCCCAGCATGGCTGAAGCAGAGTGAGCCAGGGGATGAAATTGGGGAGGTAATGGGTGGCTAGTTTACATGGGACCTTGTAGGCAATTATGAGGCCTTTGGCTTTTACTCTGAGTGAAATGGGACACCATTGCAGGATTTTAACCAGAGAAGTGACATGATCTGACTTTACATTTTATGATGATTTTTCTGGCAATTATAGGACTCGTAGAAGAAAGGAGGGCAGTGGTGGCAGAGAGACCAGTTAAGAAGCAATTGTAATAATCAAGCAAAAGAAAAAAATGCTGCCTTGGACAAAGGTGCAAGCAATAGGGGTGATGCTTGGATCCTGGATGTGTTTTGAAGAAGTCAGTAGAGTTTTGATAACAGAGTGTGAAAGAAAGACAGGAATAAAGAATAAGAATGATGCCACAGACTTTGGTATAAGCAGTCGATAGGATGGAATTGTATACTTGTCTTAAGAAATTAAAATTTTTTTCCTTGGTTTTTTTTTGTTTTTTTTTGAGACAGAGTCTTACTCTGTTGCCCAGGCTAGAGGGCTAGAGTTCAATGACATGATCATAGCTCACTGTAACCTCAAAATCCTGGGCTTAAGTGATCCTCCTGCCTCAGTCTCCCGAGTAGCTGGGACTACAAGCGCATGCCACCATGTCTGGCTAATTTTTCTATTTTTTGCGGAGATAGGGTCTTGCTCTGTTGCTTAGGCTGCTCTCGAACTCCTGGGCCTCAAGTGATCCTTCCACTTCAGCTTCCCAAAGTGCTAGGACTATAGGCATGAGTAAACATGGCTGGCTCAGAAATTTAAATTTTGATATGGTTAAATTTATCAGTATTTTCCTTTGTCTTTTGTTTGTAGATCTTGTATAAGAAGACCGTGCAGTTCTTCTGTATTTTGATCTAGTATTTCTATTTTATGTTTTGTTTTGATTTTTACATTTAAGTTTTAAAAAAACTGTTTGCAATTTACTTTTGTGAATGGTAAGAGATTTAGATCTAAACCTTCTCCTCCACCCTGTGTACACCCAGATGGCTAATAGTCTCAAGCCAAAACACTTGGTTATTTCCTCCTTTCTCTCTGATTTGAGGTGTCATTTTTATTAATACTAAATTTATACACACACACACACACACACACACATACACACACAGTCTGTTTTAGTCTGTGTGTTTAGTTCTGTTATTCTAGTCCTAAGCTGTTACTATAGCTTTATAACATATCTTTATTCTACTCTTCTGCTTTTTCAAAATTGTCTTAGTTAATCTTTCACATGTTGAATCAACTAGAGTTTCATGGAAAATTTTTGAATTTGTGATTGCCATTTACTTCATAGAATAATTTTAGAAAAGTTGACACATTTATAATAATGATTTTTTCCATCCAAGGACATATATTTCTCTCCATTCAGGTCTTGGTTTCTGTCCTTTATTAAATCTTCCTCAAGATCTTGTACATTTCTAATTAGATTTTCTTAGGTATTCATTGTCACTGTTATGATTGGAATATTTTTTTCTTTTTCTTTTTGAGTTGTTTAATGCTGGTGTAGAGGAAAACTGTTGATTTTCTTATGTTGATCTCTTATCTGGCCATCTTGCTGAAATGTCATATTTTAATAATGTATCATTAGTTTGTCTAATAATTTTCCATAGTTTTCCAAATATATAATTATATCTTTTGTAAATCATAACACTTTTGTTACTTCCCTTTAATTCTTTATTTCTTGTATAGCTCTATTATCTAGTTATTTTATTGCATTGATTTAGACCTTCAGGAAATATAAAATATTAGAGGTGAGAATAGGAATTGCTTCTGTTAGAAAGCATAGTAGCTATCAATTTTTTGTTTGCTAAATGCTTTTTAAAATCCTACTGAATTTCTCTTGTGCATGAGATGCATCAGGATTCTCATATACTTCTAGTGGAAATGTAAATGATTGCAACTCTTATATATACCTCTGTAATTTTGTAATCTGTATAAAGTCTTATAAATGTTTCATACCCTTTGACCTAGTAATCTCAATTCTAGGACTCTCTCGCTTGGAAATAAGAAGAAAAAATATTTTTGTTCAAGTTGCTCATTATTTATGTTATTTATGTATTACTCATAATAAGTGGAAATAATTTAAATGTCTACTAGTAGACTAATGGTTTTGTAAATTATGGTATATGTAAATGATGAAATATTGTACCATTATGTTATTTTAAAAGAATTTGTAGTAACTTGGAAGTACATATATTATTAAATAAAAGAGCAGACTACAGAATTGTTATGTAGTAGAATTACATTAGTGTCAAAATGCACTGAGTAAAGATTAGAACAAAGATTAGATCATTACATCAAAATGATATTAGTGGTAATCTATGAGTAATTATATACATTATTTTTTCTCCTTCATATTTTTCTGTGGTGAGTATGCATTGGTCTTAAAATCAGAAGAAAAAGAAAAAGTGTATGTGTTTGTAGTACTAAACAATTTACTTTCCTCAAAATAGTTAGAAAGGGAGAAATCTTAGCGTAGCCTCTAAATGGCAAGCTTAGTTGCAACTTTTCAAAGTAAAAAATTTTTGTAATACTCTTTTCAGAAAAGAATGGGTTGCAAATGTTATGTGATAGATTTGATACCTGAGAGAGAAGTACATGGTTTTGGTGGCAAGATTGTGATTTATACTCTGGAATCTGCTCCTAAATGATCTGAATGCTATATCAGTGAATCAGGAGGGAATTGTGGTAAAATATCTACTTGTTTGGTTTCTCACTGTCTTGCCACTTGTGTTGCATGTGTATTGCAAACTAGCTGTCATCTAGTAGTCCTATGATATACTGCTGGCCTAGTTTTGTAAGAAAGCTTCTATGTTTATATGGATTTTAGGTTATCATTCACTTTATTTAGAAAACATTCATGGAATATTTCCAGTACAACAGGAACTTTCATTAGCTAAGGGACAAATGACAAAAGCTCACAGATGTCCTCTGTTGACCAGCTTTTGTTGGAAATAGTTTATGATTAAAATTATAATGGAATGAGGTATGGTATCTGATTAGCAAAACCAGGAATACTTAAATTCGAATTCTACCAATCCTTGAGGTCCCTTAGGGAGCTAGGTATACTGAAATTCAGGTCAGAATTTATTGGCTTAGGTGCAGGCTCACTGCCTCAAAATCCAGAGAACTGGGCTAATCTATGTGGAATATGCCATTTTCCTTTTCTAGTTAAACTTACTTTTCCTTCTTCCTCTAAACTGAAATTCAGGTCTCAGATCTTTACTACTATATTGAGGCAAAAGACTATTTATGCCAAAGGAAAATGTGTGAGAAACAAAGTTTTTCTCAAACACCCATTCTAGACATTGTTGAGTATCCAGCAATCTAATATCTTGCTACCTACCAACCAACTGCAGTACCCCCCCCCCCCTTCCCCTTAGCTTGGCCCAGTTTCTATATTTGAAAAAAGCAGAATGAAAAAACAAAGAGTAAGAAAGATGGCTCAGCTGCTCCAAGCAGCCTTGGAATGCTTTTACCTCTGGCAGTGTGGAAGAAAGAAAAGAAGGGCCATCCTCAATCTGTTCCACCATGATGTATAGTTACAATACCAAGAAATCCTGAGTTATTTTAAGAATTATTTTATAACACAGTTTTAGTGGTAGGAGAGAAGTTAGAAACTAAAGTTTCAGAGGAGAAATAATAAGTAACTTCTTCCCTTCAGTGATTCCAATATTGATGGTGTTTTATAGATGTAAATATATAGTTTCTATAATGACTTACCTTTTACATTCTCACCAGCACTGTCATTGGCACAGCTTCCTATATATTTTAACATTTTTATCGCCAGTTTTTTCTTGACAAATTGAATACATAGCCATTTCAACAAACCAGCTTCCCCCCATCTAACAGCTTTTCCTATGCTTGTTTTTTATTATAGTCCTAATTTTCCTGATTGACTTATAACTAGTAGTAGTCTTATTAATGCAAATTTCATTCTCTAGTTAGTAAGTCATACTGTATCCAACTCATCCTACTAAAAAAATTATACTTCAAGAGAAATTTTTGTACTCATAATTTTAACATAGTGACAGCATCCACTAGCACATGGGCTGATCATGTGTTCATAAGTCTAGCATACCCAGGCAGTACATTTTTAGGAAGGAAAAATGAAAGGAGGCTTACTTAGCTCCCGAAGACCAATAATTTACAGTCTAGTTGGAAAGACAAAATAAATAATCAGTCATTCATAATATACATTCACTATATAGCTTGTCCATTATTATAATAAAATTATGCACATGATATGGGAAAATAAGGAAGAGATATCTGAGCCAGACTCAGAGAGGAACTTAATCAGAAAGACTTCTCAAAGGGATAACATATGAACTGAATTCTGTAAGAGGAATAGGCTTTTGCTAGATGATGGGAGATGGAGATTTTGGGTGGAAGAATGTGGAATATTCCAGCTATATTACTTAAAGGCCCAGAGCCAATCAAACATGGAATGTTAAAGGAAATAGGAGTTCACTGTAGGTAGTGGTGAGAGTGGGAGTGGAGGAGGAGTGCCAAGAGATGAAGCTATAAAAGTAAGCAAGAGCTAAATTATGAAGAGCTTATCTACTATGCTAGGAAATGTTGACCTTACTGTGAGTGTGTGGAGGGCCCATTGACTTTTGAGGGAACTAAATCTGCAGTATGGAGATTGGAAGGGAGAAAACTGATATAGTGGTGATAAGGCCCTGTACTAATGTACAATCAATGGAGAAAATGGACAAATTTGGGATATTTTGAAGAGATACACTCAACAGGGATTGTTGATCAACAAAAGTAATACATACAGCATAAAAGAGATTAGCCTTTGGAGTTAGCTAGATCCGGGTTCAAATGTCAGCTCTGTCACTCACTCGTTTTGTGACCCTGGATGTTTTACTTACCCCTCAGAACCTTAGTTTCCTTATCTTAAAATTGGAACAGACTATTCAGCCTGTAGGGATGTAAGGAGTAAGTGAAATAATATAACATATGTAAAGCATGCAGTAAAGTGCCGTACCACGTAGTGGATATAAAATGATAGCTGCCCTTGTTGTGAGGGATGAAGGAGATGGAGGGGAGTCAAGAATGACTTCCACATTTTCTATTTGATTAATGAGAAAGAGCTAGATTAGGAAAGTTGGGTAACCTGTCTTGTTCTTAGATTGCTTGTGAGCAATCTGGGATGGTAATGTTCCCTGGCAGATGACAGTAAGAGTATGACACTCCTGAGTAGAAGGTACAAATTTGGGAGACATCAGCTTACACATGGTATTACAAGTTATCAAAGTGGATGAGATCATCCAAGAAGAGAGTTAGATTGAGAAGTCAGAACCCTGGAGAGTAGCCTAGGAAGAATGGAGCAAGGGGAGCCTGACGAGAACATTGAAGTGGGGGTGGTCAGAGGAGTAGGAGGAACACCGGTGTGGAGCAGTATGAGTGAAGCTCAAGGAGGAGAGCAGTTCAAGAAGAGAGTGGGATTAGCAGCTCCAGAGGCTCCAGAGAGCTGGAGTAATAGCGAGGGGAAGAATATCTTTGGGTTTACTAACAAATTATTGGTTAACTTCTGTCATGATTTTTAGCAGAGTGATGGGATATATGCTTAATTTCAGTGGTTTGAGGAGAGAATGAGAGATGCGTAAAGACAACCAGTGTAGGTAAATCTCTTAAGAATGTGACATAAATTTTGATGTAAATGCTGATTTTAAAGAGCTAACAGAGAAGAAGGGGTTTCTGAGAAGGTTGAATGTTAGCTCAGAGAGTCAAGTTTCAAGAAGGATGTAGTGGTCAGTGGTGTCAAATGCAGCAGAGCAATCTTGTCATTGCTCACTGAGAAAATGTGCATTGGATTTGGCCATTAGGAGGAAGTCTGTGAACCAGGAACTAAGATTGTGTGGGGTATACTTTGAATGTTAGGCTTTGTTCAATGGAGAATGAGTGAAAGTTAATGAGCATGGAAGTGAGATGATCAGAACACCACTTTTTGATTTTCTGGCAGAAGTCTGCAGGATGGGATAGGAGGGAAGGGTCCATTTAGGCTAGTAAAGGCACAAAGTAACAAGGGCCTGGATCAGGGTGATGATGCTGGCGAAAGAAAGATAAGTGCAAGAGCTGTTACACAGGAGCACCTTTATAACTTGACAGTGGCTGGATGTAATGGGGAAAGAAGTAGCCTACAAGTTGACATTTTAAGGTTTTGAGTGTGAGTAATGAGAACAGGAGTAGCCAAACAGGGGCATTAGTATTAATAGAAGCAAGATTGGAAGATAAATTCATTTTTCATTTTTAAACTTTCATTTTTTTAAGCATATGTTATTGTATGGCTACTATGTTTTGATCACTGTTCCAGATACTAGAGTTACAGCAGTGAACATAGCAGGCAAGATCCCTGCTTTCACAGCACTTAACATTCAGAAGTGAGATGAAGACAGAAAAAAAATAGAATAAAAAGACAAGATACTTTAAGACAAGACAAAACTAGGTAATGATATAGAGATATATTGAGGGGAACCACTTTTAGATGGTGTGGTCAGGAATGGTATTTCTAAAGAGTAGCGATTGGAACTGAGACCAGAATATTAATAAGGAATCAACTATGCAAAGATCTGGGTGCAAAGGCATCCGTACCCAGACTGGAGAATATGTGCAAAGGCCCTAAAAAGGGAATGAGCTTGATTTGTTTGAGGGCCAAAAGAAAGGTCAGTATATCAGGAGCAGAAGGAGCAAGGGAGAGACTAATACAAGATGAGGTCTGAAAGGTAGATACAATTAAACTTAAGCAGGACCTTGAAGGTCTTGCTGTGGTTTGATGGCTTATTTAGCAGTGGAAATGAAAGAAAATTAGTATGTTGAACTCGAGCTCTCTGTGAGACATCTAGGTGAAGAAGTCAGTTATCAGGCTTAAATATATATAAACTCAAATATGATTTGCCTAGCATTATTCAGTGAAAGAACTTGCCAAGTTGTTTAGGCACTGAATAAGTAAACACTGATAACATGGAGGCTTGAGGAGTGTCTCAAGGAAATGGTCAAGGGATCTGAGGGATCAGAAATCCCTAGCAGTTCTTTAACATAATGAAGGTTATCTTAAATATCATTGCAACCTGAAAGAAACGACCAACTGTTGTATGAATAGTAGCTGGAAAAATTGTGGCCAGAAATATCTTATGACTTCATGGGATGTGAAGATTACTTGCCAACTTAAACTGCCTGCATCTCCATAGGGACCATGCAGTAAAGACTTTGTGTAGTGCTCGTTCAAACAGAACTCCCATTTCCAGAAATGCATTTTTTTTTTTTTTTTTTGCAGTAAACAGGGAGTATGTGTATCACTGTGCTAATAGGCACACAAATAGTTTGAATAGTTTGCTTAGTCAAGGTCATCCTTAAGGGATCTGGTTTTACTGAATATGTGCTCAAAAGATACACTGAGACGTAATAATTTTACTTTACATTTATGTATTGCTTTGCAGTTTTTATAGCCTTTACCCTTGGAAAATCAACTTGATCTTCAGAAACAACTCTTTAAAATAGATAGGGTAGGGGACAAGAATTTAGGGAGGTCAGTGTTAATATTTTAGAGTTGAGGAAACTGAGGGTCTCCGAGTGCACAGTGATAAATTAACAATTTCTGACTTCACTTACACTGCTTTACTTATCACACCATGCAAAGTCAAAGGTGAACAAAATGTAAACTTCAGTGGAGGTTTGTATCCTTAGGAAAACAGTGACAAAATATATTTTGTAATTTGTATTTTAGTTGTAGGTGCTACCAAAAGGATTCAGAGTGCTGTGGATACACAGAGGAGGGTGAGCTTGACTTTGACTGGGAGAGTCAGAGGTTTACTAATAATCTTATATAGAAAATGTGTGCCATTTTCCCACTTGGTAATTTTTATTGGCTTTTCTTGATTGCTCCATAAGTTTAAAGTACCACATGTTTATTTCAGCTAGCATATTTTATTCTTCTATTGCCACCCAGCTCAGTGGAGAGTAATAGTAATAATAGCTAACATGTAATGAACAATTCTGTGCCAGGCACTGTGATAAAGAATTTTTAAAAAATTAACTTCATTTAATCCTTATATCAACTCTCTGAGGTGGGAGCATTCCTTTATAAATTGGTGTTTTCAGTCCATTCACGTACTTGATATTCTCACACCTGATGGAGAGTGTAGAACTCTAAGAATGAAAAGGTAATTATATGGCATTGTACTTCAGGATAAAGTCAAGCCATGCAAATAGATATTTTTTGGTCATATTATGTATTATTTATTATATTTTTCCCTAAGTGAAGAAGCCAAGCTGGTATATGTACTAACCTGACAGATGAAATCTAAGCTATATAGCGTGAGTGAATAAAGTAATAATATGTTAAATGTCTTTTTATGGTTATGGTGACAATATGTAATCATCATAGGTGGTTGTGCATTTAAAAAAACACTTTCTGTGTTACTAAAATATGGCTAATCAGTAAAGACATATATACTTACACTATGTAGAAATGAGAAATGTCCATAAAACTTAATCCTTTGTTTAGTGACTTTTCACTCCTGTATTTTCTCAGCATGAATGAGATACGTTACCTACGTAGAAATGTTAATAATGCTTTGTGTATATATAGCATCTTTCATCTGAGTGCTTTTCAAATGTCTCGTGAATCCTTACAGTACTTCAGTGTGGTAGGTAGGTGTAGGGAGTATTATTATCTTCATTTTTTAGATGGAGAGAGAAATTAAGCCATAAAGAGGGTTAAATGATTTATGTATAGTCCTATCATCTAAAGAGGCAACCTGAGCTCCTAAAGTAAGAATATTATATTAATATTTTAGGAGGATTGACACATTGACCCCTTTACTTTTGTACTTTACACAGATTATTAGAACAAATGTGTTTGCTTTAAAATGTCCACTTGGAATTTTTTATCCCTTCTTTAGAAATAGAAAACATTATAATACTTTTTTTCTTCCTTTTTAGGTCAGCAGCAAGGACAAGATGGAGTAAAAGTCCAGCAAGCTACTATAGCCCCTGTAACTGTAGCAGTTGGAGGAATTGCTAATGCAACGATAGGTGCTGTTAGTCCTGACCAACTCACACAAGTGCATTTGCAGCAAGGCCAGCAAACTTCTGATCAAGAGGTACAACCTGGCAAGAGGCTTCGAAGAGTTGCTTGTTCCTGCCCTAATTGTAGGGAAGGAGAAGGAAGGTAAGTGCTCTATCTTAAACTCTCTCTCTGTGGAAGGCATAAAATAGTAGTTAAAGCTAAGTCATTGGTTAGGTACTTTGGACACTAGAACCTCACTACCTTTGCAGTCCGGAAGTTGAGATATAATATTACGAAGGGAATTAAGTTCATCTATTTTAGGAATGGAATTTGAGTGGCCCTTTGCCTTGTACCTTACACTTTTTAAGGATAGTTTTCTTTTCTCATGTATAATGCAAAATTTTTACAGATTTATTGATATAAAACTTACACAATTCATCCGTTTAAAGTGTACAATTTGGTGGTTTTTAAATATATTCAGAGTTATGTAGCTGTAACCATAATCAATTTTAGAAACTTTTTGTCATCTCCAGAAGAAATTCTATATCCTTTAGACATCACCCTCTCATCTCCTCAGCATTTCCATTCTAGGCAACCACTAAGCTAATTTCTCTTTGTAGATTTGCCTATTCTGGACAATTCATGTAAATGGAGTCATACAATATGTGGTCTTTTGAGACTGGCTTCTTTAATTTAGTATAATGTTTTCAGGGTTCAGGCAATATTATGGTGTTATGAGTACTTCATTCCTTTTTATGGATAAATAATATTCCATTGCATGGATATACAATATTTTGTTTATATTATCACTTGATGGACATTTGAGTTTATTTTCACTCATTGATTGTTATGATCAATGATAAACATTCATGTAAGTGTTTGTGTGGACATATATTTTCATTTCACTTTCATTTATATACCTAGAAATGGTATTGCTGGGTCATACAGCAACTCTGTGTTTAACCATTTGAGGACTGTTTTCCAAAGTGGCTGAACCATTTTATATTTCCACCACCAATGTATGAGGGTTCCAGTTTCTCTACATCATTGTCAGTACTTGTCATTATCTGACTTTTTGATTATAACTATCCTACTGGGTCTGAAATGGTATCTTAACGTGGTTTTGATTTACATTTTCCTGATGACTAATGATGTTGAGCCATCTTTCCATGTGCTTTTGGCTATTTGTATATCTTTGGAGAAATGTTTATTTAGATCCTTTGCCAATTTTTAATTATATTATTTGTCTTTTTATTATTGAATTATATCTTTATATAATCTAGATACAAGACCCTTATCAGATATATGATTTACAATATTGTATCCCATTGTGTGAATTGTCTTTATACTTTCTTGATAGTGTCCTTGAAGCACGAAAGTTTTTAATTTTGAAGTCCAGTTTTTTCTACTTTTTTCTTTGTTGGTTCCACTTTTGGTGTTATATCTAAGAATCCATTGCCAATTCTGAGGTTGTGAAGATTCCTAGGTTTTGGGGGGTTTTTTTTTTTGGTGGGAGGTAGAGTTTTACGGTTTTTGCTCTTACATTTAGGTCTTTAATCAATTTGGGGTTAACTTTTGTATATGGTATTAGGTAAGGGTCCATCTAGCACCATTTGTTGAAAAAACTATCCTTTCCCGCTTTAATTGTGCCACCCATGTTGAAAATCAGTTGACCATAGACAGACACATGGGCTTATTTCTGGACTCTCAATTCTATTCTATTGATCTATATGTCTGTCTTTATGCCAGTACCATACTGATTGATTACTTTGGATTTGTAATAACTTTGAAATTAGGAAATTTGAGCCCTCCATCTTTGTTATTCTTCAAAATTGTCTTGACTATTTAGGAACACTTGCAATTGCATGTGAATTTTAGAATCAGTTTGTCAGTTTCTACAAAGAAGCCAGATGGTATTCTAATGGGAATTGCACTGAATCTGTAGGTCAATTTGGAGACTATTGCCAACTTAAACAATATTATGTGTTTTGATTCATGCACGTGGAATGTTTTCCTATTTATTCAGCTATTCTCCAACTTCTTTCATAAGTGTTTTGTAGTTTTCAGAGTATAAGATTTACACTTTTGTTAAGTTTATTCCACTTTTATTCTTTTTGATACTATTGTAAATGGAACTATTTTATTATTCATTGCAAGTGTATAGAAATACATTGATTTTTGTATATTAATTTTATATCCTGTAACTTTTGCTGAACTCTTTCATTAGTAATAATAGTTTTTAACTGGATTCCTTAGGATTTCTATATGGAAGGTGATGGCATCTGTGAATAGACATAGTTTTACTGTTTCCTTTCCACTCTGGAGGAGTTCTATTTCTTTTTCTTACCTAATTGCCCTCTCTAGAACCTTCAGTACAGTATTGAATAGAATTGGCAAAATTACACATCCTTGTTTTGTTTCTATTAATACTTAAGAGAAAAGCATAACTACGTTGTTAGTTCTGGGGCCCTTAATCAAGTTGAGGAAGCTCCCTCTATTCCTGTTTTGTTGAGTATTTTTATGAAACAATATTGGATTATGTCATGCTTTTGTGCATTTGTTGAGTTGATAATGTGGTTTTTGTTTTTTATTTTATTAATATAGTATATTAATTGATTGTCAGATATTACAGCACTTTTGCATTCCTGAGATGTATCTAACATGGTCATGGTATGTAATTTTTTCTATATGTTTCTGGATTCAGTTTGCTAGTATTTTGTTAAGGATTTTTACATCCATACTCATAAGAGTTATTGGTCTGTGGTTTTCTTTTTTTGTAATGTCTTTTTCTGGTTTTGGAAATGTTAATACTAGCCTTACAGAATGAGTATCCCCTCCAGTTATATTTTGTGGAAGAGTTTGTGAAAAATTGGTATTAGTACTTTAAGTGTTTTGTGGAATTCAACAATGAAGCTGTCTGGTCCTGGGCTTTTCTGGAGAGTAGTATTAATTACTAATTCAGTCTCTTTACTTGTAATAAGTTTATTCTGATTATCTATTTGTTCTTGAGTCAGTTTTATCTTTCTAGGAGTTTGTCCATCTCCTTTGAGTTATCTAAGTAATTGGCATAGAATTGTTCATAGGAATACCTTTGTAATCCTTTTTATTTCTGTAAGGTTAGTAGTGATGTCTCCTCTTTCATTTCTGATTTTATTAATTTGAGTCTTCTCTTTTTTTCTTGGTCAGTATAGCTTAAAGCTTTGTTAATTTTGTTGACCTTTTCTAAGAATCTCAGTGTTTGACATTTATTCTGACCCCAGGAAGGCTCCTCTCAGCTTTATTTACTCGCTTCTCTTTGACAAAATAGCCAGCCTGCAGTTTAGCCTATATCTCCAATGAGTCTATTAATCTCTTCCCATTTGCCTTTTGCTATAATCTGCAGTTTTTTTGAGAGCACCCTTAGACTTGAACTTCACACTCTGTAGCAAATGGAGTCTGTTCCTTTGGGAAGAGATTTGGAACTCTCTGTTTTTTGGTGTGCTTCTCCCTCTGGCTAAAATTTCTGAGTCATGGCTCTCCAGCTGGGGTTTGGAACAATGACACATTTCTCTCTGAGTGATAACCCTGCTTTAGGAGCTGAGCATTTGGTGGCAGGGGCAGAAGTAGCCTCAGGTCTTCTTAGCTTGCCTCTGCAGACTTAGAACCTACACGTGATGAATTATGAATGGGCCGGGTCAAGAGCAGTCTGGACCTCAGCATTTTCATCACACCACATCCAAGGTAGAGCCTCAAGGTTGAGGGCTGGATTTCACCCACACTTGCTTGGAACTGAGCCTCAGCAACAAGTACCTGGGGTTAGGATGAGAAATGCAGATGTCTCCTGGGGGAGCTAGCCCTCTGACTGGGAGGTGGGAAGAGAGGGATCCCTATTCTTGGCTACAATAGTCCATAATGTGCCTGGGTCATGGAGGTGGGAGGGAGAAGGGAAGGAGTGAGTGTTGGGTCACAGGCTCTCACTGTTCTTACCGAGTTCTGTGAGATTTTCTTGAATAAGTGTTTCTTTATTTGCTGTTATTTGCTCGTAGGACCATTTCCAGAGACTTTAAATGGTGTTTTTTATTTTTATTAATTTTCACCAGTTTCAGTGGGAAGCAGGTCCATGGAACTCTTCACACTGTCCTGCTGGAGATAAAACTGCACCTTACACTTCTGACTGAAGTTGGCTATCTTTTTAGTAGTTTAGAGGAGAATTTTGAAGTGCCTTGAAAAGCCTAAAGAGATTTTTTTCCCCAAGGGAAGAGCTGACTAGGAAAAGAACATGAAGTTCATAGTAGAGCATAAACTCTCAGATTAACTCATTTTCATAGCAGTTTTGTGTTTAGTACACAGACTTGTTTTATTTTTCCTTTAGTGGAAATTTTTAGCTACAATTATGGCATCATGGTCAAACAAACCTATTCAGAAAAGCATCATTTAATCACCTTGATTCTTTTTTTTCCATAATTATAAGCCTAGTGTTTGGTAATGTAATTAATGTTTGTTTGGCTTTTGTTTTTGCTAGAGGCAGTAATGAACCAGGAAAAAAGAAACAGCATATTTGTCACATTGAAGGATGTGGAAAAGTTTATGGCAAAACATCTCACCTACGAGCACATCTTCGCTGGCATACTGGAGAAAGACCTTTTATATGCAACTGGATGTTTTGTGGCAAAAGATTCACAAGAAGTGATGAGCTTCAAAGACATAGAAGAACCCATACAGGTTAGTTGGTTTATTTTAGGACCTGTACTTTTTACTTATTTTTTCAGTGTTTAGATAAAAGTTTTAGTGATAATTTAGCTGTCAGATTGGAAACATGCAAATGAAGAGGAAAGCATTCACTTTAGCAGTTATGTGGAAGATGTTTAAGATCGAAATTCTTTACTTCATTTCTAAGATATATTCTACTTTTTGTAAGCTCTATCAGCATATTTATATGACCTGGGATTTATTCCATTTGTTTATCTTGTATTCTTAGCATGTTGAAATCACATACTATTTTTCATAAGTGTTTAAATAGGTGAAAAGAGAGTTCAATTATGATCTTAATGGTGACCTTCATTAGTTTTGTTTTAGTTTTTTTTTTTTTAACAAATCTAGAAAATTCACCAAAGTATCAAGAATAATATAACAAACATCCACCTAATAACCCTCACTCAGAATTGGCTGTTGTTAATATTATATTTTCTGTTTTTTTAATAAAACAAATGATTTATAAAGTCAACATCATCTTTGCCCTTCCACCTCTGAAAGACAGCAGCTACCATGAATTTAACGTGTCTAAGTTTTTTAGTACATTTTTAATACTTTTACATATATTATTGATCTATATATAAAATATTGTTTTGTATATATTATGAAATGTTAAATAATATGTTTTGGAATTATAAATTTTACATATTTTATTTTGAGATCTATTGAAGTTTATATGGATGCATATTTGCATAGATGTATTTCTTTCTATCACATGACTACCACACTGTATTCATCTGCTTCCCAAACTGTTGAGGTTATTGTTAGACTTTTTTTGTTTTTTTGCTATCATAAACTTTGCTGATGTGAACATACAGTTAACATGTATGAGAAGTGGAATTATTGGATCACAGAGAATGTATATGTTTGATTTTGCTAGATAATGGCTAAAGAATCTCTGAGGTGGCTGTTACAATCTCTGCTTCAGTTTTGTCAATCTAAAATGTTTTTTCATTTTTTAAAGTTGCATTTTTTTTGATTATCAGTGAGATTAAGCATCATTTCATGTGCATTGGTCATTTATATTTTCTTCTGTTTATTCTGTTTCTCATTTTCTTTGGAGTTGTTTTCCTTCTTATTCATATGATTTTTATGTTACAGTTTATTCCTGTATTGCTAGTCTTTTATTTTTGTGCTTTTTATCATATGGAAGTTTTACATTTTTAGTTAGTCAAATATAAATCTTTTCTTTTGCTGTTGCTTTTTGTTATGAATGTTTTTTCCTATCCCAAGATCATAACATTTTTAAAAAGATTTTCTTCTATTAGCTTTCAAGTTTTGTTTTCGTAATATTGATCTTTTATCAGCTTGGAATTCTTTGTGATGATGGAATGAATGGGGATATAGTTTTAATTTTCTTCCATACGGAAAAACATTTTTGCTGTAGCCCCTTCTTTCTCTATTGGTTTGCAATGATAATTCCCTTATACAGTTTCTCCTTTAAGTGTGGCTCAGTTTCTGTGTTCTCCGTTTGGATGCTTTTATCTATTTGTCAGTTCCTATGCCAATACAATACTATTTTAACTGCTGTAGGTTTATATTAAGTCTTTTGGTGGTGTTGTTTTGAGACAGAGTCTTGCTCTGTCACCCTGGGTAGAGTGCCATGGCATCAGCCTAGCTCACGGCAACCTCAAACTCCTGGGCTCAAGCAATCCTCCCGCCTCAGCCTCACAAGTAGCTGGGACTGCAGGCACTTGCCACCAGGCCCCACTAATTTTTTCTATTTTTAGTAGAGATGGGGTCTTGTTCTTCCTCAGGCTGGTCTCAAATTCAAGTGATCCTCCCGCCTTGGCCTCCCAGAGTGCTAGGATTACAGGTATGAGCCACCACGCCGGGCCTGTATTAAGTCTTGACATTTGGTAGAGCAGTTTTCATTTTTTTGCTCAGAACACCCACCCTCTCTATTGAGAGCATGCCTGGTACATATCAGGGACTCAATATTTAATTATTAAATGAATTTGAGTAAATTACTGAATTAGACTTTAACTTGTACCAAGGTACACGTGGGACAAAAAGGGAAATAGAACTGACATTTTTGGTCAGCTACCATATCTCAGATGTTTTGAATGTATTACTTCATTTGATACTAACAGCAACACTGTGAGAAATTAGCTCCATTTTAAGATTAGAAAGTAGTGTCAGAAAAGAAAAAAATAAAATCTATTAAAGATGATAAATATAAGTTATCTGATATGTACATAAAGTAGTGACACAAATAAGTGTAGTTTGAGTATCTCTTATCTGAAATGCTTAGGACCAGAAGTGTTTGACATTTTGGATTTTGAAATATTTGCATATATATAATGCAATACCTTGGGGATGGGACACAAGTCTAAACATAAAATTCACTTATGCTTTTTTTTTTCTTTTTTTTTTCGAGACACAGTCTCACTTTGTTGCCCGGGCTAGAGTGAGTGTCATGACATCAGCCTAGCTCACAGCAACCTCAAACTCCTGGGCTTAAGCGATCCTACTGCCTCAGCCTCCTCAGTAGCTAGGACTACAGGCATGCGCCACCATGCCCGGCTGATTTTTTCTATATAGATTTTAGTTGTCCAGATAATTTCTTTCTATTCTTAGTAGAGACAGGGTCTCACTCTTGCTCAGGCTGGTCTCGAACTCCTGACCTCGAGCGATCCACCCGCCTCGGCCTCCCAGAGTACTAGGATTACAGGCGTGAGCCACCTGGCCAGGCCCACTTATGTTTTATATACACCTTATACACATAGCCTGAAGGTAATGTTATACAATACTTTTAATGATTTTATGCAGGAAACAAAATTAAATACTTATATGGAATTTTCCACTTGTGTTGACATTTGGTGCTCAAAAAGTTTTGGATTTTGAAGCATTTTGGGTTTTGGATTTCTGGATTAGGAATACTCAACCTATATAAGTATACTGGCTCAATCCTTGAAAGAGTTAGCATTGCACTAAACCTGTGCATTTTAATTCTAAAAAGAAGCTTCAAAACCTTTCTGTATGGTATTGCATTGAGGCTTGTAAGGCCACCTCACCATTGACATTGGCAAATATGATGTGATTTAAAATTAATCCCGTAACAATGTTGATGTCTGTTTTAGAAAAATGCTCTGTTATTTTTGTCTGTATGAAAGGATGCAGTATTTCCACCCCGGATTAGCAGTGGGATGGGTTAGGGAAGCCAAGAAAAATTGCCACTTTGTTTGATTTGGAACCTCACATTGCGATTGTATCATTTTGTCTGAGAAATGATGAGTTTGTGAAGTCCCCCTCTGTTACACATCCACACTCATGCCTATATACAAAGCAAATTTATTCAAGGGTTTATATTTGCATATACTTCAGAACCAAATATGAATGATTTATGGCACATCTTTTTTAAAAATGATCCACACCATTATCATCATCTACTAGCTTGATGATAGTAGAATTGAATATACTTCATTTTCACTGGTTCAAATGCCTTAAATACATCATACACAGAATTGTTTAATTAAAACATATTAACCCTAAAAATATTAAGCTTGGTATCAGTATAATTATAGTTGTTGCTTTTAAAGATTTAACATAATAACTTTTTATTTCAAAATATTAAGGGAGTACAGACGTTTTTTGTTACATGGGTAGCTTTTATAATGCTTCAGTCACGCATCACCCAAATAGTGTTCATTATACCTGATAGGTAGGTTTTTACCTCTCTCCTCTGCCCCCTTCCCTTAACATAACTTCCGTTATAAGTGTTTATTAAATTTGTTCAAAAGAATATGAAAAATATCTTTTAAAATAAGTATTGATTAAGCAATTAATATAAGTGGGAAGTCTTCATCATTCATGGCAAGAACCAAATGTTATTCAATGTCTAATCACAACTATAAGTAGAAACTCATTGACTTACTATGAATGAAGAAAGAGTTATTTGTATTTACTGCTAGAAATAGTGAAGATATTTTTGCTTTTTAAAAAACTAAATTTTAAAAAGTTTCAAAATGATACATGGATATGGTATTTAAAAATTAAATCATAGAGAAGAGCTCACTATGTTAAGGAGGCTCTGCCCCACTCCCTATTCTGCTTCCCAGAGAAAACCGTATTTACTCTTTTAACTACATTTGCTTATTTGTTCTTCCTAGGATGACTGCCATTTATCTAAACAATATACTTACACGGTTATTTATTGAACTATCAATATTAGACACTATCTGTTGACCTCTTGCATTGAGAGTTAAGGATTCACTTCACTTTGCAACATCTGAAGACAATAAGATTGTTTTTAAAACTGTATGCACCCTAGCACTCTGGGAGGCCAAGGTGGGAGGATCACTTGAGGTCAGGAGTTCGAGACTAGCCTGAGCAAGAACAAGACCCCATCTCTACTAAAAATAAAAAAAAAAATTAGCCAGGCATGGTGGTGCATACCCATAGTCTCTCCTACTCGGGAGGCTGAGCTAGGAGGATCACTTGAGCCCAGGAGTTTGAGGTTGCTGTGAGCCAGGCTGATGCCATGGCTCTCTAGCCTCCACAACAGAGTGAGATTCTTTCTCAAATAAAACAACAACAACAAAAAAAAAAAAACAAAAAAAACCCACAAACAAACAAAAGAAGCTATATGCAGGCCAGATAATATGTTTTGACTCACCACTCTATGATATGGGATAATTACCATGTCTGTTTTTCATTTCCCATCCCTTTTCCCTCTTACCTCACCTAAAAGTTTATTTTCTTCTTTTTCTCATGATTAAAATGCTTACATTCTCTTGCACTCATCTCTTTTTTATAGTTTAAAGTTGAAAATTAGTAAATAATTAAATTATGACTATATAATGTACTTTTGTTACATTTGCTTTCTTATATGGTTTTTGTTTTTTCTTGGAATTTCTAATTGCCTTTTTTTCTTGCATTGTCTAACTTTATCACCACCTTTAGTTAAATTTCAAATTTGCAAGAACAGTAGTCAACTCCTTTCAGTTTTTTCTTATTCTAGAACTTTCCATCTTTCTGATCAATACGGACTGATTTTTCTGTAGGGCACTGCTCCCCAGCTGTAATCTTGAGATTTTTCTTCCCTGCTCCACCATATGGATCTCATAATGGTTCTCAAGATCTCATATTTTTGTTTTTCTTAGTTTACTGGTTCTCAAGATTTCATATTTTTATTTTTCTTAGTCTACTCTCTCGGATGCAGGAAAACATTCTGAAATGCTTCCTAACAAAAAGGATAGGGAAGCAAATTTGTCTGAAAAATTCTTTTTTTCACTTTCCACTTAATTTGATACGTTGGCCAATATAGTATTCTAGATTGAAAACTCTCTTAAAATATAAATGGCATTACTCTATTGTTTTCTTCTATCTGTTTTACCAACAAGAAGTCCTTTCCTTTGTTATCCTTTCTTGACTCTTCCTCTGCAGCTTTATTTATTTTTAAATAATTCCCCGTATACCCTTGACCAAGCTTTCCTTAATGCTAACTTTTCATATAACCACAGTAACTTATAAAAACTAAGAAATTAGTATTATTACAATACTGTTAATTAAACTACAGACTCCCACCAGTATACCTTTTCCGTTCCAGGATTCAATCTAGAATAACACATTGTATTTATTTGTTAAAATTCCTTAGTCTCCTACGATCTGTAACATTTCCTAATTCTTTCCTTGTCTTTTATTACCTTGACACTTTTGAAAAGTACTAGGTTAGGTATTTTGTAGAATACCCCCAATTTAGGTTGGTTCTAATGTTTTCTTATGATTAGTCTGAGGTTGTGAATTCTTGCTGGGAAGACTGTCACAGACATTAGTGCCTTTCTCATCACATCATATGAAGGGGTTACATAATGTGAATATGTCTTATTATTGGTGATGTTAACTCTGATGAGTTGGTTAATGTAATGTGTGCCAGGTTTCTCCACTGTAAAGTTACTATTTTCTCTTTCTATACTCTGTTAGAAGGAAAAGAAGTCACTTAGTTCAATCCACACACAAGGGAAAGAGAGGTTCCCCCCACCAATCCCTCAACCTAGCTTTTCCCAACTCCAGGAAGAGAAGGCCTAGAGACTTTTTTTTCTTTAACTGCCTCTTGTTCTCATTGTATGGATGCAGACACTTGCTGAAAATAATAGAGTTTTTCATTTAGAATTTTGTCTTTCCTTCAGGGTAATTTTTCGTCTGTATCTTGCTTTTGGCAATGTTGTTGGCTTTCCTGACTTATCTAGCCATCCTTGGTTTTTGTTCAAGTTGATATTGCTTGATGATTATGTTCAAGTGAAAGATGTTGAAAACTTCATGAGCAGTTGGGTGGGAAACTGTGTGTTACACTAGAAGATGCCTAATTACCAAAATACAGTAATATACTATGTTTCTTTAGATACAAATTCTCAAATATTTTGCCCAAATTTTTCCATGGTAGAGTTAAGTCCATGTACAGACTTTAATTTTCTGTTTTATGCTCCATGTCTCCCTCCCACCATTTTGAGTCCCAGACTTCTACAGGTTACTACAGAAAACACATTGGCTCTCTTCCAGAATATATCCTCTTCCTTGATAATCTCTATCCTAATTTGCAGAAATTTGATACAATCATTGTTTTGCTGATGGACTTCTTTTCCTATTCTTTTTGTTACCATAGATTTAACCCATTTTTATGCCTTTACTATTATGTTAATGGGTGTCTCAGTGGGAAGAACAGATAAACAGGTGTGATTATCCTACTGTCTTAAACGTTAAAGATTTACATTTAGCCAGAGGTTAGTGGTGCACACCTGTAGTCCCAGCTACTCAGGATGCTAAGGCAGGAGAATTGCTTGAGCCTAGGAGTTCAAGGCTGTAGTATGCTAAGATCATGCCTGTGAATAGCCACATTGCACTCTAGCCTGGGTAAGACCCTGTCTCTTAAAAAAAGATGTATATTTACTTTTTCTGTTAATGCAGAAATATTATAATGATATAACTAATATAACTAAATGAATAATATTTATAATAAAGGTGTTATATAGGTGTACACATTTAATGTGTCACTTGTATTAATTTAGTTTATCTTTGTGAATATTTTATTGTAAATATTTTACCCAGTTACCAGAGTATTTTATTTTATTTTTCCGTCCATAGTCTGCTGAACAATAGGCAATCCTGGGGTGATTTTGGTAACTAGAGTTATAGGGAGATTACATCTTCAACCATACTTCTAATTGTTTTTCACCAGCTAAGACAAAGTCCACAAGAGCCCCTAAAAAGTTTTCTAAAACTGTAAGATGGGTTCTTCTTAATATGTGATGGCTTAAAGTGTTTTATCCAAGATATAATTTCATATAAAGGTACACATGTCAATAATTACACACTTAAATTGAACAGATTCTGTAAATCCATTTGGGAATGAAACTCTAAAATGAGAAATCCTTAATCAAAATAGATCAATCAGGAAACTCCAGCAATTGCATTGAAGTTTTCTCACAGAATTTTTTTATATAGATATTTCAATTAGTGTGAAATGGTCAAAACTGTTGCCTTTGAGTCTACTACTGGCCAAAATGGATTAAACTATCTACAGTTTGTCGCTTTGATTACACCAAAAACTCTGGACAGAGTTTGGTTCTTTTGTTTGTCTTAAGTATCTAAATGAGAGCAGTGAAAAGCAAACAATAGCAGGCAATTGAGAAGTGAAGCCAAAACTTGAATAACAGTGTACAATTTAGGTTAATTTTCACAGAGATTTGTTTCAGGTGTAGGTAGCACTCACTCTAGGGGAAACCTTCTGTATCTAGCCAGAGAAGGAAGAAAAGGGGCCCGTGTGCTCTAAAGCCAGTTTCATTTGCAGATTGCACTGCAGTAGGGGCAGCATAGACACCAAAAAACCCTAGGAAATACCCGTATCTCTGGCCAGAGGAACCAGGAAATGGGACTTTTGTTTTCTAACGAATCTGATAGTAATCACCATTATTTTTTCTTTCTTGCCATTTTCACTCTGAAAGTGGTCCATGGTATAGGTGCAGAACAGTACCAGAACCCTCAGAGAACCCTGGCTTTCTGGCCAGGAGAACTAGAAAAAGGGACACAGCTGGAGGTTGGAATACATGGGGAATATCTTGAAAAGAGATATAAAAGTGTTTCCTAATTCTTTGTATGGATCAAAAGAAGGCCCCGGGCTCAACCATGAGCTGCACATGCACAGGACAGACACAACAAATCATAGCAAAGACCTCATGAACTGAACTATCTTAAAAACCACCATCCATTTCCCAGTATGTGCTGGCTGGACCCAAATAGCCTAACAAAGCCTTTGAAAAATGAATTAATGTTGGAACTACTGCTCAGAGAAAGCAAGGTGGAATTTTAACCTAAATGGGTTGATTGCCTGCTAAAACAAAGACATTCTCTAGAGGATTTTGAACAGAACCCAGAATCTCTACAGTACAGTATCCAAAATGTCCAGGATACACTCCAAAATTACTCAACATTCCATGAACCAAATAATGACTATTTCTCAAGGGAAAAGATAACAGATGTCAAGATGATCCAGATATGGAATTATCATATAAAGATGTTAAAGCAGCTGTTATAACCATGGTCCATGAACTAAAGGTAACCATGATTGAAATGAATGGAAAAGTAGAAGTTTCCAGCAAAGAAATCTGCTATAAAAACTATAGAAAAGAACCAAATGGAAATTTTAGAACTGAAAAAATACAATATTAAAAGTAAAAAAAATTCATTATATGCTCAATAGCTAAATGGAAATAATAGAGGAAAGAGTCAGGGAGATTAAAGATAGATCACTAAGAAACAAAGAGGAAAAAGATTGTAGGGTCAGAAAATAAAGTGGACCTCCAGGATCTGTGGTACAGTAATAAGAGATCTAAAATTTGTGTCATCAGGCTCCTAGAAGGAGAGGTGAAAGAATGATATAGGAGAAGATTTGAAGAATTAATGGCTGAGACTTCACACATTAAGGTGTAAATTATAGATTAAAGAAGTTCATTGAATCACAAACAGGAACTGAA
The DNA here is from genome assembly GCF_020740605.2 of Lemur catta. Classification (NCBI taxonomy): domain Eukaryota; kingdom Metazoa; phylum Chordata; class Mammalia; order Primates; family Lemuridae; genus Lemur; species Lemur catta. The sequence continues at coordinate 68,778,963 of NC_059138.1, forward strand.
AGAAGACCATGCCCAGACACATCATAATCAGTCTGCTGAAAATCAAAGATAAAAAAATCTTGAAAGAAGTCAGAAGAAAATGACACATTAAATATAGGGGAACAAAATTACCAATGATGGCAGATTTCTTCTCAGAAACTCTGGAGGCCATATAAAGAAAAGAACTGTCAACATTTCTCAGAACAGTACAGTAATAAAGGCAAAATAAAGATATTTTCAGATGAAGGAAACTAAGAGAATTTGTTGTCATCAGATCTACTCTAAGATCTGCTAAGGAAGTTCCTCAGGGTAAAAATAAATGATACCAGAGAGAACCCTGAAATTGAATAATGAAAAAAGGGCAAAAAATAAAAAAATATTCTGCAAATGCTTGGGTAAATACAGCAGATTATTTTTTCTCTGCTTTAAATCTTAAAAATATTTATGACTACTTAACAGTAAAAAAATATAACATTGGTAAATTTTTATTGTATGTTGATCTAATACATATGGCAAACATAAATAAGGAAGTATAAAGAAGCCTATGTAGTTGAAAACTTTGTTTTACTGGTAAAATATAGAAGTTGGTATGTATATTTTGAAGTTATGTATATTATAAACCTTATAAACAAAACTAATGGGATTGTGGAGAAGATATTCTTCTGTATATAGGACTGAGAAATTATTATAGAATTTAATAATTTCATAAATTAAGTCAGAATATTAAGCAGTATTCAAACACAATTTCCCTAATTGGAAATTTAAAGTGCTCCGAAATCTGAAACTTTTTCAGTACCAGCATGATGCTCAAAAGAAATACTCATTGGAACATTAAGGATTTCAGATTTTTAAATTAGGGATGCTCAACCAATGTGTGTTCTGCATATATTCCAAAATCTGGAAAAAATGCAAAATCTGAATCAATTCTGGTCCTAAGCATTTTGAATAAGGGTTACTCATCCTCTAACTGGGAAAAAGGAAAAAAGAAAAAAAAAAGGAGAAAAGAGGAAACTGAAGCATGAAAAACAGAGGCAGAAACCACAGATAATGGAATCATAGATGTAAACCTAATCAAACCTTAAGTGCAAATGGTCTAAGAATACTAATTACAAAGGAAAGATTGTCAGATAGCATTTTTTAAAAAGACCTAACTGTAGGGTCTACATAAAAAACCACTTTAAGGAATATTCCAGCAGAATATATATTTTATTAAAGACCTCACAGAATATTCACAGATGTAGGACATATTCTGGGGCTATGAAATATACCTTAAATTTAAAAGAATAAAAATCATACAAAGTATGTTCTAAGATTCTAATGGAATTAACCTAGAAATCAAGTAGCAAAAATATCTAGGAAATCCCTAAATATCTGGAAATTAAACAACATGAGTCAAGAGGAAGTCTCAAGGCAAATTAGAAAATATTTTCAACTGAGTGAAGATACAACATAATAAAATTTGTTGCAGGGTACGGGTAAAGCAGTGCTTAGAGGAAATTTATAGTGTTAAATGCTTTTATTAGTAAAAAAGAAAGTTTTTTAGTCAATAAGCCAAGTGTGGGAAACCTTTTCATGTTGAAAGTCCGCATTAATTTAGCCATAATCAAATAAGGCTGCGTTCAAGAAACTTCAATTAGATATAAGATCTTAAAAATGTACATTATTTTTTTAAAAATCTACATACTTAATAATTTCAAAAAATGAAAACTATTTGTTAATTTTAAAGTTAACTAACCTTTTATGACTTTGTTTTGTCTTGCTTTTTGTTGAAAAGCATTTGAATATTTGGTTGCACCATGGAGGTCCGCAGTTTCAGTTGATCCTCTAGATGGGTATCAGTCATTTGTGACCTTAAGGGCATCCTGATTTGGGTTAGGGAGGAGAATGTAGATTTGCAGCAATAAGTGGTTGAAAAGCAAGAAAGCATTTCTCGAACATGTTGCTGAAGGCTTGAGTATGCTACTGCATTTTTCAATATTTCAATTGGATCTTTCTTAGCATCAAACAATGACTTTAAAATGTCATCTTCTGAGAGCTCAATCCAGGTGCCTTGGTGACATCAAGTAGGTGAGGCTGAAATGCTAATTTTCGTGTGATATCATGCTTCTTAAAGTCAGTGAACCTTTCATTGTATTCTGCAACTAATAATAGGTCTATAACAGCTGCGTATTCTTCAGATGATTTCCATACATCATCCTGCTCATCAAATTACTACCGTTGCTAACTGGGGAAAATGTTCATTTGAAATTTCCTTTTGAAGAAGTATTTTGAAAAAATACAGCTATTTTTGAAATGCTTGGATTTTTTGCCACATACCGCATTCAGACTTAGTTTTACCTTGCAAAGAAATATTCAAGTCATTTTGTTTTTTATACGATAACATACAAAAATTCTGCATTCCTATAGAAATCTTCCAATAATTCACATTGCTGATTCTGTTCTTTGTAAAGTTCAACTATCTGTTCTTGCAGAGATAAAATTTTGGCTAACACCCGTCCCTATGATAGCCAACGTACTTTATAATGATATGGCAAATCCACACTGAATACCTCTTCATTTAATTTTAGCATGTAATGAAACTGATGATGCCATGTTGCATTTGCATGAATATAGTGAACAATACTTATGACTTGTTGCAAGGTGTCACTAAAAATAGTAGCTTTAGCACAGAGATTTTGCTGATGCAAGATTCAATGAAAAGAAATGAGAGCATTTGGATCTGTTAATAGATTTGTTTTTAATCTGTGCAATAAACCCTTCATGTTTTCCTGTCATGGAAGGTGCACCAACTGTACATATACTCACTAAATTTACCAAATTCAGTCCAACTTCACATTTATCTTTAAAGTTGTTGAAGGTATCTATCTATTCCCCATGTTCTGTTCACTAAGAGTGCCTCAAGTGAGGAACTCTAATAATTCTTCATAGCAAAGAAAATCTTCTGTCATGACACAAATGAACTACAAAACCTGTGCCAAGTCAATAGTATTAGTTGATTCATCCAAAGTGATTGAATAATATATCTTTTCCTTTTGAAGGATTACATGAAGTTGTTCTGTTAAGTTGAAGGCAATTCCTGCTGCTGACCAGTTATGGTTCTCCTTGAAAGGGGCAGTTGTTTGTACTTAGAAACGTTATCAGAGTCAGAGCATCCTACAACTTCAATAATGCATTCTTTCACAATTTCTACATCAATGAATGGCTTCCCTTTTTTCCCGAGTATATAAGCCACTTTATAAGTTGCTTCAGTGGCATTATTTCCAGATCTTATTGCTGCTTGAAAGAATTGTCTTTGCTTTTGCTTTTGATCTTTTAATTTCTGCAGTACAACCTCTCGCACCTCTGCTTCTAATTTAAAATATTTGTGGTCTTTATGAGTGTTACAATGCTGATGAGCATTAAATTTCTTTAATGTTGATATTGTAGTATCACAAAGCAACCAAATCATCTTACCTTTAGCAGAAACAATATTGCAATTCCCAATCCTCATTAAAAAATCTATTTTCTTCCTACAGCATTCTCTTGGTCTTCTTTGACATGATGGGCTGTTAAGCAGAAAGAATTAAAAAATACTGTCAAGCTGTGCAACTATTCACAAATTCCACTTCAAATAGAAACACATGTACCGTAGTGCAAAGTTGATAACAGACTGTCGTACTCAAACCTCATAAGCTCTCACCAACTAGCCTTGTGCGGTAGTGGGTGCCACCCAGGCAGGTAAAGTTAGAACTAAATCATGAGCATCGCAGCGATCAATTTAGCCCTTGTGGCTTACTAATGTTCTAATTGTGGAGGTAAATCTGGGAGGATTATTTCGTTGAAACTTATTCTGTGGTATTTTAAATACATTCATTTTAAAAGTAAAGTAAAAATATAAAAGATAAATATATAGTAATAAAAATAAAAGGATTTGTTCCATAAAATTTGAATTCAGTCAAAAGGCCGCACTTAAGGACATAGAAGGCCACATGTGGCCTTAAGGCTGCAGGTTCCCCACCCCGATCTAAGCCTTCACCTTAGGAAACTAGAAAATAAAGAGCAAATTAAATTTAAAACAAGAAATGAGGAAATAAGAGCAGAAATAAACTGAAAATAGAAAAACAACAGAGAAAATCAATCAAACCAAAGTCTGGTTCTTTGAAAAGATAAAATTGATAAATCTCTAGTCAGACTGGCCAAGAAAATTGATAAATCAGGAGGAGTGAAAGGGGATATAACTAGACCCTTTACAGACATTAAATGGGCAAAAAGGAATACTATGCATAACTTTACACCCAAAGTTTGAGAAATTCTATGAAATGGACCAACTCTTTGAAAGATAGCAACTACCAGTACTTGCTCAAGAAGGTCGTATATGTGTTAAAGAAATTGGATTTGTAGTTTAAAACTTTTGACAAAGAAAACCCTGGACCCTGATGGTTTCATTGTCAAATTCTACCATTTAAGGAAGAAATAATACCAGTTTTACCCAGTCTCTTTCTGAAAATAAAAAAGGAAGGAAAAGTTCACAACTTATTCTATGAGGCCCACATTATCGTGATACTAAAGCCAGACAAAGATACTACTAGGGAAAAAGAAAAAACCTACAGATCAATATCATAAGTATAGATGTCAAAATTTGCAACAAAATATTAGCAAACTAAATCCGGGAATATATAAAAAGGATAATGCATCATAACTATAAGTAGGGTTTATTCCAGGAAAAAAAGCCTATTTGAACATTCAAAAATGAGTCAGTGTAACTTACCACATTAACAACATAAGGAAAAAAAAATCACATGATAACTTAAATAAGTACACAATAAATATTTGGCAAAATTTTGTATCCATTTTTATAAAAATTCTCAGCAAACTAATAGTTGAAGGGAATATCATTAACCTGGTAAAGGGCATTTACGAAAATTCTGCAGTTAACATCATACTTAAAGATGAAAGACCTACTTCTTCCCTGGAGAATCAGAAACAAGGCAGAGATGTCTGATTTTATCCTATGGTCATACCACCCTGAACATGCCTAATCTTTTCTGATTTTTTGAGGAGGGAGTGTAGGGGACAGGGTCTCACTCTGTTACCCAGGCTGGAGTGCAGTGGCACAATCATAGCTCACTGCTGCCTGAAACTTCTGGGCTCAAGTGATCTTCCTGCTTCAGCTTTCTGAGTAGCGAGGAGAATAGGCACATACCATCATGATTGGCTAATTTTTAAAAAAGTTTTTGTAGAAATGGGGTCTCACTATGTTGCCCAGGCTTTGCACTCCTGGCCTCAAGCAATCCTCCCATCTCAGCCTCCCAAAGTGCTGGGATTACAGGCCTGAGCCACCATGCCTGATTTTATCATTCTTATTCACCACAGTACTGGAATTCCTCCTACTCAATGCAATAAAGCAGTAAAAAGTCATAAAAAACATGCAGCAGAAATAAAACTATCTTTGCAGACACCAGGTTGTCTATATAGAAAATCCCATGTTGCCTACTAAAAAGCTCTTAGAACTAATAAGTGAGTTTGGCAGTGTTGCAAGATACAGGTGAGTGTACAACAATGAATTGTGTTTCTACATACCAGCAATGAACAACTGAATACAAGTAGTTTGAAAAACCAGTGCCATTTACAACATGATGAAAAGAGCCTTTGCCATAAATCTAACAAAATATATGCAAGATATGTGTGCCAGAAACTAAAACATTGATGAAAGAAATCAATGAAGTCCTACCTTAATTGAGAGATATGTTCAGTATTCATGGATTAGATGATCCAATATTTTTTAATGTCATTTATCTCCCAAATATATCTACAGATTCAATGTAATCCTTCTTAAAGTTCCAGCAGCGTTTTTGTAGATATGAATAAGCTGATTCTAAAATTTATGTGAAAGGCAATTAGAATAGCCAAAACAATTTGAAAACTAAGAACAAAGTTGGCTGATTGACACTACATGATTTCAGGTATTTTTATAAGGCTACAGTAATCAGCATTGTATGGTTTTGGTGAAAAGAAGACACATGTGACTCAATGACTGAAAAGGGGGAGATAAAAAAAGAGAAGGACTCCTGGATAAATAAGACAGAGTAGTGTCTATAAATCACCCCCCACACACAGTGCAAAAATATTCAGTAGAGAAAGAGTAGTCTTTTTGATAAATGATGTGGAAGAATTAGATAGCCATGTGCAAAAAAAGAACTTTGACCTACATACCTCATATCTTTTACAAAAATTCAAAATGATTCAGAGACTTAAATCTGTAAAGCTTTTTGAATAAAATATAGGACAAAATCTTTGTGACCTTGGGATAGGCTAAGAGTTTTTACTATAATATCAGAAGCATAATCCATAGAAGAATCAATAAATGAGATTTCTTGAAAACTAAAAACTTTTACTCTGTGAAAGATCTTATTAAGAGAATGAAAACACAAGACACAGACCAGGAGAAAGTATTCAAAATCACATACCTGACAAAATACTTTTAACCTGAAAACATAAAGAATTCTTAAATTCAACAATATATAAGCAGACAGCTCAGTTTTTAAAAATAGGCAAAGGATTTGTACAGACACTTCACCAAAGAAGATATACATCATCATCTGTTATTAGGGAAATGAAAATCAAAATTACAACAAAATACCACTGAACACCTATTAGAATGGCTAAAACTAAAAGCAAGAACCCCTAAAACCTGACAGTTGCAAGTACTGATGAGGATGCAGAGCAACTGGAACTCTCATATATTGCTGGTGGGAATGCAAAATGGCACAGCGCCTTTGGAAAACATTTTGGCATTTTCTTATAAAATTAAACATACAATTGGCCATATAATCTAGCCATATACTCCTGAGTATTTATCCAAGAGAAATAAAAACCATGTTCACACAAAAAGTTATGAATATATATGACAGATTTATTTATTATTGCTCAAAATTGGAAATAACCCAAATGTCCATTGCTGGTAAATGGATAAAATATGCATACAATGAAGTACTACTCTCCAACATAAAGGAATGAATTAATAAACACAGCCACATTGATGAAATTCAGGTGCATCATACTAAGAGAAAGATGTCAGAATCAAAAGTCTACATAATTCATGATTTCATTTATATGATATTCTGGAAAAATTAAAACAGAGAGCAGATCTGTATTTTCTAGGGCATGAGCAAGGAAGAGGGACAGTTCTGCTACAGAGAAGCACCACAAAGGAATTTTTGAAAGTGACAGCAATTCTTCTATATTTTTATTTTGGTGACAGTTATGTGAATGAATGCATTTGTCAAAGTGCATAGAACCGTATACCAAAAAAATTACATTTTGCTGTATTAAATTAAAACATGAATTTTTAAAAGTGTCAAATAAACTCGTTTTTGAGAGACTGCAGTGTAAAAAGGGAGAGTGATTTGCTAATTATTTTATAGTTTAAGAATTCAGAACAGTTTGCTGTTCAGCTTCATGCACATGCCTTGGTATCATGAAACACTTATGTTAACTCCAACAAGGATAATAGGATTTAGAGCTGAAGGGCTCCTAAAAATGATTTGTGCAACCCCATCATTTTATAGATGAGGAAACTGAAGTCTTAAGTCTTAAGAAGTCTCAATTGACTTATTTTCCAAGGACCTGAATGTAGTTAGTTTTTCTTGCTGCTTTCTAGATTCTTTGTCTTTGTCTTTGAATAGTTTGATTATAGTGTTTCTCAGTGTACGTCTCTGCATTTAACCTGCTTGGAGTTCATTGAGCTTCTTGGATATGTAGATTAATGTTTTTCATCAAATTTGTGAAGTTTTCACCTATTATTTCTCCAGATATTCTTTCTTTAAACACTTGGAACTAATAAATCTTTCAATCTGTGCTGAGGGCTCTGTGTGCACGTTGAGGCTCACCTTCAGCATTCAGCTAGTCATTTGTCAAATGACATCTCTGCTGTGGCCTACTTTCTCCTTACACAGAGCCTCAGGGTTAGTCACAGGTGAGAATTAGGGCCTTCTGGGGTCTTATAAGTGGGGTCTTTAGGGAACCTCCAGACAGATCAAATAATGATGATTCTTTGGGAATGAGGCTTTGAAAGAGCTCCACTTGTGTTCCACTCCCTCTGGTGGCTACCAACCTGTGCTGAGAATTCAGGCTGTTCTATTTCAAGGCTGCCACAAAGGTGGGGGTGGAAGATGGAACTAGTAAGTTAAAAGACCACAGAGCTTGCTGTTCTTACAGAGATTCAGCCATTTTTCTTGTATAAACACTTTGCAGGCTGCTGCCAGCCTTGATTAATTGCCAGAATCTGAAATGGTTGCTCTGAAATGGTTGCTTTGGACTGTTTTCCCCCAGGTTTTTTGGTGCCTTTATGGAGGACCAAATTTTTAGAGGTTTTTACTTCACCATCTTAACTGACATCACCTCTTTGGTTGTTTTTGCTCTCTGCCCAACCCCTTTCTGAAGTGTAAGGATTAGAAAGAACGTTGATGAGTTCTGTTTGTGACATGTTGAATGATGCTATCTGTGGCACATTTAGGAGATGTCTGAGTCACAGCCAAGTTTAGGAATCTGGATCTTATTGTAGTCATCCATTTATAGATGATAGTTGAAACTATTAGAGTAGGTAAGATTGCCTAAATAAAGCATTTATAATAAAATAATCAAAGAGGTTCTATATTTGAGTTGATAATTGCTACAAGAAAAAACGAAAAATCACTCATTATGCAGTCCCTATAAATTCATGGTCTCTAATCTCAACCATTCTCTCAGAACTGCCTGTCCTATTCTTCTTTGTCAGTTTTCTGATAACTTCAGAAATTATCTCCTTCTTAAGTCTTCATCCCTTGCCACTCCCCTTAACCCTCACCTCACTCTTAGTCTTTTACTTCCAGAAAATTAAAGCCACGTGACTTCTCTCAGATGACCATTCCTCCCACGTCTTTATAGTTGGCCCTTCATATCTTCGGGTTTCACTTCCTCAGATTCAACCAACTGCAGGTAGAAAATATTAAAAACAAAAAAACTCCTAAAAAATAATACAAATAAAAAACAATACAGTCTAACAACTATTTACATATCATTTACATTGTTTTAAATCCGTAAGTAATCTAGAGATGATTTACGGGAGGATTGTGGAAATATACCATTATTCATAAGGGACTTGAGCATCTGAGGATTTTGTTAACCTCAAGGTCCTGAAACCAATCCCCCACGGATACCAAGGGACAACTGTTTACTTTTATTCATAGGTTAATGATACTGGAGAATTGAAGGCACTCATGAAAAAACTTTAGATATTCTAGGCTGTGTAGGTAAGAAAGAGAGTCTAGAAAGGGCTGATACACTGGGAGTGGGGCAGGGATGTTGGTAGGATCTGGGAACTACATCTCTTTCAGTTTGAATAACTTGAGTTCTTAGAGTAAATCTAAAAATGATTACAGCTGACCCTGGAACAACACAGGGGTTAGGGTTGTCAGCCCCCTGAGCAGTGAAAAATCCATGTATAATGTTTGCTAAGGGTAGGAAATTTAGAAATTATCTGACATAGCAGAAAACACGTCTCTGTGTAAAAAGAGAATAAACTGAAATGAGTTATTCCCCTAATGAAAGTATAATTGTACAACATAATTTACTTCTCTGAGATTCTAGCCAGCTTGAAATTAATTGAATATCCACACCACTTATGATTAGACAGACTAGAAAGTCCACACATAAACCTGTAACTATCATTTCCCATTTATCTTAGTTTACCATTAAGTAGCTGGAGACTTGAATTTTTTATTTCTTAATTGGTACCGATAGCTCTACATGGTTGCAAATAACTATCTTAAGAGAATGGAAGCTCCTTGAAGTCAGAGACTTTCACTTATTCATTTTCATATCACCGGTGCCTGTCATATTGCAGATGTTCCACTAATATTTATCAAAAAATGACTTGAGTTCATGAATATCACAATAAATATTATTAAATATTATAAATATTTATTAAATATTTATTAAATAAATATTTATTAAACTGCCACTGTGTACAGGTTGATCAGCTGTGCACTTACTGAATGATCCCATGTCTTCAGGCCATCACCACCTGATTTCTTTCTGATAATTCACAACCCTTGTTGCCATAAAACAGCAGTGTTCTCTAGTTGCACTCTGGTAGTGTAGCATAAAGATCCCAAAGTAGAAATCAGGTGCCTTGAATCCCACTCTGACATTAATAAGCTTGATAATTATTACTCCCAAGAAAATAACTAATTTCTGAGCTTCAATTTGTTCATCTATAAAATCGAAACATAAAATAAGATCTTCAAGATTTCTTTCAGCTTTAAAATTTGTAAACTGAGAATTTTCCTTTTGAAATAAAATAGGAAAGTTGAAAACAATAAAGGAGTTCAGAATTGATCCTCAACTGCATTTAATTCTTTTGCCCATACCTGAGTGTTAGCATTCATAAAATTCAAGTCCCTTTACCTTAAAGTTTAACTGTCTTTATTTGGAATGTCTTGAATGTCTTTGAGAATTTCACTGAAAGCATTTATTTATCTTTCAGTTTTTCAAGACTGTGAAAGAGAAAGAAAAGTTCTATAAGAATACTGCAAATGCAGTTTTTTAAAAAGTAGGCCACTCCTTCCAGCTTGATACGGAGAAGTCTGTGGTTCCTCCTGTCAGAACCTAGCTGGACTCTAGAGCAAGTTGAGGCCAGAATATAGCAACTTGCCTTTCCCAGAACACTACCCTGAAAATGTTTGTCTGTCTAAAGCTAAAGGTGCCTCCAATCCACCCCAGTCCTATTAATTAAAAGCAAAATAAAAAATAAAACAAAAGTGAAAAAAAAAAAAAAAAGTTGAGGCCAGAGACCAAGACCAGGCTTGCAGAGTGTGGCATGATATGGGGTCTGTACCCAACTTGGAGTGGGGCCTTATCTCTATACACATGTGTTTCTTTTTGTATCTTCAGTTCTGTACCATGATCAACCATATTTACTTATAAGGACAAGCCCGCCGGTCTTTGAAACATTATGTCCTTCGCTTCATTCATTTTACTTAAAATATGCTTTAAATGTATTTTTTGCATTTTTGGTTAGTCATTCTTAGATGCTTTATATGTGTATATGTGTTTGTATTACATGTTGATTTATGTAATTGATGGTATTGCTTTTTGATTGATTAGGAATCTAACAACTTGACAAATTTAATAATTCTAATTGTTTTCCTTGGATTTTCTATGTAAATGGTAATGATAATTGTAAATAATCTATTTTAATACATTTTTTTCTTTTTATCCCATAATTATACTTCATTTCATTTTCTTATCTTACAGCCTTGGTCAGAGTTTCCAATATTATATTGAATAATAGTAGTGAGACATATAAAATAGCATTCTTATCTTGTTCCTGATGTTTAAGATAATAGTTCTGAAGTTTCTCCATTAATTACGATATTTGTACTAGTATGGGGGTGTCAGTGACTTTTAACAGATGAAAGAAATTAATTTTCATCTCTGGTTTGCCAAGAGCGTTTATCATCAAAATATGTTGAATTTTATCGTGTGGTTTTTGTGCTTTTGTTAAATTGATTTTTTTTCCTCCTTTAACTTTATGAGATCTTAAGCCATACAAACAAAGTATTTAATTTTTGTGTACTCAGATTTGTCTGTCTTTTCCTTTATGGTTTCTAGAGAATCTTTTGTGCTTTTAAAAGTGTCTCTAAAAATCTGGGTTATAAAAATATTTTTCTTTTAAAAGACTTAATTTTAAATCTTTATAGTTTGTGTTTTGGTATGTGGTGTGACATGGAAGATCCACTTTTTTGTCTTCCTCCAGATAGGTGGCTGATATGTCATTTTGATTTGCAGTGGCTTTGAGTTTTAATATTTGTTTAAACAATAATAGAGAAGACTAATGTTTTTGAGAATTTACTCTATTAAAAAAATAAAAGCAAACACACAAAGAAAAGGGGAAAATACCTCACGTGGAAAAACTTGAGCCTGTAGATTTTCTATTGGTAAGTCAAAAGCAGGGCCAAGAAAAGAAATCAGCCAAACTGAATTTTCTTAGTATCCAAGGTCAACTATCAGACAGAAAAGTATCATTTCATTCCCTTAAGTAGCAATTTTAGAGGGAAGGACTAAAGCTAGTTACCATTTTGAACATGAAGATATACCAGTTAACCAAATTTTCGTGTGCCTCATTCATTATATACAAAAATAAAATGGTTTTGTTTTCTTTTTAGCTAATATTTAGTTAGTTTTTATTCCAAAGCACAGAAAAAGTTCCACTAGAATTAATTGTGTTTTGAAGAGATATTTTAAGGATCGCTTTGTGTAACAGAAACTAACAGTGTTACTCTGTGAAACCTAAAAACCCTAATAAATTTGAAATTTAATAAGTGCCTGCCTCTCATTTTTGCCTTGTAAAGAACTCAGTACACAATTCAGTTTTTAACTTGTTTTATTTGAAATAGTTCTAAGATATTTCACGCCTCTGAGGATTAAAATAAAACTCAAGTAGTGGTTTTAAAGAAGAATAGACATGAGCCTTGAACATTATGTATTTGTTATAACTAGTAGAGATTTTCAAAATCGTCTTTAGAAACTCCCTTGTATTGTAGATGGGGAAACTGAGACTCAGAATGGCTATTTTACTTGCTCTTTTATTTTTATTTAGCTTTTATTTTCAGTTCATAGCAGAGCCAGGACTTTAACCTCAGGTTGTTTATTCTCAATCACGTGGTCCTTCTCCTGTACTGCACTGTTTGATAGCATTTTTAAATAAAACAAAACATATTTTGCAACTAGTCACACTATACAAAATGTCATACTCTATAAAAAGTATAGGATGACCAAAAGATAAATTATTAAAAATTATAATTTCATTTAAGTAAAATGTGTATAACTTCATTTACTATTTTTTTGTATAGGTGAAAAGAGATTTGAATGCCCAGAATGTTCTAAAAGATTTATGCGGAGTGATCATCTCTCCAAACATGTCAAAACGCACCAGAATAAGAAAGGTGGTGGGACAGCTCTTGCCATTGTTACCTCGGGAGAACTGGACTCATCTGTTACAGAGGTGCTTGGCTCCCCAAGAATTGTCACAGTTGCAGCCATTTCTCAAGATTCGAATCCAGCAACTCCCAATGTTTCAACCAACATGGAAGAATTCTGAAAAGTTATTTATAACAGAGACCTCTAGTGCTGCACTTAAGTTTACACACCTTTGAAAATCTGGAAATGGGCTGGTCAAGTGGATTACAGAGTAGAAAATCATGTTTCATTCTTGGCTTCTTTAAGTATTCCAGGGTTTTGGGTCAACACATAAAGTGTTGAATTTTAAAAGATCTAAAAAACAAACTGATGTACTGGAAACAGAAAAGTATTTCCTCCATACTCTAAGTTGTAGTTATTTGGAAATATATTATATGACCTTTAAACAGAATCTTTCCATCTCTTAATATCATGTGTTAACATGTTTAAAAAGACAGACCTCAGTAGTTTGCAGGCTGGACCTTAATTGGACTTATTTTCTTTGAAAGTACTTTGTTATAAATTCAGTCAGTAATAATTTACATGTATTTCTTTTTCTCTATAGCACAGAAAACAGGTAGTTAACTGATGATAGGGATAATACTGTATTTCCTTAGCTTGATTTTTGGAAAATCAACTGAAAATAGTTTTGGCCGTCTTTTCTAAATGTTAGAAATTCAACAGTTGAATTAGGTAAGTTCCAAAACAGTAATCTGAGATGCATCTCAGATCTTTATTACCACTACATTATAGTAGTGTGTATGCAGACAATCAGTGACGTCCAATTACTTTCTCCATTTGGAGACACAGGAGGAACCTAGAGCTAAATCTTAGGTTAAATTTTAGATTGAACCCTTAGGAAAATGCTGGGGGGAAAAATGGTTAAAACAAAACTCATAATAGCTTCAGAAAAATAAAATGAGGCAACTAACATGCAATGTTTTAAAGTTAGGATTGATTATATTCTAACCCTAGGTTGAGCCACAAAAATTCATTTTAAATGTTTATATTGGAAATATTTGCATAGGATGTAAATCATTCTGTAGTTTCATATTCTGTAAATATGAGTTATGTTGACAATGTGCAGAATTCTTTATGCTTTGACTTGGTAGCCAAAGAAAGAATTATCATGCTTTTTTTCAAGGCCAGCAGAAAATTATCTTTTTAAATACATTGTAATTCTTGTTTTCCTATTCTAAAAATTGGCCAGTCCCATTTTATTTCTAGTTCTGTATTAGAAGGTTAATTAGGAATTTATAACACAGTAATGTCTTTGTTATGTTAATAACTGAATTTTCCCTAAAAATTAGCCTAATGAATATATAATAGATATGATATTATGAAGCAAAACTTATTTTTGAAAAATCAGAATAATTTTCAGTCAAATAAGTGACTAAAGAAAAATATATTTCATTGTTTATGTAAGGGTCTTATAGAAAAGGGTCTTATTAGGAAAGATGGCCAAAAGTTTCATATGAAAAAAATTGGGATTATACCAGTAGTTTAAACATTACTAAGATATTTTATGTTTTTAAAAAGTAGTTACACAGAATTATAATCAGCAAAATTGACCATTTGAAAACTAAAGTGTTTACCTGCTCAGTTTATTAACATCATTGATTTGGGGACTGTTTGAATATAAGTACATGTTTTCTTGTGCATTCTCTATTATTTCAGGAAAAGTACTACTCATGCGAATTCTCTTCCAAAATTGTAATGTTTCTTGTATTTTTGATGAAGGAGAAATACTGTAATGATCACTGTTTACACTATGTACACTTTAGGCCAGCCCTTTGTAGCGTTATATAAAACTGAAGGTCTTTTGTGCTTTCAGTTTGTATAAAAAAGCTTTGAGATTAAAGGAAAAAAAATTTTTACACTGTGGTTATAAATTTCAAGTTTCTTAAAGCTTTTGTAGACTTGTAACAGAGTCTTTAAATTTTAGTTGGATTTTGTAAATTGTTTTGTATATTTTATTTAATGTACTCTTAACAACTGATGTATCTGGCTTTAAAACATCAGAATCATTTTGTTGTTTTGTTTGGTACAGAGGAGCATTTGGTAGTGTTAATTTTAATTTTATTATATAGGAGCTGAAACATCAAATATATATTTTATCTATCATTATGCTACACAATCAGTGCTATAAATTTTTTTATGCAAAGAAACTTTCTTAATGTTTTAATCATGTT
The DNA here is from genome assembly GCF_020740605.2 of Lemur catta. Taxonomy (NCBI): domain Eukaryota; kingdom Metazoa; phylum Chordata; class Mammalia; order Primates; family Lemuridae; genus Lemur; species Lemur catta. The sequence continues at coordinate 68,794,112 of NC_059138.1, forward strand.
TCTTCAGAGTGACACTTTTTGTTGTTGTTGTTAATACCAAGTATGAGCACTCTGCATCATTATTCCATGAACTAGTTTTAATGCAAACCTATGTATGTTCATTAGAAATGGGTTATTTTTAATCAACAATGAGGCCTATTATAAATTTATCAAACTAAATCTGGATAGCTTTATAGCATATAAAATATATTAATTTGTGTTAGCAGGTGCACATTTCACCACTGAAATTAGAAATATTTTGACAGTCTGTTCTGCATACCATTCTGAGTCCACTTTTCTGTCTTATAAGAATCGTAAATTTCAGTGTCCTTTATTTGACTCAGTGGGATATAGCTGTTATAAGTAATAGGGCACAGATGTGCAGTAGAGTCTTGTTTAATGGCATTTCACTGTTCATTCCCTTTGCCACCGTTATAAAACTTTTCTTTATTGTAATTATCAGTGCAAAGCTATGTATTTATCATGGTAAAACTCCAGTGTTAGAATAGTTTTTTCTTACAGTATACTTTCTTTGGTTAGGTTTGTGTATGTGTTGCTGATTACATTAGAACTTGATGTTAAGTCATTATTTATCACACTCTCATGAGAGCAGTAATAAAAAGTGTGTAATCTAGGAGAAAAAGTTAATTTGTCAAACTTAGATAAGCATGATGTTTAGGTCCTATTTTTCAATTTTATAACTGTTTTATTGCAACAATATTTGTATTTAAGTCTCCATTTTAATGCCTTGTGGTGTTTTTTTATGCATGTCACTAAGTTGTCATCCCACATAAATTGATGTGCAGCATAGGGTATTAAATCTACATAATGATTTTAAAACAGAAATAGTTGATGGTAAAATGTAAATGTTTTGCAAAAATTCCTTATAAAAAGTTTTGTAGTAACATTTCACTTGTAAATTTTTTTGTAAAAAAAAAAAAAAAGAAAGAAAATGGAAAAAAAAAGATGAATCCAGAAAAAAACCTGTTTCCCATATCCTAGAATTTAGACAATTATTCTGCCAGCAAAGCCTCTGGGGCTGTAATTGACATTTTTACAGTGCTGATTTGTATAAAATTTGTTTTTTGTGGATTTGGAAATAAAATCATGTACAAGTTGTTGCCTGCAATAACAATTGCAAGTAACCTATTAAAAATTCCCTTGAGTTTAACATGTTTCATTTAATTATGTACACTATAAAACAGCAATAAATTGTTTGAACTATCAACCTTCTTATCACGATGAACACTCGAAAGTTAAATGCTTCTCACTAGAAAACATATTGGCAACCCTTCATAATTTGTGGTGTTGAGATCTGGTCACTGCTATTTCTCTGAACATACATTTCTCTGAACATACTGCCAAAGAACACCACTTCAAATTGCATGTTAATTTGTAGCTATTGCTCTAGACATTTATTGAAATTAAAATTTGATTTAGAGACACTTTTTACTTCAATATTTTTAAGCAGAAATGTTAGGGAATCGTAGAAAGATCTAAAAACGAAAAACATAATTAAAATATTATGTAAGCTCACGGAATCACTAAGAAGCAGTGTAGGCCACATAGATGCCACAAAGACTATAACCAAAAACTGTCTTTTCTTCCTGGGAGAGCTCTGCAAATCTCATGAAGAACCTTACTGCCATAATACATTATTGTAACCACTGCAGTTAACACATTTTCAAGCCCACATTAGATTAGATATAAAAATAGCAAAGAGGAGGGGTGTGGGGAAAGGTGTAGGATGTTAAGCCGCAAGGGAAGTGACCAAAGACTCTGTCCAAAGATTCTAAATCTTAGTGTATGGGTAGATAGCCTTATGCAGCGAAGCCCTAAACGCATGCTTATATGACAACTTAGAATAATAATATATACTCATAACTGTGACCCTGAATCAAGGAACAATCAAATTTATGCTACTCTACCAAAAAAGACAGTAAGGAATAAATTTGTCAAAATATCTTTTTTTTTTTATGAAAAGTAAGGATGTATTTCAATTACCTGAAAAATGTACATTTGGAAGCATCAAGATGATGTTGTATAAAAGGGGATAATGCAATCAGAAAAAATTTTAATGTTTAAAGATTTTTAATACAGTAATGGCCTGGTTCTTGAACTTCGAGGAATTTCAGCCACATGAACAACACTGAAGCACAAAGGAAAAAGGATAAATCACTTTATCATAGATTCTTGACATAAAACTGTTGCTGTAATAAATTAGGAAAGTTGAAGCAGTACTATGAGTAACACTAATGTGTGGTTCACAATGCCATTAGTAATCACAACTTCAAGATAACGGAAGAAAATTATATTCAGTATAGCTTGTTATTTTTATTTGAAAGTTCAGGTGCTTAATTAGAGGGGTGCACAGACTTCAAGTGTCTGCAAGAAGGGTGAACTAGTTTATTCCTCCATGAATCTGAATAATGTATTGCTATATTTACTACCCAGACAACGTCTGCTTAATAGACACACAACCAATTTGTGTAGCAGGATTTTTAGGGTATATATTTCTATTATTTTTGTTTTTCCCATTTTTTTAAAGATTTTTCTGATCAGCATAAACATGGGGCTCTGTTCCTCTTAGTAGCAGGTGACAATGAAATGTTAATAATTTATTTTTGGATACCTGAGAGTAATCTCAAGCGGAAATAGTGGAGGGAAGGCAGAGAAGGAGGGAAGGAAAAGGAGCATAAAGGCCTATCGTTATGCAGAGAGTTGATCTCCCTGGTAATGTTATAGCAAAGCACCGTGACAAAAGAAATCATGGTCTAGGAGTCCCAAGAAGTTCAGGCTGGATTCCTGGTTCAGCCACTTACTAGCCACATAACTTAGGGCAAGTTACCGAACCTTTCTGTACCTGTGTTTCGCTCATTTGCAAAATGGGGATGATAATACCTCACACATCTTTTAAGAAGAGCAAATAAGAACTGTATCAAGCACCTGACACAGTAGTGCTCAATAGGTAAAGTTATTGCTATTGATGTAAGTTAACCCAAAAGGTTCGGGGTGTCTTAGTCCATTTGTGCTGCTACAACAAGATACCATAGACTGAGGTAGCTTATAAACACCAAAAACTTATTCTCACAGTTCTGGATACTAGGAAGTCCAAGGTCAAGATGTTGGCAGATTTCAGTGTTTGATGAGGGCCTGTTCTCTGGTTCATAGATGGCGACTTTTAGCTGTGTCCTTACATGGTGAATGGGAATAAGCAGCTTTCTGGGTCTATTTTGTAAGGCACTCAGCACATTCATTAAAGCTCCACTTTCATGATCTAATACACTTCTCAAAAACCACCTCCTAATATCACATTGGTAATTAGGTCTCAACATAGGAATTTTGGAGGGACAAAGCATTCAGACCATAACGGGGTTGTGAAATAGTTCCCGTGGGACCAATGCTGAAATGCTTTGAAAATGAGCAATAATACATTGAAAAATCAATTCTCAAAATCCCACAAAGAAAAAAATTTCAGTGGGAATTCTCCATTTCAAATGTATATTTTTTCTCAAACTACCTATGAGCTAGTTTGTGATACTCTACCTCAAAATTACATGATGTCAGTCTTTTCCCAATTTTAAGGAAAAGCAAAGGTTCAAATCTTAGTTATTTCCTAATTCTTAAATGTTAATTCCAACTACTGCCTGGATAGCAGTAACCAGACTGGTCAACAAGAAGCAAGCCAATTACTGAAAAACAGAAATAGTGGCTCATATGTTGTTTGATAACTTTTTGTGTAGATATATGTGTAGATGATTTTCTATATTTAAAAGCACTCCCTATATTTAGAAATATATTTGTTAAATAAATGAACCCAAGCTTAAGGGCCAAAATACTCCTCTTTTCAGCAACCTACCAAATTGCAGCTGCAAACAGAAAACTTGCAATTTGGTGTTCAAAAGTTTCTTAGACAACAAGGTTGTCAGACTTGGTTCAGAAAAGAACAACAGGATGCTCTCCTTTCACTTAGATCTTCAGATTCTTTGTGGAATGAGATAGGATATAAAATAAATACTCTAAACTGGCTTAATGCCCTGCAAGGCTGAGGCGTCTCCACTGGCCCTAACTGCTGTTTCCTTCTACAGCATCCTTGGCCATTTAACTATCTTTTGCTTCTGATCCGGTTTGTAACTCTGACTTGCCCTCTTCATTCCTGAGCTCACCATCTTTGGAGATGCTTTTTCCAATTAGTACATTTCTCAAGCACCTATTGTGTGGTGCCACATGATAGGTGCACATGGGATGCTGTTCCTCCTTTCCATACTAACTCTGCCTTCTTGCATCCCTACCTCAGCTAGATTTCTGGGGCATCTTGTGATCCACTTGCCCAGTGCCTTGGGATGGGCTGGCCAGCACTGGCGGAGATACTGGAGTGCATTAAGACCACTTCTACAAGGAGGAACCACGGCTCAGGTAATGATGAACCAAGTTAAGAGGAACAGGTTTCAAATCAGGGTCAAATGGTTAAGAAATCAGATGTGGGGGGTAAGGTCAGACAAAAGCTCATTACAAAGAAGAGGAGGAAATTAAACTTGAGCAGTTGTCTCAAACACCCGTTCATCTTTAAGTCATGCCTTCTAGGTGATTGGCTTGGTTCAAATTGTGTTATTTATTATCCTGCTACAAAATATGGTTTATTTCATTTATAATAGTATTATTTTAGAGATGTGGAAGCCATCATAAAGTTATATTTTCTGCTGGTAAAACTGTTCCTTGGTTGTATAATTTTATGCTGGAATTAAATACATCAGTAATCTATGGTGCTATGTAAAAGGCATCATGGCTTCCAAGTATTTGGTCACTGTAACAAGTTTGAAAGACACTGTTGAGGAAAATAACAATGAAAAAAGATTCCAACTCAATTCAGTAATGTAAATGGTTACAACTTTAACACAACTATTTTGTCTTTGTAGCTTTATGTTAGCTTGTTTCAAGTTCATGTATGTATATATGGAACGTATGTGTGTATGTGTTTGGCAGAGCATCATATATATTCCTAATTATAGTTTGAGTCAGAGTTACATTTATAAGTTACTGTGGTTTTGTATTGTAGTTGCTTCCTCTCACTTTCTTTAATTATGAGGAAAGATAACATTGTTAGAAAATTAAGCCCTATTCTGATGATAATATGTAAGTTTATTTAAATTTTCATTTTCATGAAGCAAATCATGACTAGAACAGAGTTTTAGGTCCTATGGAAAGAACCTCAGTTCTTTGTTTGTGTGTGTGCATTTTGCTCTGTTTTTCAAAATTTTGAGGATCCCCTTGTATTAAAAGTCTATTTAGTAGTAATATGTTCACCAACTTCATAAATAGCTGGAAGTAATTTTGCTCTTATGTCCAGTTGTAATTGTAGACTTTGACTTAAAAAAAAGGAATGAATAAAAGGGAAAACTTAGAGAATTTTTTAAAAATTGACCATTTTGCAGATCTAAGTACTATTCTATACTTTTAGGGAAAATGGTACCTTAATATTTATAAAATGTTTTTATTAATTTTAATTCAAACATTATGCTTATTTGAATCCATGATCTTGACAATTCTATAAAGAATTAATGCAATAAGAGGTGATAATCACCAGAAAATATATTCAAATAAAACATTTGTCTTCAGTTTATACATTTTGTTCTAATAGAAATATTGATCAGATTTATGTTTTAAGTAGTATGTCTCTTACTAAGAAAAATATAAGATGTCATTCAGCTCTGGCATTGTTCAAAATATTTTGAAAATAGCTACTAGCTACATTTAAAAAAAAAATAACTCCACTACTTTAATTGTTTTGTAGCTGAGCTATAACTAGGCCTAAAATACATCCAGTTTGTGAATCCAGAGGACATTGCTTTGTTCTCAACAACCAATCAAAATTTAGATATGTTTAGATATCAAAGGAATAGTTACCCTATTCCAAATTCACTTCATTCCCCTTAAACAAAAGAATACACAAGCAATTATTGGTTCTCATTATCATAGATACAAGGGTGCTATGGTCTGAATGTTTGCATCCCCCTCCCCCCAATTTATATGTTGAAGCCTGAAGCCTAATCCCAAATGTGATAGTATTCAGAGGTGGGGTCTCTGGGAGGTGATTAGGTCATTAGGGCAGAGCCCTTGTAAGTGGGATGAGTGCCCTTGTAAAAGAGGCCCCAGAGGGCTAGCTGGCCCTTTCCACCATGTGAAGAAGCAGCAGAGAAAAGTCACTATCTATGAACCAGAGAGTGAACTCTCATGAGATACTGAAATTACTGACACCTTGAGAGACTTCCCAGCCTCCAGAACTGTTAGAAATAAGTTTTTGTTGTTTATAAGGCACCCAGTTTGTGCTATTTTTGTTGCAGCCATCCAGTGAACTAAGACATCAGGTAACCATCAAAATATTTAATAAGGGGCACAGGACAGCATCCGTTGATCAGAAGGGATGCTGAGCACAGCAATGGAGGAAGGTCCCAGAGCAAACCTCCCTCGCCCTCTCCCCTTCCCTTCCCTCCCCTTAGTTGCTGGATCCCAGGGAGGTCATGGGGCAGTAGGGGATCAGGTACTAGAAATAGCTGGTACCTCCTGATATGGAATTATCTGAACATTTTAATAAACCAGTGTGGTTCTACTGATGTCACAGCTGAAACTGAACCCTGGGTAGGTGGGTATATTCTCTGCTTATACTCCAAACTTTCAATATATGGACAAAAAAAAAAAAAAAAACCCAGTCCCAGAATCATACCTTTAATTACTAGATACTTTATATAAAGGCCCATGCAGTTACATAAATTTTTTGCAGAGATGTGAAAATCAAGGGAAAATGCAAATGGAAAAGTCATTTCCCTTCAAGATACTTAGAACTGACTAAAAAAATGCCGTAAAACTTGTGTAAGATATAGCTTTGGCAGATGATGATGCCCCAATCATGAAAGGCAAATCAGAGAAAAGGTTAATGATTACAGCTGGTTTGTTATGTCAACAAATGTGATTGCTTCCTAAACTTTCTTTTCAGTGATTTTTTTAAAAAGCCTGTTAACTGTATTTATTGAATCTAAAACATGATTGATTATTCTATATACCACAAAAAATATCCCGTCAATTACACTACAATCCAAAATTTTAATATCATTTAAAATTTTTCTTTTACACTTATGAACAAGCTGTTAGACTTATTTAGATATTTTATCATATATCACTCTTGTACATACATTAAAAATATAAATGAGCTATTCTACCCAAAATAATCTATAGATTCAATTCAATCCCTATCAAAATACCAATGACATTTTCGACTGAAATAGAATAATCCTAAATTTATGTGGAACCCCAAGTAGCCAAAACAGTCTGAGCAAAAAAGAAGAAAACATCACACTACCTGACTTAAAAATATATTACAAAGCTATAGTAAACAAAATAGTATGGTACTGGCATAAAAACAGACACATAGACCAATGGAACACAATAGAGAACCCAAAAATAAATCCATGTATTTATAGCCAACTGATTTTCAACAAAGGCACCAAGAACATACATGGGGGAAAGGACAGTCTCTTCAATAAGTAGTGCTGGGAAAAGTGGGTATCCGTAAGCAGAAGAATGAAAATAGACCCCTATCTCTCACCATATGCAAAAATCAACTCAAAATAGAGACTTAAATGTAAAACCTGAAACTATGACACTACTAGGAAAAATAAAACAAAACAGAGGGGAAACACTTCAAGACATGGGTCTAGGCAAAAATTTTTGGGATAAGACCTCGAAAGTGCAGGCAACTAAAGCAAAAACAGACAAATGGAACTATATCAAACCAAAAAGCTTCTGCACAGCAAAAGAAACAATCAACAGAGTGAAGAGACAACCCACAGAATGGAAGAAAGTATTTGCATACTATCAATCTGACAAGGGATTAACATCCAGAATATATAATGAATTCAAACATCTCAAGAACAAAACAACTAATTTGATTTAAAAATGGGCAAATGATCTGAATAGACATTTCTTCTGCCTCAGCCTCCCAGAGTGCTAGGATTAAAGGTGTGAGCCACCATGCCCAGCCCCTCCTAAATTCTTTTTTTTTAAATTTCAGAATATAATAAGAATACACACATTTTGGTTACATAATTTGCTCTTGCACAGTTGGAGTCAAAGTTACAAGTGTGTCCTTCACCCAGATAGTGTGCATTGTACCCATTAAGTGTGAATTTACCCATCCCCTCCTCCCCTTTCCTACCTACTTGATTTCCATTGAGTTTTACTTCTATATGTGCACATAAGTGTTGATCAATTAGTTCCAATTTAGTATTGAGTACATGTAGTATTTGTTTTTCCATTCTTGCAATACTTCACTTACAAGAATGGTCTCCAGTTCCATCCAGATTGTTACAAAAGATGCTAGATCACCATCTTTTTTATAGCTGAGTAGTACTTCATGGTACACATATACCACATTTTGTTAGTCCAATCATATATTAATGGGTACTTGGGTTCAGATATCACCTCACTCCAGTGAGAATGGCTCTTATCAAAAAGTCCCAAAACAACAGATGCTGGCATGGATGTGGAGAGAAAGGAACACTTATACACTGTTGGTGGGACTGCAAACTAGCACAACCTCCATGGAAAGTAGTATGGAGATACCTCAAAACTAAAAGTAGACCTACCATTTGATCCAGTATTCCCACTACTACTGGGTATTTACCCAAAGGAAAAACAAGATATTTCATAAAAAAGACATTTGCCCTTGAATGTTTATAGCAGCACAATTCACAATTGCAAAGGTTTGAAAACAACCCAAGTGCCCTCCTAGATTTTTGATCAACAGAAACTGTGTGATCTAATAAATGTTTCAAGCTGCCACATTTTGGGGGTAATTTGTTACATAACAATAGATAACTAATATACCATGAGTCACCAATTTTCAACCAATATCATCTTCTGTGCTATTAAGAACATTAATGATGCAGCATTTTTTTAAAAGGATACTCTGCTATTATCTCCAGGGATTTCTTCTATGCTGATGATATACATTCTACAGGTTTTGCTGCACATGTATGGGCAATAATAATTACAACACACCTGCCTCTTGGCAGACCACAAACATGACACACATCCCAATTTCAAAGATGTTAAAATGTGAAAAAAAAAGTGCATCATAGATTCAATGAAATACATCTTATTATTTTCCCTTGTATGTCCATCAACCCCTTTTATTCTCTAAGATCTTGATTTTGTCCATTTCAGGACAAACCTGAATTTTGCAGGGGGTTGTTGTGTTTGCATTGTCTACTTTACATGGGGAGTGAAGGGCTTGGGTGTGTGGAAAAACAGCTATGGGTGTGAACTGAAAGAATGCTTTGTTAACATTTTCCAAGCACCTCTTGCTGTGAGTGTCACAGAGAGGGCTGCCCTCTTTGTAGGGCCCTGAAATTGCTGGGCAAATGGTGGTGTTGGTGGATGGGGGAGGGTCTTATTGATCCTGGTGGAATGTGGGGCATTAAAGAAGGAATAGTAATCCTCAGAGAGCTGGGAATATTCCACTGACATGTGATAGTCTATATCCTGGGACAATTCATTATCAGAATGTTAGGAATATAAATATATACTTAGGGAAAAATGCAAGAATGCAAATAATGCTTACTGGTTTATAAAGAAACCTTAGCAGTGTCACAATGAGTGCATAGCCAAAGTAAACATAAAAGAAAGAGGGAGATTAACTTGCCCTAACCACACTGATACCCTCCTTTAATCCTTCTCCACTAAACATGACATAGGAAAGGGTTTTGTAAACTGTTGTGCACTAGACTAGTGTAAGGTTTAATTACATAGGTGTGCCGCGTCCGTGCTGGGAGGGATCACAAACCCTCATTTAATTCCCACTCGTGCCTGACTTCGAGTGCTTTCTCTGCGCTTTCTCCCCATTTCTGATTTCAAGGAAAGATACAACAAACAGAAATAGAAATAATATTGTTTAATACGATCTAGGGGGTATTCGGAAATAATTGTGCTTATACCCCTCACAAATTAATTCCCTTTTATATTCTTGGGATAAATTTATTTAATGTTTAAATCTTCTTCCTTCTCTGGATATACTGCTCCTAAAATAAAGCTTCTTTCTTGTTCTGATCACCAGTAATTTAATTAATCTCTTCTTACAGATTAATCCTTCCCCTTCTCCCTTCAGAGGCTCTCTTTCCTTGACTGGAATTTCTTGGGTCACAGAAGTCCTTCCATCCTTAGCAACTTTGTAGAGCCTCTTTCAATTCAGTACGTATTGGAATGATTGTATTGCTAGAGGGTATACGCTAGATGATGCAAAGGATAAAAAAAAAAATAAAAATGGCAGAGTCCCTAACAGTGCCTGCCCCATCAAAGGGCTTAGTTACCAATAAGGAAAAGTAAGAGAGCTATGCAAATAAGGATAATGTAGGGTAGAGTGTGTTAACTGCTACGGGAAGAGATTACTTCCAGCACTAGGTGAAGATTTCCTTTCCTGAGATTCTTGTGGTGGTTGTTGCCTTTCTTGATTGCTTGTGTCAGTTAGTTCCCATACAATGCAGCTTTTTCTCTGCAGATATTCCATTATTCTTTCCTATAAACCCATCAGTTTTTTTACATTTCCTCCTTTAACTCTTAAATGCATGCTCATACTCTACAAAGATGCTTGAGGTTTTGAAAAAAAATTACTCTGTCAACACCAGCAGTGGTAAGAAAATGTAACTTTTGTTTGAATTCTGCTTTGAATGGTCTCTACCTTGTGAGCAACATTCCTGCCTGTAATCTGCACGTGTCTTCACTTGGCAAATAACCCCTCTGCCTCCGCTCTCACCCACATTACACAGCCGATGACCCAACAGCAGCTCCCCGATGTACTTACCCTTCACTCACTTCTTTCTATGTCTTGGTGTCTCTGAACCAAATAATAAAATTCCTCAAGTCACATGGTTTTCTCAGTGCTACAGGTTTTCTTCTTCTCTTTCCAAAATCTGAAGTTGTTCTCAGTCAAGGATTTTTCCAAGAATAAAGTTCCTTTAATGTTTAGCCTCACTTAAAAAAAAAAAGTTCTTAAGTCTTCATTATTTGTGGGAAATCACATCAGTGTAAAGTGATATTACCAATGATGTTATGTGTATTACGGGCATCTGAGACAAAAATACCCTCCTACTTCTCTTGGTTGACTACCAAACGGACACTTCTCCCCTTTTCATCACTGAGACAGCCTGATTTTGCTCAGGCTCCTCCTAGTGGCCATATCCTTAAGAGGTGCATGGAGATGAATCTAGATTAGTTAAGTAACCAAGGAGATCTCACTTCTCTTGAAAAATGCAAGCTTTAGACATGGGCATGAGGTGTAATTCCGGCCAACTAGAGGTAAAAGGAAGTCTTCAGGAAGACTTTGGGAAGTTTTTTTCACTAAAAATGAAGATGTTCCCTTTTCTTGCATCTGGACGTTGCCACCTTCATGGACTGCTATTAATAGTGAATATGCTTGCCACCTAGCAGCCTTGATGGGAGAATCACTGACCCACTGGCGACCTCAGAAAAGACAGATGAACAAGTCTCATCCCTGAGTCATTGAATTAACCAACCCACAACTTCACTACATCCAGACTTTCCTGTGTGAGATTGTAAATGTCCTTATTGTCTATCACTATTAGTTGGGTTTTCTGTTAACTGCAGTTGAAAGCCAAGCATCCTGTCTAACATATCCCCTATGGTGTAGATAGACACAATGTTAAATTGTTTTCCAGTTCTACTTCTGTTGCCCTTTCCTCTTCTCAGGGCACTCTCTTCCCCTTCAGTTATCTGGAACCTGGTACTCCTTTCAAAGTCACTGCTCATCAAACTTGGAAAAAAAAAAAAAAAGTTGTGAAATTGGATTATTTTCCCTTACAGAATAATTGTGTGATTGGTGTCAATGGGTTGGGAGAATTTTAGGCATTGGCAAACAGTAGAGAATAAAATTTTTAGGAGACTGGAATTAATTATATATTGTTACTTATACAGCTGGTCCTGAAGGCTAAGTCTGGCTATGTCTAAATTCATCTTCGGGGTGTTCATCAGGAATCCTACTTTCCCACAGAAGAGACTGCATATTTACCATACTTTGGGTGAGTTATGTAACCTCTCGTAGTGTCGGCTTCCTCATGTGTTAAATGGATAACAATTGTAATATCTCTAGAGGCACTATGAGAATGATGTGCGGTACCTCACATAATCACATAAACTTGTAGTCCTCTTCGGATCTCTGATGGTTCCTATACTGAGGTCTTGGTTCACCATCACTCTGTCCAACACTACTTCTGTAACAATTTTCAGTGCTTTCAGTAGCCATGTCCTTCCAAAGCCTTAGTTCTGTGACTTCTTCTCTTACAGCAATCCTGAATCCACCCTACCTCAGCTACTCACCCCCACAGTGTTACCCTAGACCTATTAATTTCCAATAACTGTAAGTAACTACTGCATTCCTTCACTCTAACCATTGTACTTCCTCACAACAACTCCTATGTTCCTTGCTCACTTACACAACTACTTGGACTTCAAACATCTTTGACCCTCCACTTGATTGAGCAATCCATTGATTCTGTCCCCTTTTCAACTGCCTCTAAATCTCTTCATATCTTCACTTTCCTTCTTACCCAAGTTAGCTATCATAGGAAGATATTAATGACTCACTTTCATATCCCCTCAACTTCCCTGCCCTAATTTCCCTTGATCAAACTGTCCTGGCAAAAACCACCCAATCACGGTTAACTCCAGCCAACACAGCTCCAACAACCAGGCAGTCAAATAAAGCTGCAGACAAACATCCACATCCATGATAATTCAAGTGGGCCTTTCATGCTACTCTGCAAATGTACTATGTTTCCATAGTTCATCCACTTTTCTAGTCTTCCAAACACTGCCTCCCTAAATTGACCTTGCTTTTACTTCATTAGAAAATAGATACAATCAGAAGAGAACCTCCACCAACTACCAACCCCACATATGTCAAGCTACCTGTATCTTACCCTGCCTTTCCTCCTGCTTCTATGAAAGAAATAAAAGGTTAATCCCTATTTAAGGCTAGATTGCATCCTCTCCTTACCTGCTTAAAGACAGCAATTCCTTCCCTTCTGTCCACAATCAGCAGCCTTTCCCTTTATTGAATCATTCTCATCAGAACAAGAGAATGCAGTGATGTATTTAAAAAGACAAGAAAACACCTATAGAAAGAAAACTTGTTTGTCCCACACCTACATTCTACTCTATTTCTCTGCTCCTTCAAGAAAGAGTTTTCCATACTCACTGTGTCCAAATTTTCTTCTTCCATTCTCTTTTAAACTCATTCCAACCAGACTTTTGACGCTACTACTCCTTTGACAAACTTCTTTTCAAGGTCGTAAGTGAACTCTCCGCATGACTAAGTGAAACAGTTGATTCTCAGTCTTCATCTCACATGAAGACTGAGCATTTGGCACAGCTGGCTACCCCTTTTTTCTGGAAGTCCTTTTTTCTCTTGACTTCTAGCACTCTGCTTTCACTTGTTTTTCTTTGTACATTATTGGCTTTTTCTATTCCACCCTACCCCAGCTACTCACTCCCATAGTCTTACCCTAAACTTCTTCATTTCCAATAAGTGTAAGAAACTACTCCATTATTTCACTTCTAACTATTCCATGCTCTCACTACTACCTCCTGTCTTTCTAATTTTTATTTTCAGTCTGCTTTACTGGTTTCTTCTCAGCCTTAATGTTTGGTCTTCATACAACCTTAGGTGATCTCTTCTAGTCTCCTAACTTCAAATATCATCTCTGTGTTGATGATTCCCAAATTTATTTCTGTAGCTTGGACCTCTCCCCTGGACCTACGCTATATATCCCATTGGCATTTCAACATCTCCACCTGAGCGTTTAATAGACATCTCACACTTAACATGTGCAAAGCCAATCTCCTGCTTTCCTTCTTCAAATCTATTTTATTCCACCAGCTCCCTTATCTCAGCATATTTCAAATCCATCCTTCACCTTGTCAGAAAAAATTCTACTAATCCATAATTATTACTTTTTTTATATATCCTACATCCAAACTGTCGGCAACTCCTGTTGGCCTCACTTTTAAAACATATTCAGAATCTAACCCCTTCTCATAACTTCTCACCATGTCTACTACTAAACCTGGTCTAAGCCACCATTATCTCTTACCTGGATTATTGCTATGACCCTTGACTATTGTCTAGTCACAGCAAACAGCTAAAATCATCTTTTTAAAATCCAAGTGAGACCATATCACTCTTTTGTTTAAAACCTCTAATTGTTCCTCATCTATATTAATTAGAATACAGGCTAAGGAGCTTTAACACAGAGACACAAAATATAGTTTAAAAGATAACAGTTATTTCTCTTTTGTGTAACAGTTCAAGAGTATATGGGAAGTACAGGAGGATGAGCATGTGTGTTCCACGAGTCTGTCTTGTGAACCAGGTTTCTGCTGTCTTGCAGTGCTGCTGCCTTCCTGTAGTGCAGGTCTTCTGACAACGAATTCTCTCAGGAGGAAGGAGAAGGAGAAGGAGAAAGCTTGTATTTCTCCTTCACTTTTTTCTTTTAGCACTTTAAAGATGACACTCCATTGTCTTTTGGCTTAAAAGGAATCTAATATCATTCTTTCCTTTATACCACTTCTCCTTTTTTCTGGTTGCTGCCAAGATTTTCTCTTTGTCTTTGTTTTAAGTAGTTTGAATTGAATATGCCTAGGTATGTATATGGGTTTTTGTTTGTTTTGTTTTGCTTTGTTTGGTGTCAGTTCTGTTTGGTGCCCTCTGAATTGCTTTTATCTGTGGCTTGGTATTAATCATTAATTTCAGGAAAAACGCCTCAGCCAATATTTTAAAAATATTTCCTCTGCCCCATTTTCTCTCTCTGTCTTCTCTTTCTGGGATTCCAAGTTTGAATTTAAGACTGTTTGATATGGCCCACAGCTTTTGGATGTTCTGTCCTTTTTATACTCCTTTTTTCTCTTTGTGTTTTGGATTTGGTAATTTCTATTGGCCTATCTTCAAGTTCAATGGTTCTTTGC
This sequence comes from Lemur catta, assembly GCF_020740605.2. NCBI lineage: Eukaryota > Metazoa > Chordata > Mammalia > Primates > Lemuridae > Lemur > Lemur catta. The sequence continues at coordinate 68,809,121 of NC_059138.1, forward strand.
TCAGATGTCTTGAGACCTTCTGATGACCCTGTCATAAGCATTTTTCATCTCTGTTACTGTGTATGTGCATTTTGTTTTGTTTTCTATTAGCATTTCCTAAGCTTTTCTCTTATAATTTCTATCATTGATAAAATTACCTATCTGATCTCGTATAATGTATTGTCCATCTCTTCTACTAGAGACTTTAACAATTACTCATAGTTATTTAAATTCCCCACCCAAGAATTCTAGTATCTATACTGTATCTGAGTCTGTTTCTGTTGGTTGTTTTGCCTCTTGGCAGTGATTGATTGATGGATTGATTGATTGATTTAGTATGCTTCATAATATTTTGAAAGCCATACATCTTGTTTAGGACAGTGGAGACTGAGATAAATAGTGTTTGCACCTGGGAATGGGAATATCTTTCCTTCTGCTATATCTCTAGTGGAGGAAGCAGGTAATTGAATCAATCTAGTCCGGACTTTACCTAGGTTTGGGATTTATTATTGCTATGGTTCCCATAGGGCACCACAAGCTTCAAATGCCTCTAAGATGAGCTGTGTTTCGGGTGGAGCTTCTCTGCCAGAGAATATTTTTCAGTGTCTGCTCGATTCTTAGCTTTGGGTTTTCCATTGTGCTGTGCCTCAGAGAGAGTGTCTCTTCATGCTCCTGTCCATCTTCCAGAAATAGACCATAGTTACTTGCTATCTGATGCTTGTTAGCCTGGTGGTGATGAGAGGCAGTCTCTGCTGTTTTAATTAAGCCTTGGCATGGTGTTCCTAGGTTCTCAGCATGGAAGCATTACAGTAAGTCTGCTACTCCCCCAGCTATAAATCTGGGCCCAGCATGTATTCTTTCTCTCCCCTGGGGATAGAGGATTTTTTTTTCTGTCCTTGTTCCCCAGTTGCAATTGATTTTCACCAATGGCATAAGGGCAATGGTATTTGTTGTCTTTCTACTGGCAGTTTAAGGCTTTTGTTCCATAGAAGAATCCTGTACATTAATGGGATTCATTCATTAAATAAAAATAGCACCTAAAAAACTCTTCTCTACCTTAGGCTTATGGTGAGGGATCTTTTAGAAATACTTTCTAGAAGGATATTGTTTGATTGAAAGCCTCTATAAGCAACATTGTTAATGTTTTAGAGGGCCTTTGATTTGACTGAGGCACCACCTTTGATCTTTCTGGGGTGTTAACATTGGGTTTCACAGGCATACCTTCAGATCATCCTTAGACATTGCTGCTGGTGCCCTGGATTTGATCCAGTATTATCTACTATCGTATTTATCTTCGGTAAGCATATTCGAATTCTTGTGACTTTCTTATCCTGTTGGCCTTCTCCTTCTGACCCCTGCCCTAACTGCCTGCAGGGTATCTAACTGTTGTCTCAGCAGGGACTGAAGTCATCTGAAGGTTTGGCTGGGGCTGCAGGATTTGCTTCCAAGATGGATCACTCACAAAGCTGTTGGAAGGAGAGCCTCTCCATAGGCTATTCGAGTGTCCTCACAATATGGCAGATACATTCGCCCAGAGTGAGTGACCCAAGAGAAAGAAAAAAAGGAAACTGTAGTACCCTTTATGACCTGGTCACTTGTTATTTCTGCCATACTCTACCTATTAGAAGAGTTGCTAAACCTAGCCTTATACTCACCAGAAAGGGAATTAGACTCCACCTTTTGGAGGGAAGGAGTGTGAATGAATTTGCAGACATTTTTCAAAACTACCACAGGAGGGATAGGGGAGAAGCATCTCCAGGCCTGAGCCCAAATGGAGGCTCTCTCAGCCTCCTAGACCCCTTGTAGCCAATTTTTTTGTGAGAACCTTGTGATGTCTGTGGAGAAGAGCCTGTGAGTGGGTACAAATTCCCTTTTATCTGTGTATTTAGAGACCAACCTCTAAGCACTAGGAATGCTCATTTCAACTGGCTTGTTTTTATTTCAAACCTTTTCAATGAGCAGAGCTAAGTATTGGATATTTTTTAAAGATAGATTACAAATTCATATTGAAACTTTAATTTCAAAAGCAGGTCTAAAGAATTTTTACTTAACCTCATATCTTATATCTGTTTATCCTTTCTACCACACCAAAACTCCTGGTTTCCAATGACAGCAGCATAATTGTTGATTTGCTTTTATAGATACTGCCCAGATCTTCCTCGTCTGGAAAAAAATATTCCCAGGTGCTGCAAATGTTGCCTTCTGATGGCTCATAGCTGAGTCCTTCCCCAGAAATTGCCCTCAGCCAAAAGGTACTGCCTTGGCCAGGATATGCCTCCTCACCAGGTGAAATTCACGTCCAAAGACTGGGTTACATGGGGCTACAAAAGTGTGGTTCCTTTGACTCAGTTTGAGACATTGTTAAAGGGCCATCAGTTTAAGAGCTTCCCCATGGGATCAACCAAGGTCTTTCTTGCCTGACAATTCAATTTCTACCTCTGCCCCACCCTACTTCCTTTAGTACATTATTGGTGTTTTCTTCCGGAGAGCACTCCCTAACAAATCACCTGTATGCAAATCTCACAAGAGTCTCAGAGTATATTTAACAGAGAATTCAACCTATGACAGTTTTATTCTCGCAATACACAGGTTGTCTTCTAATAATACTACCAACACTATCACTAACGACATAATTACTGAAAACTATTTTAAATAATATGTTTATGTTATTTTATGCAGTTCTTTTTGTCCTTAGGCTATATCTCATTAGGGATATCCTGTCTAATTACTGCTTTAAAGTCATAAAGTCACTTGAAATCATTTCTCTCTGTATGGTTATGCTATGAACTCAATATGCAGATAAGTTCATTTGTTTCATTTTGCTTTTGATTTTTAGAGAGTTTAATTATGTAGAAGTATTTACATGGTTCCTAGTTTGGATATAGAAAATGATGCATATTCTTAGAAGTACAGTTTCCATCCATGTTTTTCTTCACCCTCTCCCACGTGAAAAATACATCTTGGAAATCATTTCACTAAAGAATATAGAGCTATTCCTCACTCTTTTTTTATAGCTGCATATTACTCCACTGTTTGGATGTTATACGGTTTATTGAACTAGCTTCCTGTTGCTGTGCATTTGGGTGGTTTCCAGTCCTTTGCTCCTATAACTGGTGCTGTAACGACTGGCCTTGTGTATAGACTCCTAGAAGAAAGATTGCTGGATCAAAGGGCAATAGAATAGGAATTTTTTCTAAAGACCGACAAATTCTATGGGGTTATATCATTTTGAATTCTCAGAGATGAGTATGAGTGCCCATTTCCCCAGCCATGCCAAGAATGTGATGTCAGTCTTAAAGCTAATAAGTAAAAAAAAAAAAGTTTGAATTTGTATTTTTCTTTTGTGAAGGAGGTTGAGCATCTTTTCATATATTTAAGAGTCATTTGCATGATTGCACATGGCTCAGCATTCCACGTTCATATACTAACTAGCCAGCAAGTAGGGAAGAAAGAAGAAATGGAGAGAGGGCAAATTCCTTCTAAGCCCATGACACACACACTCTAGTCCTCATTTACTTTCACTTTCCATTAGTTACAGGGAAACTAGGAAATGAAATTTCCAGTTGGGTGACCGTGAGTCCCATTAAAACTTGAAATGGGGGTGAGTGTTCTATTACCAAAAGGAAGAAAGGATGGGTGGACAGTGGGAACAGTTAGCAGTTTCTGCTACATCATCTTGTTTTAAGAAAAGGCCGGTCTTTACCACAGCCCTATGTGATTTTTCCTCTCGTTTCCTCTTTGTGCTCATCTACTATCCTCCGTCTTCCTGGCCTTCTTGTTATTTCTCCAAAAACCAAGCATCCTCTCTTGTGGGTCTACTTGCTTTTCCCTTTGCCTGGAACATTATTCTTCCAGAATCCATGGCTCACTCTCTCATTTAGATTTTTGCTCAAAAATGAGTCCTTCCTTGAACACTGATGCTAATTAACATCCTCCCAACACCCAACCCTTTACCCCCCTTTGCTTTTCTCCTTAGAACTTATCATTATCTGACATAATTTTAGTTTCTCATGTTTCCTCCTCCCCAACTAATAGTATATCCTTTATAACTGTGGTCCCCAACCCCCGGGTCTTGGACCATTACTGGTGGACCAGCAAGCAAAGCTTCATCTGTATTTACAACCATCCTCATCACTCACATCACTGCCTGAGCTCCACGTCCTGTCAGATCAGCCGCAGCATTAGATTCTCATAGGAGCTCGAACCCTACTGTAAACTGTGCATGTGAGGGATCTAGGTTGCACGCTCCTTTTGAGAATCTAATGCCTGATGATCTGAGGTGGAGCTGAGGTGGTGATGCTAGCCCTGGGGAGCGGCTGCAAATATAGATTATCATTAGCAGAGAGGTTTGACGGCACAATAAATGTAATGCACTTGAATCATTCCAAAACCATCCTCCCCCATGCTATCCATGGAAAAATTGTCTTCCATGAAACCAGACCCTGGTGTCAAAAAGGTTGGGGACCACTGCTTTGTAACATGCCAGGCACTGGCCTAAGCATTTGTGCTTTTTATGTATTTAAGCTGGATTGGGGGGGGGTGTGGAAAAAAAAGAAAAAAATTAATTTAAACTGAATTACTTCTCACAACAACCTTATGATGTGGTATATTATCTACTATTGTCATACGATCACTGCGTAACAGACCTCACAACAACTATGTGGCTTAAAATGATAATCATTTATTTTTGTTCATGTATCTGTGGGCTGACTGAGGGGAAACTGAGCAAGACTAGGCTTAGCTGGACTTGCCTCTGAGCTACTACAAATGGGGTCTAGGTTGGTTCCTTGCACTAGCAAGCTAGCTGAGGATGTTCTTCTCATGAAAATGGCAGAGGCACAAGAGGGCAAGCCTCACCATGCAAAGACATTTCAAGCCTCTACCCATCTGCCAACATCACATTGATTAAAGCAAGTCACGTGGCCAACCATACTACAATAGGATGAAAAAGTATAAGAATACTCTTCTCATGAAGCTGGGAGGTGGGGATATTTGTTAAGCAATAATCTAATCTACCATCTTATTTTTCATTTTTCAGATGAGGAAACTAAGGCAACTAGAAAATAGAAATGGAAAAACCCAGTTGGTATAGCTTTGTCTAGCCAGTATAAGTCTAGCTTGTATTAGTAATACAAGGGCAGGAACTTTGTGTGTTTTGTTTTCTGTAGTATTCCCCAACACCAACAACAGTGTTTGGCGCTTAGGCGGGATTCAATAAATATTTGTTGATCATATAAAGGAACACAGTGCAGTACATGGCACGTAGTTTGCACTTGATAAACATTAGCTATTATTATTGAGAAAAATACTCAAAACTTGGGAATAAGGTAAGCAAAAATGGCAAGTCCTTTCATTGTCATATTGGAATAGCACTTAACTGGCCCACCAAAGGATTAATTATTTAGGAAAAAAACTACCTTTTTTGGACTCATTACCTATGATTAATTAAAGACTCAAAACTCCATGAAGTTATATTTTTATAGATTTGTGTTCATTATAGATGTAAGTTTTTTCTGAATAAATTATTCTTAAAAAAACCACAAAGGATCATATTGCACTGTCTGACATTAATGAGTATTTAGGTAGCCTAGCAATCGGATTCCCACAGTCTTTCACCAATGCCTATAAATCTTTTTCTCTGACTGACCTTGCAACTAAGATAACCATTTTATTGGTTCCCTCATTAACGAGTTAAACAAATCTTTGACATGGCTTCATTCTATATTTTGAGTTACATATTTAACTTTTTGAAAATTGTACTTTAATATTAGCACTATTTAAAATTTCTTTTTTCCTGCTGGATTTGAAAGTGGATTACTCACTTTCAATTTTATGTAACTATTATTTACAGAATTCCTGTTTTTCTGGGGTATGGGGATTCAAAGCTGGAACATAAGGGTGACAGGAGAGGATAGGCACTCCTGATCGCTGGGTTTCTACACCAACTGGGCGCCCCAAAGATTATCATGAACCATACAGAGCAGACTTGACAGCCCTGAAATTAATCATAAAGGCTTGCCCAGAGCCTGTGCTAATTCAAGATTCTGATCACGTAACTAGAAAGCTTATAGATGGTTTTCAGAGACAATTAATACCCTGAGAAGAAAAACCGTTGAAGCCTCAAGTCTTGCTGGGAACATCTATTAATATTTAACAACAATCAGGTGTTATAACGGATTCCTGAGGGCAACATTCCTTAAGTAGCCTCTATAGAAGGGGTGGGGGTTGAAGTCTTTGGTTAGAAATGAACAATTAACAAAGGAGAAGGACTAAAAAAAGTTTAGTTTATGAACTAAACTTTTTAATTCTGGCTGCTTCAGCAACCAGAATTTCCGTAATAGTCTCAACAATAGAGCCACTAATAGACCGCAGTGAAATGCCATTTCGCTATTATGAAGACTGTTTTCAATGGGAAACTTTTCTCCTTTGACCTTTTTACTCTTGAATTGAATGATAGTTCTACAGGTTTTCTGAATGCTTTGGAGTTTCCCAAGAAAGCCATGCGTTCTCTTATTGCACATACTATTTAATAAATTCCAGTGTCAGTTGAGGATGGGCATCGGGACTGCGAATTTGTACCCCTTGGATTTCTACAACTGGGAAAGTTGAACTGCAGGGCTGGCTCTTTTCGGCTAATATTTGGACACCCTCAGGCAAGGTGAACACAAGCTCTCAACTTTGGCCCTGAATCCCGGTTCCACCATTCGTTAATCACTTTGTGACTTAGTCCCTTGCCAATAAAGACTGACCTGTCAGAGCCCTGGCTTTCTAGGGATTCCATGAACTGATCAAGGTAAAGAAAGGGTTTAGCAGCGAGACAGCCAGGACTGGGCTGTTCGTTGTCCTCCCTCACTGGAAGTCCCGCGAAGAGGTCCCGCAGGGGAAGGAGCCCGAGGGCAGTGGAGTTAGCCCACCGGGGGCTTGGCCAGCCCGGGGCACGCCTCTCCCTGGCCGGGGTTGGGACCCAACGCCCAAGGGCCTGGGTGGGCCCCGGCCTCTACCGGGCGGCGGGGCGTGGTGCGCGGTGCGCTCACTCCGCCCCCAGCGGGCCGGGGCGGGGACACCGTCCCCCGGGAAACGGGACGCGCTGCTTGTCCCAGGCCGTCGCCTCGGCCGGCTGGGCTTTCGCTGCGCGCTGTTGCGCGGTCGCCGTGTAGCAGCAGGTGGGGGACTGGGGTCAGCGCTCGCAGCGATCGCGGAGGAGGGTGGGCGCCTCCGGGGGTGGCGGAGGAGTGTCCTCGCCCGCTCGGGGCTGGCGCAGAGGACGCGCGAGGAGCCGGCCGGCCCCGCGTCCCCTGGGACGTGCCCGATGGCAGCCCCGGCGGCAGCTCGAGAAGGGCGAGGCTTCCGGGAAGCCCAGACCCTTCGCCTAAGCCCGGGGGCCTGCCTGGAGGCGGCGGGCACTGTGGAGCACGAGGAGGGGGAGGAGGAGGAAGAGGAAGATGAGGAAGAGGCTGCGGCCAGGAGAGCGCGGGGTTTCGGCCGAGATGCGCGGGTGCGCTTCCTCGGCGGCCGCCTGGAGCAGATGCTGGGGTTCCCGGGGGAGAAGTGGAGCCAGTATTTGGAGAGCGAAGACAACCGGCAGGTTCTGGGGGAGTTTCTGGAAAGCACCAACCCCGCCTATCTTGTGTTCGGCGTCGCCGCCGCGGGGCAGCTCGAGGCCACCCGGGAGGTAAGAGACGACAAGCGGAGGGACCTGCCACGCCGCCCGCCCAGGCGGGGGACAGTGCAGCTTGGCCTCCTGGAGTTCCCCCGGGGACACGCACTCGGGCGCTTTCAACAACTTGCCTTGAAGTCCCTGAGTGAAGTCAGCCCCCACCCCCCGCCCCAGGTGCGCCCGCTCTGCAGCAGCTGGCGGCTGTGGGTTAGTGCCGGGGTCAGCCCCTCGGCTCTGGCCAAACACCCTCTCGGTTCGGGCTGATCCCGCCCGGGGACGCAGGCAAACCAACCATTCCTCCAGCCGCCTGCGTGTTAGGAGCACGGTGAGTTTTCTGTGCCAAGTAACTTCCGTTTCAGTCTCTCTTGGGTCACTCTGGAGTGATAGCCTTTAAAAAATGCGGTGTTTGACAGAGCCCATGTAACTTGTCGTGTATGCAGTTTGACTACCTGTGAACCCCACTTCATCCCAGGGGAAAACACTGAGTGCTTAAAAAGGGGTGCCCAGGCAGTCTGTGCACACATGTTTATCACCCATTTGGGGGAGCAGGTCTTTCATTCCTCTCTCCCTCTTTTTTTTTTTTTTTGAGACAGTCTCACTTTGTTGCCTGGGCTAGAGTGAGTGCCGTGTTGTCAGCCTAGCTCACAGCAACCTCAAACTCCTGGGCTTAAGCGATCCTCCTGCCTCAGCCTCCCGAGTAGCTGGGACTACAGGCATGAGCCACCATGCCTGGCTAATTTTTTCTATATATATTTTAGCTGTCCAGATAATTTCTTTATTTTTAGTAGAGACGGGGTCTCGCTCTTGCTCAGGCTGGTCTCGAACTCCTGAGCTCAAACAATCCGCCCGCCTCGGCCTCCCAAAGTGCTAGGATTACAGGCATGAGCCACCGCGCCCGGCCCCTTTCTCCCTCTTTTTTTTTTTTCTTTTTCCCCCTCTAATTTAGATTGCTTGTCCACGAGGATTTTTACTTAGTATTTTTCAAGTGTGAAGAGCTTGGAGAAAGATTCTTTAGGCAGTGCAGTGCCGCAGTTTGTTGTTGTAAAGTGATATCATTAGATGTGGTCATTGTAATAGCTGGGAAATAGGATCCCAGGGAAGAAACAGAATAACAGGAAGGTTACCTTAGGGTATCGTGAATTTTGAAATTTTTTGTTTTAGTACTCTCCTGATCATAATTTGTTGTTAAAAAGTTTGTTAATAGACAAGGCAATAGAACACTTACTTAAAGTATCATCTAAGTTAAATGGTCATTATAATATCTAAAGGAATGACTCAGGAGTTGCAGAAATGTTAGAATGTTTTGGTTTAACACTTTTATTCTCTGAAAGAAATACAGATTAACCTCTTATGCCTTATCTTTATCTCAGTTTGGTTTATTTCCAAATAAGAGAAGATAAGAAAGAATAACCTTTTAAGATTGAAACATTTGTCTGGGCTCAGTGGCTCAAGTCTATAATCCCAGCACTTTGAAATGCCCAGGTGAGAGCATTGTGCTTAATGTCAGGAGTTTGAGATAAGCCTGGGCACCATAGTGAGACCCCATCTCTACCAAAAAAGTAAAAATAGCCAAGTGTGGTGGTGCACACCTGTAGTCCTAGCTACTCAGGAGGCTGAAGCAGGAGAATTGCTTTGCTTGAACCCTGGCGTTCAACACTGCAGTGACCTATGATTGTGCCACTGCACTCTGGCCTGGGTGGAGTGAGACCCTGTCTCTAAAAAAAGGATTGAAGCATCCCTTTGTGCTCCTTATTTTTTAATTATGAGATTTTATGGTAGATAATGACCTGGTGTAACTGACATGCCTTTAAAAAGGTGACATTTCCTCAGCAGTAATGGTGTGAAATTAGCATTATAAAAGAACAAAGAAAATTGTATACACTCTGCATAATAGGGAAGAGCAGTAGAAAGGACCTTATTTGTAAAGGTAGGCAAGATGCCAAATTTTGTTTCTTCTGCTAGGAATCTAGCTACAAGTTGGATACAGTAAATCCTGCTTGTTAACAAAGAAACTACATAGTGAATTTGAACTAATTATCTTGCTCTCGTTTCAGATTCCAAGAAATGCAAAACATAAACTTGTTTATATTGCCAAGAAGATTACTGAAAGCACTGGAGTAAATGATTTCTCTCAAATGGTTTTATTTGGAGAGTTACCTGCATCATCTCTTGGACATGTATCTGTTTTTCTAGACGAGGTACTATTCTATATTTAATATTTGAACCTTTCATTTATCTCCATGACATTTGGAATTATTTGGGGCAACCCTGGCAATTCAAAAAAGAAAATGTAGAAGCCAGTAGTTCGTTTACCCAAGTGGATGGAGAGTGATTGTTTTTACGCCGTTCCTGAAATAAGCTGATACTGATGCTAATATTCAACAGGTGGTAATGTGGCAGGTGATACCTCCCTTCTTCCCTCCATCTCTTTTGAAATAATGGAAGTAAATTAAAAGCAGCTTGATTTGAATAGGCTTTTATACTTAGCAGTAAGTTTTAAATTTCATGTTCAGAATAGAGACAAACTTATACTTTGAAGTGAAGATTATCAGTTTTTCAGATTCCTGTTAGAAATTGACATTTACAAGCTAAGTTTCATTCATTACAGATAATGGAAAAAGGTGATGGAGACAAAGGGTTAGAGATAGTTGCCTTAAAATTCCTTTTTTGCCCCTTAAATCAGGGATGAGCATCATGTGCCTGAAATTGGGGGAAAAAAAATCGGACAATTGCTCTCTAAGCAAATGTTACTGACAGTTTAATGTGCATAAGAACCACCTGAGGGTATTTTGCTAAGACAGAATGGTTTATGAAATCAGTCTAGGGTGGAGCCCAAGATTCTGCATTTCTAATCTGCTGTTTGTTCATGGGCCAGCTTTGATAGATACCTAATAACCAGGGTCCACAGAACTACAGCAGCTGCTCTCAATCTTTGCTGACCATTAGAATCAGCTGGGGGAACTTTCTAACATATCAATGCCCAGGTTACACCTCATACCACTTAATTCGGAGCATCAGGCAGCAGTTGTTTAAGATTCCCAAGTGATTCTAATATACAGTAATCTTTGGGAACCACTGAGTTAGGTGTCTGTCTACAAGTCAGTTCCTAAATTTGCATTGCTAAATCAGATCTCTGTGATCAATGCAGCCCTGCTAAGGCCACTATTTAAGGTAGGAAAATTGCTAACATACTTATTACTAGTGATTTATACCAATCTTCCTTTATCACACCTCTTCTACTTTCTGAATCTCTTTTGCTGTCTTCTTGAAAGGAGGCATTTGCTTTTTTTTTTTATTTGAGCATATTATGGGGGTACAAATGTTTTGGTTACATATATTGCCTTTGCCCCACCAGAGACAGAGTTTCAAGCGTGTCCATCCCCCAGACAGTGTGTGCCGCGCCCATTAGATGTGAATATACCCATCCCCTCCTCCCCTCCTCACCTGCCCCCTACCCGATGAATGTTACTACCATATGTGCACATAAGTGTTGATCAGTTAATACCAACTCTGCTCAGCCACAGAAAACAATGGTGATCTAGCACCTCTTGTATTATCTTGGTTAGAGCTGGAGCCCATTCTACTAGGTGAGGTATCACAAGAGTGGAAAAACAAGGAGGTATTTTCTTGCTGTCTTTGGGCTAGCGAAAGCCTCTAACCCCCAATTTCAGTACCCTGCCTAGGTTTCCCTCCCCTCCTGTTGAATTTGCTTGGTTTTAGCTGATTTCAGGGACATGCTAAGAAGAAGGTTTTCTATTTTCAGTACCTGGAACAGTTTTTGGTTTGTAGCAGGCATGCAGGAAATTTTTATTGAACTGAATCTGAAGACTTTTGGCCATTATTCAAATCTAGACTGCCATGAGCTGGGGCTTGGAAGGGCAAGGCTACACTCTGATTGGAATTCTTGCCCTACCATTTGTATCTGGCAACAGAAGGTACAAAACTTTTTCAAATTCCTCTAAGCTTTCGATGAGTTTATCTCAGTGCCAGGATCTGTGTAATATTCTAGAAAAAGTTTGCTCGCCCCTCAACATTATCGTGTGTTTCCATACCTTATTATTTGTGACTGTATTGGGTCATGTAATTGTACTTACCAAAAGTATTTAAAATGTCATGGGGTTATTTCTTTATTTACATATTGTATTAGCCCAAATTTCAAAAGAAAGAATAATTGTGAATGGTTACCAAGGCAAAATGGAAGTATCATTTGGTTCTCAGTGTCTGGGCCCTGACCTTGGACATTTCAATTTCAAAAGTCTGGAGGGGCTCAGGCTTCTGTATTTTGAAAGTATTTGCTAGGTAATTATCTAGTGATTTAAAAACTATTGTCAAGAGAAACTGCCCAGTTTAAAAACGGATAAAAAAAAAAAGGAAGGTAAGTTAAGAGTGACACAGCAAAGGCATGATAGCTCTTTTATCTATAGTTTTGTATCAACATAGCAAACAGGTCCAAATTATTTTGGTTCACAGAAAAAGTTTGGGATTTTTCTTACAAGTCATGAAAACTAGGCAAAATTCCCAACTAAATATAAAAACCTCAAATTAATTGAATTTGCATGTAGTTTGATAAAATTTATTGTGATTAGCAAGCATATCCCAGATCTTTTTGTTTTCAATTGTATGTATAGAAATACTTCAGCTGTTTACTTGGCTAATTGCCTACCAAAGCATGCAGCTCAGAATTCCATATTAATAGCAGTTTTACCTGTAGCTCATGATGCAAGCATTAAGTTTTTTTTAACAAGTTGGCCTCATCATGGAATAGTAAATAGACTGAAAGTCTGAAAGAGTATTCTGCAAATTAGAAATGATGAATAACTGGCATTTTCTTTGTGCTCGACTTTTAGAAAAAGCTGTTGATTCTAGGGATTTTAATCTAGAAAGCATGTTCAGCCCAACAAACCTAAACTCTTCTGCCTGGTTTCCAAAGCGCTGCATGAACTGCCCAGCCTTCCTCGCAGCCCCTGGTTGCCATTCCCCTTAGGAGTGCTGGCTCTGGTTCCAGGCAGCTGGCGCTTTCCTGTATGCACTGTTACTGCCTGAGACCCCCGTGATTTCATTTATCAGTATTCCATTTTCTGGAATGCTCACCATCTTACTTTGTTTGGGCTTCTATAATCAAAAAAACATAGGCTGGGTGTCTTATAAACAGTATAAATTTATTTCCCACCGTTCTGAAGGCTGGAAGTTCAAGGCCAGGGCACTAGTAGGTTCAGGTGTCTGGTGAGGACTTCCTGGTTTATAGATAGTGTCTTCACTTGGTGTAAAGGGTGAACAAGCTCCCTTGGGCCTATTTTATAAGGACACTAATCCTATTCATGAGGGCTCTGCCCATATGACCTAATCAGCTCCCAAATACCTTACACCCTAATACCATCACCTTGGGGGTAAGGATTTCAACATATGAATTTTGAGAGGATATAAACATTTAGACCGTAGCACCTGTCTTGCCCTGTTCTTTCATCTGGAAGATTCAAAGTAAGTAACAGCTTATCTGGTAGTGCCATTCCCTCCCAGGGGCAGATATCTCTCTCATGTTTTCATATTCATCCTGAACATACCTGTAATTAGGGCAGTTCTTACATTGAGGGTCATAATTTCTGGGACCTCATCCACTAAGCTTATTGAGGGCAGGGACTATTTCTTATTATTCTCCATATTTCTAGCTTGACATATAGTGGGTGCTGAGTGGAAGATGTAATAATAATATCATTTGGATAGATTTATTACAGCACCATTCAAAAACAAAAGTAAATTTTCAGTTTGTTTTTAGTTAACTAGAAGATTATATCGTCAGAATAAACCTTAAAAAGGTGGAATGACTATTTTCTGAGCATTTTGGCTAATTCAAATTTAATAGTATAATGCTTACAAATTGGGCAGATTGTATAAAAAAATGAAAATGTTTAAAATGAATAGATTATGGAGAGGAGTGGGAAAGCAAGAAGAGACCAACTTCATTAACTCAGCATGCTCTTATTCATTACATTACATCTAGGCTCTGGGAATACAAAATATACTTTTTAAGGGTTTTCACCTAGTTTCATTGATGTTCCTCATTTAATGGTAGAAGGAGCTCTGAAAAAAAAATCCATATGGTTGAATAAACATTGTTCTGACTATCCAAACTTTATTCTACTGGGATGCCACCCAGAGCTTGAGAAGATTACTTTTAGCTTCTATATGATTCAAAAAGATTTTTTTAAATTTCAAAATATTAAGGGAGTATGAATGTTTTTGTTACATGGATATCTTTTGTAATGCTTAAATTGGGGCTTTAGTGTCCCCATTACCTGAACAGTGTTCATTGTACCCAGTAAGTAGGTTTTTACCCTTCTCCTCTTCCTCCCCTCTTCTTGATTTCCATTGACCTTCACATCTCTGTGTCCATCTATTAGCTCCTAATTATTAGAGAGTATATGTGGTGTTTAGTTTTCCATTCCTGGGATACTTCACTTGGGATAACAGTCTGTGGTTCCATCCAAGTTGCTGCAAAAGACATTATTTCATTCCTCTTTATGGCTGAGCAGCACTCCATGGTATATGTATACCGCATTTTCTTATCCACTCATGAATCGATGGGCACTTAGGATGATTCCACATCTTTGCTATTATGAATTGTCAAAAAGATTTTTTTCATTAATATACTCACTCGGTTTGCATTAAGAAATTAGTTTACTTACTTGACGTGACTTCGCTTATTTCATACAGTGTTTGATAAATGGGCAAATGAGTGCACAGGCAGTATAGTATTTCCACTTTGACAGAATTTATGTCTAATTGGGGTCACTGTGTCCTCTCTTTGTAGATTTGGTGTTACTGGAGGATATTTATGAAATCAAGTGGTTTCGTTGCCGGTTTTGTATGACAAGAGAATCTTTGAAGGAACACATTGTCTATGAATTCATTTAACTGCTTTTAAAAATGTTTCTCTTTCTCTAGATTTTAGTGCCAGTTCTTTCTAATAAGAACAACCATACATCCTGGTCCTGTTTTACTTCACAAGATATGGAATGTCATGTAGAAGTTGTGAAAAATAAGATGCATATTTTTAGGGGCAAAATGTCTAGAAGAACTCTTCTCCCAATTCCCACTATTGCAGGAAAGATTGACCTGGATCGGAATTATTCGGAGACCACGTACGTAAACAATACGATATATACGAGATATTAAAATGGAGAGCAATACCTATTTAACAGAACATCTCTAGCAAACTGTTAGCAAATAGAGAATTATAACTACATTGTATTTTAAAAATAAGTGCAGAAGCACCATGTATATTATTTCCAGCTTTTAAAAATCCAACCTCACGAAAAGCAAACTATAACAATTGCCATGATGTCAACAATAGTATTCCTTTAGCACAATGGTTTTTGAGAGGATGACAATTCTTTAACAATGCTTTTTAATGTTAGAGACATCTCAGTGACAGAATAACATAATGTCCCAGTTCAAAGACCATAAAAATAATGGATTTTGAAAAATTTATATTTAGAAAATTAGCTTATACATGCATAAAATAGCTATTAAAATCCAAATCTTTAATTGGAGAAAATGATTTACCTTTGAATTATTTGATTAATCACTTAAATGTTTGTAGGCTACAGTCAAATGAAAGGATAATACTCCATGCAATCGAATCTGTGGTTATTAAATGGTCACATCAAATCCAAGAAATTGTAGAAAAAGATTCAGTGCGGCCTTTGCTGAATGATTTTCACGTGACTCCACAAACTGAGCTAGATTTTTGGACGATGAGGAAGGAGAATCTGTCATACACTTATGATCAAGTAAGTAAATAGCTCTAGAAGCTGTTTGTATATTGAATTAGCAAAGTCAGTTGTGGAATTAGGTCTCCCCAGCAGTAATTTTCAATAATTTTAAAGGTTTTTTAACACACTGTCTTTGTATGATTTAATAGTCTGCTCTTTTTTCTCACTCCAAAGTGCTGTATATATGGTATGCACTTCTGAATTTAATGAGGATCAAAAGTAACTTTGCCTTTATGAGAATATTTTGACAGCATTTGAGATCTTTACTTCCCTCATAAAGGAGTGGTTCCCCAGGGAAACATTGAAGATTGTAAGATTTAATTAATCTAGTTGATTTAATTGGTTCAGGAAGGAATGAAGTCTTGCTTTGTGGAGAGAAACATCTTTGGAAGCGCTAACTTTTAGTTCCTCTGCTTGCCACACAAATTACTTTAATGTTCTAAAAACCAGGGTATGCATTCATGTGTCTCTCAGAGATTATCTGAAACAGACTGAGAAATTTTATATGAAAAAAATCAATATTTTACACATATAATAAAATGTAAATTGACTTTTTAAAAAATCCAAATTTAAAAACCCTAAATGCAAAATAAAATATAAGCCTAAAGGGGGAAAATGTATTTTTAAAGTTATTTTCAACTTGAAACCGGATAGACCTTTGAGTGTTAAATACTGTGGATATTGTGTGTGTGAGTGGAATATAGTTTAAATATTTTGTCACAGAATGCATGTATTTCATAATTTGTTTTATATTAAAGGACTTTTTTTTCTTTTAATTTAGCTTCAGGCTCCTATTGTCCTCAAAATGGTTAAGATCTTGAAAGCTAAAAAGAGCAGCTATTTTCCTACCTTGAAGGACATCTTCCTGGCTGTGGAACATGGTAAGACCCTTGTTTGTCCCTTCT
This sequence comes from Lemur catta, assembly GCF_020740605.2. Classification (NCBI taxonomy): domain Eukaryota; kingdom Metazoa; phylum Chordata; class Mammalia; order Primates; family Lemuridae; genus Lemur; species Lemur catta. The sequence continues at coordinate 68,825,434 of NC_059138.1, forward strand.
TTCTGGAGTCAGTGTCATGATCTGCTTGTGTCCCAGCCCCTGCCTGCTCAACCTGGGCATCCACCCTTCTACCAGGAGCGTGTTCATGAAGCGATTGCTCTTGGCTCTAATGATAAATTCATCTCACCTTTTGTAATTTATTCTCCAGCTATGCTGAACTGCTTTTGGTGTGTCTGGTATATAGGAGGTGCCTGCCCAAGTGGCTCCAGTGTTAATTAGAATATGTGTGTGGAGGGGGAAGGCCTTTTGTATTGAGCAGAGAGTAAATGAAAACCCTGGGTAGAGATTTTCTAATCAACAAGTTGGGCTATGATGAGTTATTCACCAGTTCAAATCTCTCAGTGTGCTTGATATCTACCCCTTATTTAGCTAACAAGCTAAAGTCACTCAAAGTTATCACTGAAGTTTTGGCGAAGATTAAACATACAAAGCAGAGAGTTTGTTTGTTTGGATTTCGAATAGGTAATGGTATCCAGCGAAAAGTCTCTTCCTCATCCTTGTCTTCTTACTATCTAGTTTCAGTTCTGCCCCAAAATAATAACCTCCCCAGTTTCTTGATTTCTATTCATGTTTTTTTGTGCATGCTTAAGCAAATATGGATATGCTTGATACTGAAGTTTTAAATAATAAAATTAGAGGTAATACAGACAAATAGCTTTTTTCACTCATTTCTAACATTAAAAACATTTCTTTTTATTTTTTTCCTGTGTAACATTTGAAAGGTTAGGAAATACTTAAAATTAATTCACTCTGAGAATGTTTTGATATTTCTTTAGGGTTTTCTCCATGAATTATGTGTGAAAAGAGGGTGTAGGTAAGGGGAGAGTGTTTGGGTTTGTGGATCTGTCAGATCTGAATTCCTGTCCCAACTCTGCTTACTGAGCATCTTAAATTTGCTAAGCCTCTGGTTTTTCATTGGCCAAACTGGCATTTGAACACCTTCCTTGCAGAATTGCTATGTGGATTTAGTATTTCTCAACCTTGTCACTATCAAAATTTTGGACCAGATAATTCTTTGTTGTAAAGGAACCATCTTACACATTATAAGGTATTCAGTAGCATCTGTCCTCTACCTACTAGCTCCATCCAGATTGTGACCATCAAAAATGTTTCCAAACATTACCTGATGTCCCCTGGGGGCAAGATCTCCCCTAGTTGAGAACCACTGAATTAGGGGCATCATAAACACTACACAAGGTATGAGGCACCTAGTAGGTATGTCCTCAATAAGTACAAGTTGTTGGTACTTTTTTTCCTGTGTTAGTATGAGATAAATTCTTTCTTTCTTTTTTTTTTTTTTTTCAAGACAGAGTCTTGCTCTGTCACCCTGGGTAGAGTGCAGGCATCATTGTAGCTCACAGCAACCTCAAATTCCTGGGCTCAAGCAGTCCTCCTGCCATAGCCTCCTGAGTAGCTGGGACTACAGGTGTATGTCATGACACCTGGCTAATTTTTCTACTTTTAGTAGAGATGGGGGTCTCGCTTTTGCTTAGGCTGGTCTTGAACTCCTGAGCTCACGCCATCCTCCCACCTCGGCCTACCAGAGTGCTAAGATTACAGGTATGAGCCACTGCGTCCAGCCAATAAATGTTTTCTATTGACACAGCTTCTACAGGAATGAATCCCAGGGATCGTCAGAACCTTATGAGCATGCAGCCTGGAGATTCAGAAAAAAATACTTTTCAGTAGAACAAGTAGCCCAAACCCATGGTCAGTTAGAGGTAGAAAGCTCTTCCCAAAGACATCCTTGAGGCTCATGAAATCACCAGACATTCTGATTACATTTTAAGGGCACTTACCCATTAGATGCAATTATTTAATTTTGAAATTAACATTGATAAAATACATGAACTTCAAAATGTGAGTGCATCTGGAGGAGAAAATAGTTCCCGAACCCTCTCTTTCTTCTCAGGGCTTTACTGTTAGGTGGACAGATTAATTGGTTACATCTCAAATAGAGCAGCTTGAGTGGGTGCAGTCCTGATTCCTGGTGACAAATTCAGCAGGGGTTTGTTTTTGTCTCTTTTTTTGACATGAATCTTTTGGGATAACATGAAAATAAGAATTTACTTTGTTCCCTGCTTTCATAAATGCAACCTATTCACAGTTAAGGGTATTTTTAAGGCTCAGGAGTGAAGTGAAGTCTGATGGAGGTTATTTAGGGTATGTTAAAAGGACCAGTTTTAATCAGGAAAAAATTTGGATTTGATTAAGTGTTAATTATAGTTAAATATTTAAATTTTTCTTCATATCTATAGCATTTTTAAAAAGTATTCCCTTTACTATGCTTAACACTGTTTTTATTGAAGTAAAATTCATATTGAAGTAAAATTCAAAAAACAGAAAATTAACCATTTTAAAGTATTTATAGTTTCAGTGGCATTTAGAACATCACAGTGTTGTACAACCATTGCCTCTGTCTAGTTACAAAATAATTTCATTACCATACTTAGTGATTTTAAGTTATATCCTTATTAATAATAGAATTTTCCCCAATAATTGCATGAGTTACTCTCATAGGAAACTGGAATGAGGCAATAAATGATTCATTATCAGGGAAATGCAAATTAACACCACAATGAGATACCACTTCATACCAGTCAGAATGGCTATTATCAAAAAGACAAAGGATAACAAATGTTGGCAAAGATGTAGAGCAAAGGGAACCCTTGTACACTCTTGATGGAAATGTAAACAATTATAGCCATTATGGAAGACAGTATGGAGGTTCCTCAAAAAAATAAAAATAGGATTACCATATGATTCAGAACTTCTAGGATATATCCAAATGACTTGAAATCTGTTGTTCAAGAGATATCTGCACTCCTGTGTTCACTGCAGCACTGTTCCCAATAGCCAAGGTATGGAATCAACCTAAGTATCCATCAATGGATGACCAAATAAAGAAAATGTGGTGTATATACACAATGGAATACTATTCAGCCTTTAAAGAGAAGGACATTATGCTAAGCAAGATAAGCGAGGCACAGAAAGCCAAATGCGACATGATCTCATTTATTATGTGGAATCTAAAGCAATCAAACTCATAGAAGCAGAGAGTAGAATGGTGGTTCCCAGAGGCTGGGAAGTTGGGGAATGGAGAGATGTTGGTCAAAGGGTACAAAGTTTCAGTTAGGCAGTAGGAAAAAGTTTTTTGAGATCTATTGCACAGCATGGTGACTATGGTCAATAATAATATATCGTGTATTTCAAAATTGCTAACAGCAAATTTCACATGTTCTCACTACAGAAAATAAGTATTTGAGGTGATGGATATATTAGACTGATTTAATCATTCCATGTTACATACATGTAACATCTTGTACCCAATAAATATATATAATAAAAAATAAACAATTCAGATGTGCTTGTACCAAGTACCTAGGAGGAATTAACATTCTGGTGGTGAAGCTTGTAATCCCAGCCATAAAGCGATGGCATTGCAGAGATGTTTTATTCCCATAGTTTCCGTGGGGTTGAGTAAATTTCTTTAGACTCCAAGGATATTTTCCTGGTGGGTCTTCAGTCAGTTTATTTATGCTATGTGAGTAACTGGACCCGTGATCTTCTGAATGGCTGAGTTACAGACAATAAAACATTCCAAACTGCTCATGTGTAGATTGTATGATAAGTTATATAGAAGGAAATATGACAACATTTAAGTGTGGCCTTGTTGTTTTGCATAGTTCTCCCTCTTCTACTTATGAAGTGAATTTAGAAGGAGGGGCCTGCTTCGCATTAATGATGGTTCTTTCTTTTCAGCTCTCCTCGAAGCCCAAGATGTGGAACTGCACCTGAGACCTCTGAGGAGACACATTCAGCGTCTCCAGGAGACAGAATTTCCACGGACTTGTGTATTCATCGCCCCATTATTTCATACCATCTGTCTGATCTGGAGTCATTCCAAGTTTTATAACACCCCTGCTCGGGTTATAGCTTTATTGAAAGAGTTTTGCAATCTCTTCATTGACCAGGTATGAAGCATATAAAATAGGAATGATAAGAATCATTGCCGTGAGGTAGGTTTTATTAGACTAGTGAAGAATAAATAATTGTAGTATACAGTAAGAACACCATTTTCCTTCCCCCCTCCCACTCCCCGCCCCTGAAAGGACATTTATGGTAACAAAGGCCAGGTGACTTTTTAATCCTAAATGACAAGGGAGTTCAGGAAATAAGTCAGATACAATCAAAGGACAAGTTGTTGCTGGGTTTTGCTTGTTTAATATCCCACATTTCTTCAAAGACATTTACGACAGCTTCCAATAAAAGACAGATCTACAGAGTACCTTCTTTGTAGCCTTCCCTTCTGTTTTCACAGAAACACTGGGTGATAGCAGTCTTTTGGAAAGGTGAAGTAAATTAACAGAATCTGGCAAAAAAAAAAAAAAATCCTGAAAAAATAGTAGGGGAATTGTATTGAAAGAATTTTGATTCATTGTTATCTTTAAAAATCTCTTTTATAATTTTTTCTCTACATTTTGCCCAACTTGTAAAATGTTTTTTTTTTAAAAAAAACAATTAGACCACCTGCCTCTGCTTTCTTACCCTTTCTGTGTGAACTGTGATTCTTCTGTGTCCACAGTACCAGAGAATATTACATAATTTGAGAGCGAAGAAATACTTGGATGCCACATAATCTAGTGGTTCTTAGTTGGGAGTGTGTCTTAGTCTGCTCAGGCTGCCATTATAAAATACCATAGGCTGGGAAGCTTAAACAACAGATATTTATATTCTCATAATTCTAGAAGCTAGGAGTCTGAGATCAAGGTACCAGCATGGTCAGGTTCTGGTGAGGGCCCACTTCCTGGCTTGCAGGCAGCTGGCTGCCTTCTCAGTGTGTCCTCTTATAAGGCCACTGTCCTATCAAATGAAGACCTCATCTTCATAACCTCATTTAACCTTAATTATCTCCTCAAGACCCTATATATGCAGATACAGTCATATTGGGAGTTAAGCCTTCAACATGTCAATTTGGGGGGACACAATTCAGATATTTTTCAGATGAATTAAGACAGACTTGAAAGATGATGATATTTGCTCAATTTTCCCCAAGGACTTAGGAGGAAAAGCCAGACTAGAGGACAGGGCTGCAGACATCAATTTAGGGTTTCTGGAGTATGACATTGAGTTGTTACAGTTTGTTTTCTCTTTCTGTCTGCTTCCGAAGAGATGGAGTGGTGTGTGGGCAGGGCTTTGGACTCAGACCAACCTGGATTCAAATTTATTAATAATTGAACCACTTAGGGGAAGCTAAGTTACTTTTCAGAGCCTCAGTTTCTATATCTGTCAGTGGGCTTAATGCCTAGTCCATGGCTACTGGGAGGATCAAAAGAGAGAACCTAAGTGAAATGTCTAGTGTAGTGCTTGATATTTAATATAGGCTCTGTAAAAGCTAGTTCCTTTTTTGTTCCTTTGCCCAAACTATTGACTTACAAGCTAGTTGCAGCTATTGTTAGGAGATAAAAATAGGTTAGCTTCTTTTTATATTTTATCATCATCTCCTCTGATTTTGCTCTGTTTCTGTTCCTCGGTTGTGCGAACTCAGTTTTGCTCTGTTGTTCGGCAAGTGCCCTGGGCCTAATGGCTTGGATCCCCTGCAAAATACCATGATCCTTGTTGCAGGGTCAACAACTATAACTATCACTTCTCCCAAACCCTTTTTTAGGGACCCTTTTCTTGAGAATAATTAAAACTGTTTCACTGCTGAGCTCTGTTAATGGATAAACCCCAGAGGTGGCCATTCTCTGGTAGAGATGGTTTATAAGAAGCCCTGCTTGCCTTTAAGCCTGTAAACCTGGCCCCTAGCCTGTGTCAACAGCCAGAGTGTGCCAAGCTCCTGAGAAAATAATGTAGCTGCTCTCGTTGCCTACTCTGGCTTCTGTTCAAAGGTTTCATTGACCTGATTTCCTTGATTCTCCATGCGGCAGGTCCCAGACTGTAATAAATCTGCCCTAAGATGTTAGGAATAAAAAAAAATCAGCAATGAGCCAACTTGCATAGCTAGGTTCCCTGAACTTTTCCTCCTCTCCAATTGTTTGCTAATTTTATTCATTTTATATATTTATTTGGCAAACACTGTACAGTACTTATTATTTTGCCAGGAACTTTTATAAGCATGTTACAAAATTCATAAATCCTTATAGCAACACTATGACATAGGTACTATTAGTAGCTTCATTTTATGATGAAAAAAACTGAAGCCCAGAGAAGTAACTCTCCAAAGTTCACTCAGCCAATAAGTGATGGAGTTCTTATCCATTACACTGTGCTTTATATTCTAAAATAAGTTTTTATTTCTAATTACAGCATAATACATGATGTGCTAATGATAATTATGGAATATTCTTTTCATACAACATTTGTAACAATGGAAATAGTCCTGTAGTTCTAGCACCCTAAAATTCGGCATTTTGGATTTTTCCTTTCCCACAATCTTTACATGTATTTATGCATTTTATCATAGTACAGTATTTTTACTAGCTTCTTGAAAAATGATTTTGTTAATGCTAGATGTTTAGGTTCCTTCCAGCCTCCTTCATTGTGAATAATATTCAGAAAAAAACTATACAAAGATCCTTTCCTTGACTTGGATACTTGGTTTAATATAAAGTCCTAATGTTGATCAAAGAGTGCAATCTTTTCATGGCTTTGGAGCAATATTTAATATTTACAAATTATTTTCTAAAAGGTTATATCAATTACATTGCTGTTATCAATGTGTCAAATGTTTTACTATAATCTGCCAGCTTTGAGCATTATCATTTAAAAAAAAAAATGTGGGGTCACTTATTAGGTATGTAGTGGTACCAGGTTGTTTTTTAATTTGTACTTTGTGTGATATGTATGATTACACATTTTATATATTCTTTTTTAAAAAGTTTTTTTAATTTAAATAGACTTGGGGGTACAAATGTTTTTTTGCTGCATGGATAATTGCACAGTAGAGAAGTCTAGGGTTTTAATATACCCATCACCTGAATAGTGTACATTGTACCCAGTAGGTAATTTTTTATCGCACACCTTCTGAGTCTCCAGTGTCTATTGAGTCACTCTGTATGACTATGCACACCCATAGCTTAGCCCCCACTTATAAGTGAGAATATGTGGTATTTGGTTTTTTGTTCTTGGGTTATTTCACTTAGAATAGTGGCATCCAGTTCCACACAAGTTGCTGCAAAATACATTATTTCACTCCTTTTGGTGGCTGAGTAGTATATATGTTCTTCATAATTGTATTGCTTCCTGTAGCCTACATGTCCTTTGCTTTCATGAATTTATAGATCTCAATGTTTTTGTAAAAATTTGAACCCTTTGTATGTTATGTATTAATATTAGAGCTCACAAGCTGGCATTCTATCAGCTACATTTGGTCCACAGATCAATGCAATGTTTTCACTTCTTTTAACTTAAAAAATTATTGCTAATACTTAAATTGGATAGGTTTCATTTAAATTCCAGCATTCCAGCCCCCACGGAAAAGTCAGAGACCTAGTCATGCTAGCTGTGCCATAGCCACTGGCGCAATGACTAGAGCTTCAGGAGCCCCTTTAGATGGATCAGGGGCCGCCCAGGTGACCATGGCCTTCACCATTTGCTGCTGTTTCTGATCTGCTTTGCCCATTTCATTACGTCAGTGGCCCTACGACTGACATCACAGTCATACTTAGAAAACTTTGTTGCTTTAAAAGCAAATGTGTTTCTCTTCACTTGTTTTTGAATAGTGACCATTGACATCATCAATTAGGCCAGACATGTAAAAGGCATCATCTGGCCACCTCGCATGATAGCACACACAAGCTTCGGTAATGGGGTCTTGTCTTCACTCAGCCTTCATGTAGAGGTTAATTTTCTACCCAATCTGAGTGGGAAATAAGAGGATGGGCTGGGAAGCTACAGCTAGAACTTGAAGGATTCTTATCAGTAGGGGTTTCAGACACTGAATGAATGATTTTCTTATTGCTTTACAGATTCATGGCACAGAGTCTATAATTGCAGGGAGAAGTGTTGCTATTGATAGGAGATGGAGGGTCATACGTTTACATTTAGAAACACAGTCCTTCCTTCCATCTGGTGTGTTGAACTCAATGGCTTTCACTGCATTCTCCATGGAGATCTTAAACAACTTTCTAAGCCACCACAAAATTAAAAGCACACAATTTAATCATATAATTTACATGGGGTTAAGATGAATCAGGAAGAAATAGTATATAAAAGAACCTTCAGAATTTATAGGTTCTTGAGTTCCTTGAAGAGGGGAATTCTGAATGTTAATAACAAATATGTGGAGAGAAGAACTGGGAGTGCTGGATGATGGTGCCCTGAGAGTCTGTCCAGCGCCATACAGATCTGCTTGTCTTTTCTTTTTATCTTTCTCCCCTTTCCTTTCCCGCTATTTAAAACTAGTTCATGCGCCATATCTCAGCTAGATTGTGTGTTCTATAATGCTACTTAAGCCCCTAGAAGAGAAGTTTGCTAACCTGAAAGAATTTCCAATGTTATACCCATCTTAATCAGCTCATTCTCATCCTTGCAGGTGACCCTCTACTACCAGGTAAAGTGACCATATTTTAAAAATCCGTGTTCAGACAGATTTCTCCTGATGGTTTTTGTATTTCTTTATATGAAAAAATAATTGCCCAGAATATTTGCTGGTAGGAATAACCATGCAAATTCAGATTACACAATTGTCATGTCTATGAGGGTTAGCAAAAATGTAGTCATTGCTAGAATGTAAAAATCCAGAAATACTAGGATCTCCTGTATATTATTCAAACTTATACAAGTATGTCATTAAAGTCCAAGTGTCTGAATTTCTGGAATTTGTGTTTTCTGTTTCAAGGCATTGCTAGCCTTACTCTTGACATTGGCATTTAAAAATGATCCATTGAAACAGAGATGGTTACAGTAAAAAGAAAATTATTAAGCATGTTTTGACCATTGTTTCCTTTCATTAAATCCTAGGCAGTAGCTTACCTTTCACCTGAGGACCTTCTGAAGGGAGAAATTGAAGACTCGCTGGAAAAGGTGCAGGTGGCTGCTAATATCTTAAAGACTTTCAAGAATTCTTTTTTCAACTATAGAAAAAGATTGGCAAGTTATTTCGTGGGACATAAGGAGCTGAGACCATGGGATTTCCAGTCTCATCTGGTGTTTTGCAGATTTGACAAGTTTCTTGATCGTTTAATGAAAATAGAGGTATTCATTTATCGACTTTGTTTATTCATGCTATAGGTGGGTCCAAAAAGCCACTGGCTTTTCATATGATTCATGGAACAGTTTACTCTCAGTCACAGGAGAGGTCTTTTTTGTAGTGATTCTCATGAGAGCTCACCAGGTCAATGCTATAAGGACAGTTTTGAAAGCTTGAATTTGACTTTTTAAAAATTCATTTGTGATTCTGTTATTACACTGTGTATAAGAAGTAAATCTCTTTACATATCAGTGACCCTTGATTTAGAATTTACTAATCTCCTGGAAGATAGTTGTAGATTGAGAAGCTGGAAACTAATCCCACTTTTCCCTTATGTGTTGAATGCTTGAAATTGAGATCAAAGCCTGTTTGATAATTTAAAATTTCACACTATTTTTTTAGTATACAAATATATACTATGCTATAAAAATAGTAAAACCATAGGTAAAAGTAAAACATGGAAATATGTGCTCTATATAAATATTTTTTAAATACATAAAAACCAAAAATTAAATGAGTGCACACACACTCTCTCCTCTTATATGGACCCTACTGGCTAAGGTTTCTAACAACATTTGAACTGATGACACTGCCTTATTTTCTTTGTAAAGCTCTTTTTAAGAATTTTGGGTTTTGTTGTTGATATAAGACTTGCTGTATTTCATTAGAAATCAGAGCTTTATAGTTTGAAAATTCTCATGACTTCATCAGCCTGAATGCCTCTTAATGTCTCTGAATGCTAAATCCCTGATGAAGAGACTTCCTTAACAGTCTCTTGAGCTCCTTTTCAATAAAGGAGCTGACTCACTGCAAAGTGTAGGTGGCTGAGAATATGAGTTTTGGATATTACCTGGGGATCTGACTTCCAATTAGGAGTATAAAATTAGGGGAGTCATATGTCTAGCTATGGTGAATTAGGAGCTGCCTATACTACTGGATAATTTTTAGTAAATATGAAGATGTGAATGTGATTTTTAAAATTAGCAACTACTTTGTTTAATTAAATCATTAACATTTCTGTCATGTGTCCATTGAAGTCAATTTTGAATGTTTGAAAATGTTCTTGATTTAAAACTTTAAAATATTCTTTTCATACTTAAGATGGTGGAAAGGTCTTTACTGTACTGTGTTTTTACAAAGGATATATTTGTGACCACACTGGAATTCGAAAAGCTGGAAAGACTGGAATTTGGTGGTGCCAAGGGAGCAATTTTAAATGAACAAATCCATGAGATGAGTGAAGAATTTATGGAACTCTGTAAAGTTTTTAAACAGAGCACTTATGACCCATCTGATTGCCAGAACATGGTAATGGTTTACCTTTGCATTTTCATTTCATAGAATCCTATAATTTCAGGGCTGGCAAGGAAGGTAGGTTGCAGTGGAAATAAGGATCATTCAGTCCAGCCTCTGAAGGACCAACAGAGGGTAAATGACTTGCCTGAGGTCTCTTAGGCTACTTAGTGGTACATCAGGGACCAGAAAATGCCTTTGCATTTGCAGCTTAGAACTGTGTCTCTGGACCTCAGTCTGGATTTGTTTCCTGTTTGTGTATATTGAAAAGGAACTTTCCCCAGTAACTCCTTTAGATCTGATTATCTGATGTCCATGTCACTCGTGTGTTTTATTTTGGCCTTTTCCCGAATCATTGGATTATTTTTGGTTCATTTGAACATTTATTAATAGTTTCACCCCATTCATTACATCTATTATTAACATGTCTGTGGTCTCTCACGATTTTTGTTATTCTTTGCAGCTGTTTGTAATTTCATATTTTCAACCTCGGGAAATAGGGGAAAGTTTTCCAATTTGAGCTGCTTCTCTGTCACTTCCAGCAAGTTAGTAGCCAGGATGTTACCTGTGAGCATCCCTGCAGCTCTAGGGTAAAAATAGCTCATTTTAGTGATTTGCCAAGCACAGCAAAGCCCAAGTACAAAATAATGAAGATTTAGCTCATCCTCATTTTTTTATATGGAGTGTGAATTTATTCACTATCGTGTTTATGTTTGGCCAAATAATCGATTCTTTGAAATGTATAATTACAGTATGTTCGCTACATAAGGATATAGTTAGTGAACTTAATTCCTCTAAACTGTGGTTAATTTGAAGACACGGAGTTAACGGTAAGAAGGCACTGCTATGGTGAGTGACTCCCTGCTAAACCAGGGCGCTATAATTTGTGGAAAAATAAGAACAACCTTAAAACCATGGTGATAAGTACTCTGAGCTCCCCCCCCCCGGAGGCTTGTAAGATGTCTGCTCCTTGGAAGGCATTTCCATAAGTGCGTTCAGAATGGGACTCCTAGGGAAGCCAATGACAGTCCACCTGAATGAACTAGTAGAGGAAGAATGTGCGAGTGAGCCTGCTTAAGACCCTCAGGGACATTGAGTAGCCAGAGAGTCTTGATTTCCTCACAGTTATAAAACCTGCCAGGTTCTCAGGGTGTCAGGATTAGAGAACTTGGCCAGGTGTAACTGATGTCACTGCCTTGGCAATGCCAAAGGTCCTGATTTTACTCCCCATCTCTGCCTAAAGCCTGCAGGGTCATGAACACGTAATAGAAAATTCATTTGCTTTTGACATATATAACTGCCGGGTATTTGTATAATATTTTGGAGGCCCATTTCACTTTGCAAATAAGATAGGGAAGGTTTACCTCTGATCTCCCTGTCTGGCTGGAGACATCAATAACCTTCCCTTGAAGTTCTCCTTTATCCTCCTATCTGATAATCTTGCCTTCGAATAGAATCTAGAAGCTCCTTGACTTTGGTCATTCCTTAAAATTAAAACATGCATTAACTAAAAATGCACTTCATCAGTATACTTATGCTGAAGAAGACCTTTGCTTTTTAAAAAAGTGTCTTGATTATCATTGTTGCCTCAAAATATTGCAGTTATATATTTTTGGTTAATCAGCTGTTCTTTTTGGTGGTTTTCAGTTAAGTTCATTGTACTTTGATTTTATGATGAAATCAGTTGGTAATTTTTTATGAGACATTATTTTAGCAAACTACTTCCAGCACAGTACATGCATACATGTGTATGTACTTATGAATACATGCCCACCCCATGTCCTTCTCTTGCTGCTGCATAAGCCCCCAGGTGACCCCCCCACCCCGCTGACTGCACACCGGTGCTTATATAACAGGGAGTGTGCCACGATTGGCCATCCTGCACTTTGATATGGAAATGGTTTAAATATGTTCTAGTAAATTAAATGATTGCTGGTAATTTGCCTTTTGAACTGCTGTTATTTATTTCTCTTTTCATGAATTTCAAGCCTATTTATCAGCTTTTATTGGTAGGGCAAAATTTCTTCCACTGCAGTCCATTTATAGAGTGTGGGGATTTTCTCAAAACATGATTTTGGATTTCTTAATATTGAATGGAAAGGTTACTTTAGGTATTTTCATTGACATCTTCCTAAGGAACTATTTGAGATCTAGACAATTCTGGGAAGAAGACCCTTGCTTTCTTCATTGTTTATGTTAAATGGCTAGTCCAGTGATACTAGATTCACCAGCTTTGCTTTGATCACGTTCTGTGGTGTTTGTTGATGAAATACAATTCCTTAGATACCATTTTCCCCAATCAGTATGACGTTGACTATGGGTTTGTCATGTATGGCCTTTATTATTTTGAGGTATGTTCCTTCTATGCCTAGTTAGTCAAGGGTTTTTATAATCTCAAGAAGGGATACTAGATTTTATCCAATGCTTTTTCTATATCTGTTGAGATGATCATATGGTTTTTGTCCTTTATTCTATTTATGTGATGAATCACACTTATTGATTTATGTATGTTGAATCATCCTTTTACATCCCTGGAACAAAACTCTCTTGATCATGGTGTATTATCTTTTTGATGTGCTGTTGGATTCAGTTTGCTAGTATTTTCTTGAGGACTTTTGCATCTACATCTATCAGGAATATAAGCAAAGATTGCAGCTCTTTTTTTTTTTTTTTTTTTTTTTTGAGGGTAACCCCTTGATTCCATTTAGTTTCTGTTAATCAGAGCCAATTGATATTTACTGAGCAAGTGCTGCATGCCAGGCATTTTGACAGACCCTCACCAAATTCCTCCTTAAATCCTCTCTATGACCCTGAGAGTGGTCTCCCAGGCAAATGACAGATTCAGTAAATTATCTGAGATTACATTTTCCAAGTGGTGGAACCCCAGGCCCTGTATTCTTTTCACTGCCCCCCTGACTCTTTAGTATTCATCTGCTTCATTGCATCTTCATTGAAATGAAGGGAATAAGTTTATCAGGGGGAACTTCCCCTAGCCCCTGTGTCCTGAGATGGAGTGATACAGGCTGCTGTGTCTGTTTTCCTGCTAGTTTTCAGTGGGAAGTTTGATCCAGGTACCTAGCCTGACATTATACCAAAATCTAAGACATATTTTAAAAGTAATTATTTAGTTAATCTGTACTAGCTTATATTACAATTTCTAGAATGAGTCTGTTGCTCTGTTCTTGTCCACTGAACTATTCTTTTGCTATTACTTTCTGTAGTGTTTTCTGCAGTATTTTCTAATTTAACTATATAGATTTCTTCTTTATTAACCATCCAAGGATTTTCATATGTTGTGCCTGCATGTTTTTCAAGATAAAATTTGTTATTTAAAAACCTTTCTTAGTTATTCTTTTGGAAAGGCAACATTTGGAAAAATTTAGTTCCTTTCTTCTTACCCCACCGCCTTTTCCATACTCTTTCATTTTTCCTCCCTAAAGGATCTCTATTATGAGTTTCTTGTATAATCTTCCAGAAATATTTGGTGTACATACTAGCATATACATGTATTTATTCTTTTCTGCTTTTGCACAGGTAGAATCCTCTACACATCATTTATACCTTGCTCTTATCACTTAATGATATATTAATATGTTGGCAGTTATTCTGCATCACTACACTAACATTACTCTTTTTAACTGCATATTATTGAATTGAATGTATGTATTATAGTTTGCATTATTTATTTTTAAGTGTTATTTAGAGTAGTAGATATCATTGTTTAAAAATTTAATTAGAAACTTCTGCTTCTGGAAGATAGAGGTGTACTTTTCCCTCTCCCTCCCATTAAGCCCAAGTGAAACACTGACCATTATATATGAAATATAAGAAGACTCTGAAAGGTGAAAAGAAGGCAGCAGGTTGATTATGGACTTTGAGACCCAAGAAACAACATGGTGATGAGTTCCCTGTGTTATTTCAGGCAACTGGAGCTAAAGACACCGGCAACCTGGAAATGCTAGTGGGTACAGACCAAAAAAAAAAAAAAAAAAAACCCAGCAGAAACCCTCTCTCTCTTTAACCAAAGGACCAAGAAGGGGGCAGCCTAGCAAGAAAAAAATGGTAGTCTTTCCACTGTAGTCAAACATCATAGAAGAAACTGTGCCCCACCACAACCCCTGCCAGGAAAGGCTGAGTGGGGAGCCTAGACTTATGCCCAGTTTGGATCAAGGTACTCCAAGCCCCACCCCTACCAGGTGATTTCAGAGGTAGCCAAGTAGGGAGCCATGATTTTTGTCCCTCCTTGCCAGGAATGAGTCTCACTCTCTGGTGTCTGTGGAGACCATGTGGGAATGCTGGATTTCCTTCCTTACCCACCTTACTCACCTGACTTGGGTGATGTCAGCAGAACCCTGGTGTGGAGAGTCAGGACTTTCACAGTGTCCAAGTGGTAACTAGGCCACCCACACTGTGGCATCAGTAGACACCACATGGGAAACCAGAGCTCCTGCCCCAACCCAGCCATAACAAGGAATACCCTACCCTTGGGCATGAATAGACGTTGAGTGGAGAACCTGGACTACTGCCCACACTTGACAGTAATGAGGCTAGAGCAGTATCAGAGAAAGCCAGCAAAACAAAAGGTTTAAATAATATCCAGAGTCCAACAGCAATATGAAAATATCTAGATTTCAATCAAATATCACTTGTTATACTAAGAACCAGGAAGATCTCGACTGAATGAAAAAAAGATGATCGATAGATGCCAACACCAAGATAATAGAGATGTTGGAATTATCTGACAAAGATTTTAAAGCAGCCATGATAAAAATGCTTCAATAAGCAGTTATAGATTGAGTATTCCTTATCTGAAATACTTGGGACCAGAACAGTTTTGGATTTTTTTTTTATAATTTTATAATATTTGCATATACATAATGAAATATCTTAGGGATGGGATCCAAGACTAAACACAAAATTCATTTATGTTTCATATATACCTTATGTATAGAACCCAAGGTAATCCTATGCAATATTTGTAATAATTTTGTGCATGAAACAAAGTTTGTGTTAAGTATTTATGTGTGGAGTTTTCTACTTACTGACATCATGTCAATGCTCAAAGTTTTGGATTTTGAAGCATTTCAGATTTTCGGATTGTGGATGCTCAACCTGTATGAATGTGTTTGAAACAAATGAAAAAATAGAAGCCTCAGTAAAGAAGTAGAAGTTCTCAGCAAAGAAACTTAAGATACAAAAAAAGAGCCAAATGGGAATTTTAGCACTGAAAAATATAAACATTTTCAGTGATTGGGCTCAGTAGCAAAATGGAAGAATGGAGGAAAGAGTCAGTGACATGCAAGATAGAACAATAGAAACCACCCAGTGTGAGCAACAGAGAGAAAATAGACGGGAATGAGCACTGCCTCAGGGATGTGTCAGACACAGAAGATCTAATCTTGTCATTGGAGTTGCAGAAAGAGAGGAGAAAGAAGGTAGAACTTAAAAGGTCTCAAATAATGGCCCTAAACTTCCAAATTTGGAAAGAAACATAAACCTACAGATTCAAGAATAAATTAGAAATCAATAAAAGAAAGATAAACCCAAGTATAAACTCAGAGAAATTTATGCCAAGACATCATAATTAAACTTCTGAAATCTGAAAATAAATCTTGAAAGCAGTGAGAGAGAAATGACTACTTACCTATAGAGGAAAAGCAATTTGAATGACAGCAGATTTCTCACTGGGAACCATGGAAGCCAGAACAAAATGGCAAAATATTTTTCAGGTGCTAAAAAAAAAAAAAAAAAAAAAGCTGTTAACCCAGAATTCTCTACCCAATGAAAATGTTCTTCAGGAATAAAAGGGGAATGAAGGAATTTTCAAATGAACAAAAACAAAGAGAATTTACTGACAGCAGACTAATCTTTAAAAAACAGCTAAAGGAAATTTTCAATACAGAAAGGAAATGATCAAAGAAGAAACCTTGGAACACCAGGAAGAATATGATAGGAAAAAATATGTGTAATACAGTAGATTTTCCTCTGCAGCATAAGTTCTCTAAATTATGTTTGATGGCGGAAGGAGAAATTATAACACTGATTCTAAGTATTTAAGACCATTATATTATAAATGAAAGAGGGTAAGGGGACCAAATGAGGGAAGTAAGGGTTTTCTTTTTTTTTTTTTTTTGCCTTAAGAAATTGTGACAAAATATATATTATATAAAATCATTTTAAGTTAAGTGGCATTAAGTATATTTACAATATTGTGCAACCATCCCTACTATCTACTTCCAGAACTTTTTCATCATCCCAAATAGAAACTTCCTACTCATTAAACAATGACTCCTCATTTTTCCCTCCCCCCATCTCCTGACAACCTTCATTCTACCTTCTGTGTCTGTGAATTTGACTATTCTAGGTACCTTATATAAATGGAATCATATAGTATTTGTCCTTTTATGACAGGCTGATTTCACTTCACGTAATGTCTTCAGTCTTCATCTGTGTTGTAACGTGTATCTGAATTTCATTCCTTTTTTATTGTAAAATATACATAACATAAAATTTACTATTTTAAGCTTTTTAAAGTATACAGTTCAGTGGCACGAAGTACATTCACATTCTTGTGCAACCATCACCACTGTCCACCTCCAGAACTTTATCATCCTAAACCAAAATGCCTTACCCATTAAGCAATGATCCCTCATTCTCCCTTACCTCACCAGGTCCTGCTAACCACTATTCTACTTTCTGTCTCTATACATTTGACTAGGTACCTCATACAAGTGGAATTATACATATTTTTCCTTTTGAGGCTGTCCTGTTTCACTTAGCATAATGTCTTTAAGGCTTATCCATGTTTTATTTCCTTGTGTGTATATACTGTATTTTGTTTATCTGTTGATGGGTACTTGGATTGCTTCCACCTTTTGGCTATCACAGATACTGCTGCTATGATCCGTAAGTGAAGTAAGTAACTCAGGAACAGAAAAGTAAATGCTGCATTTTCTCACTTATAAATGGGCTGTTTCCATATCTGGGCTGTTGTGAATCTTGCTGCAATGAACATGGGAGTGCAGATATCTTTACGAGGTAGTGATTTCATCTCCTTTAGGGATATACCCAGCAGAGGGATTGCTGGGTCATATGGTAGTTCCATTTTTAATTTCTTTAGGAATCTCCATGTTGTTTTCCATAATGGCTATACCAATCTACATTCCCACCAATATAAAAAGAATTATACGCTACATCCAAGTGTGATTTATTCTAGTGACGCAAGTTTGGTTCAATAATTGAAATCAGTGTAATTCCCCTATTAATGGGCCAAAGAAGAAAAATTCCATGATTATGTTCATTGATACAGAAAATGAATTTGAGTACAGAGTGCTATGAGAACATTTTCACAGGGCCCCTTTTCAGAGGAGGTGAAAAGTAAACTGAGACCTGTCACATAAATAGAAAAGAAGCAGATGAGGAGTGGGTGAGAGAGAGAGAATGTGATAAGGCAGGTTGGCTGGATCCTGGAGTGGGAAACTGGGGGCAGTGGCAGAGTAGAGCCAGTAAGCAGGGTCCAGGCTATATAGGGCTTTGTGGATTATGCTAAAATCTTTGGTCTCTCTCCTAGGAAATTGAAGATTCCGAATTGAGATTATGAATTGGAGGATTATGATAAGAAAGTCACATAAGAACTATTTCAGGAAGATTATTGAGGCTGCAGTTTGGAAGATGAATCAGAGCAAGACAAGAGGCAGAGAGAGTAGTTAGAAAGTGGTTAACAGAAACCTAGATGAACAGTAATGGTGATTTCAACCAGGGTGTGCCTAGAGAAACAGAGCATGGTGGAGTATTCCAGAGATAGTTAGGCGATAAGATCGATTAGCACTTGACAGAGGAGTCAAGGAGGTTGCTGGGTTTATGTTAGGATATGTAGAAAGGGAAGCAGCTTTGTAGAGAAGATGATGACTTCACCCTTGTACAAGATAAGTGTGAATTTTCTGTGGGACATCCTAAGAGAGAGGTTCTATGTGCCGTTCTGGGTTTGGTTTCAGGAAAGAGTGCATGAGGCGGTAGGGGGTGAGGAAGAGTATCAGAACGGAGATTAGCATTTTTCCTCTCCCTGAGATATTCACTTATCTCTAAGCATTCAATGAATGTTTGAAGATCTTAAATGGTATGCTCTTTGTTACCATACAGAAAAGAGGGATAAGTTAGGCTTGTTGAAACTTGTTAAGAAGTTCTGTTTACCTTTAAAAATCAACGATCCTTGAATGAAGAGATTGCTTGGCTCTAATGCAGGAGCAGTGGAGACTTCTTGATGTTAAATATGGCATTGCAGCGTATGACACACAGTGTTCTAGAACTTTGTTGTTATACTTTGTTTTTTGGTGTGTGTTGAATTCAGCATAAGGTGCTGTCTTGGTCTGTTCAGGCTGCTATAACAAAATACCGTAAACTGGGTAGCTTATAAAACAACAGAAATTTATTTTTTTGGAGTTCTGAAGGCTGAGAAGTGCAAGATCAAGGTACCAGCAGACTCAGTGTCTGGAGAGGGCTGCTTTGTGGGACATAGATGATGCCTTGTAGCTGTCCTCACGTGATGGAAGGACGGAGCGGTTTCTCCTAGGCCTCTTTTGCAAGGGGTGCTAATCCCATTCGTGAGGGTTCTGCCCTCCTTACCTAATCGGCTCCCAAAGGCGCCACTTCCTAATACCATCACCTTGAGGATTAGGATCTCAGCATTTGAATTTTGTGAGGACAGAAACATTCAAACCCTAGCAGGCAGGTACATTCCTTCGGAGAAACACAGCGTCGTAGTTGAGAGTGTGGGCTCTCAAACCAGACTGCATGGTTTTGAATTTTCGTGCTGCCGTTTACCAATGGTGTGATCTTTGGCAAATTATTTAACTTCTCTGAGTTTGTGGTCTCCTGCAAACCTATAGCTCATGTTGTTTGAGAATTGAATTAATAATGTAAAGCATTTAGAACAGAACTAAATGTTAGCTGCCAGTATTACTGTTATTATCCTTATTGTTAATAGATGGAGGCTCAGTTTATGGTAGTGGCAAAGGCCTTCCTTATGTTAAATCTGTGGCATGCACTTCAGGGCTCTCTTGACTGCAAAGCACCAAAGTGTTTCTGAATTCCTGGGACTTCGGCACTGAAGACTGTGAACTGCAATAATATGAGAACGATAGTAACTCTTCTACCGCTTCATTCTTTCTAATTATGTGAGTGGGTGGTGATGTGTTAGGAGGAAACTGGGGGCTGTTAACTGCATTTTAATAAGAAACTGGGAAAATGGAAGAGTATTTCTGTTTCCTCTGTGTCTCTAATGATACTTTCTTATAGATCTGTGGATTTTAGTTCTCACCTAAAGAAATAGTGTTTCCATGTAGGTTTTCCACTCCATGAAAAACAAACAAACAAACAAAAACCATTTGTATTTAAAATTACAGATAGACTAAAGTTATAATAAGTTCTTTTTTTTTTTTTTTTGGAAACGATTTACTTTTTCGTTTATAATCAAAATGGATTGGGAGGAGGAGGACAGACTGATGCTTATATGTGAGCATAGGGACCAAAGTACTGACGTTGGGGTCTAGGGTGGTGAGAAGAATTGTGAAAACATGGGGTGACAGTGCTGAGCATTCAGAGTCCCTATAAGGCAGCCACTTGCACAGTCAGGTATAGATCTTTCTTGATCTTCCCTGGGATCCTGCTATGAAAAATAAATTCCTTCAAAGAGGTAGAGAAAGAAAAAGTGAGGTCACACTTACGTGATTGCTATTTTCACTGTTGGATTCTTTCCTATACATTAATATTTTACTTTGAATTTTTACAGGAATTTGAAAGTGATTATGTTGCGTTTAAGTCCAAAATTTTGGATTTTGACAGAAGGCTTGGGACAATCCTTTGTGAAGGTTTCTTTAACTGCAATGGTTTAGAAGCTGTGTTTAAGGTTAGTTCTGAAAAAGTTATCGTAAAAATGTTTTACTAATGAATAATTTAGGATGGTAGATGACAAGGGTGAATACGTTCCTTTTTGATTCAGATAGAGTATTAACTAGATTAACTAGTCACATTCCCTTCAAATTCAGCTCACTGAATAATAAACTGAATAATGCACTAATGAATAATGACATTTACTTTGGACAAGGTCATTTTCAAGACATTTAACTATTGTTCTTTTCTTGCATTCATAATGTTTTACTTATCACTAGTTTTAGAGCAAATTTTGTTCTGGCCAATGAAATATTGATTCAAAATTAAGCCACAGTGAGAAGTGAAAAAATCTGTTAATTCAGGAATTTCTTTTCTCTACCGTTGTTTATATATATTAGGTTCAACTGCCTATTTTATTATTCTGAAACAAGTAGCAATTTATATACTGTTATTAATCAGGTGTAAGATATCATTGATTGTCAGACACATCATTATTTTGTATATAAATAAAAAAATTACCAAATGATTATGATTCCATTGGTTGTAAAATGCATTCCAATTTCAGAGATATTGAAACATGAAAGTAAGTTTGTCATAGAATTAATGAAATATGATATATGTATATTAAGAACTGCATAAAAAGGCTGGGCTCAGTGGCTCACTCCTGTAATCCCAGCACTTTGGGAAGATCACTTGAGGCCAGGAGTTTGAGACAACCCTGGGCAACATAGTGAGACCCCATCTCTACAAAAAAAATAAAAAAATTAGCTGGGCATGGTTGTACACACCTGTAGTCCTAGCTACTTGGGAGTCTGAAGTGAGAGAATCACTTGAACCCAGGAGTTTAAGGTTACAATGAACTATGATGGCACCCCTGTGCTCCAACCTGGGTGACAGAGTGAGACCCTGTCTCCATTAAGGAAAAAAAAGTTGCATAAAAGAAAATCATCTTGATAGTTCCCCCAAATGGAAAGCTTATAATATGGGGAATAGGGATGCCATGTGAAACTTGTCAAAGAAGAGAATTAAGTAATTAGGTGACATCCCAAAAGAAGAATTGAGAGTTTGGTATCAGAAGAAACACAGCAAGAAATCATGGGCACAGTTCATTGAGAATGACAGTGCAAACAAAATAGCAGACACAGACTTTTAAAAGATACTGTTTGATTTTGACCTTCAAATTCAAATGAATTGGCTGGACAATGGTGAAGCCACCAGTATCCTTTGGCCCCAGTTAAGCATTTTAACCTGAAGAATTCATGAGGATGAAATAGTTCTTTGTTTTTTAAGAACTCTTTGATGAGACTGAGATGCTGTTGGTCAAAATATATAGCCTATTATTATAATTGAGCAGTAATCTCATCTCTCAGGTACAATTACTATTTAATACAGCCACTATTTTTTCTTTGACTAGATATGCACACATACTTCTCTTTGACAAAAATGACATTATATTCTGATCCTCTATGGTAACCTTTTCCACTTAGTAAAGAGCCATAAATATTTTTCTTGCCTTTATACCAGAATTCAACAATATTAATTCTTAATGTCTGTATAGCAGTCCATTATATTCTCTGTTGCTGGACTAGTTTTCTTTCATGCTTTGATAAATGACTGTAAAAAAGAATGTAGAGTGAAATCTCAATTACAAAGGCTTTTTCCATGTCAAATTCCAGTCTCTGTTCTAACAACCATTAATATGGATTCCGTTACAGTACATACCAGTTCATTTTTTTCTAAAGCATTTTATCTCTCACTCTCCTATTATGTATTTTTTTCTTTGACTTTCCACACATTTGTACCCGTATACTGAAAAAATATCAGCTGAGAGCCTGCTGTTGTAAGCTATGGGGGGGGGGCATCATCTGTGGCTTTTGTTCTGTTGAGGTCACCTTCTGTGGGGCCCTGTACAAACAGGCACTTCATAACTGCGCGAGCTGAGGTGGACTGACCAGTAGTCTGAGTATTGAAATGACACAATGATGAGGGTGAGTTGCTGGAAAAGCAATGGCAGAAGAAACAACTATGGGCTTGTGTGCTTAGGGAGAGAATGATTTCACCCGTAGGTACAGGATGATGAATATGACCATTGACTGTTGGTCTCTGGGAAGAAATATTTCTGGACTCTTCTCTGAAGATGCTGATTCCATACCTGTTATTGTCAAAGACATGGCCAGGAAGGGCGCTGGAACTAAATACTACTCTTCCATAGCATAAAACTATAGAACTTCAAAGCCTAAGGTGCTGGCACTTATTAGAAACCAAACAAAATACTAAGGAATGGCTCTCTAAAACTTATATGAAGGTAAACTGAAGTAGGTAAGAAAAAAGTGTTCTAGAAAAGACTTCAGGCAATTTAATTGAAAGCTATTAAATTGTGGAGTTGTGTATCATGTGAGTGGCTCCAGATTTTTAAAAATCTTTGAAAGAAGCAAATCTAGGAAAAATATGAATATGTACTACTTAGAGCATGACAGTAGTGTTAGGAAAAGCTGTATTACATAATGAAACTGAGAAGTAGAAGAAAATTAAGGTAAACCTCACAGATCTCAAATGGGATATTTAGAAAAGCAAGCATGTGGTAGAAATCAATCTTTAGCCTTTTGAAGCCGACGTGAAGGAAAACATCTGTACTCTTCGTAAATAACTCTTCTGTGACAAGGAACCAGGAGATTCAAATGACCATTATTCTCATCCTGGAGAGTAACTTGTAAGTATTTGTGATGATGAATAATTACGGCAATGTATACTGCCCAAAAGGTTGAGACTTTTCTTACTACTTTTTGGCTTTAAAACCTCCCCAAAGAATTTTTTTTTGTTCTTTGTTTTGGAGACAGGGTCTCTCGCTCTGTCACCCAGGCTGGAGTGCAGGGGCCCAATCATAGCTCACTGTAACCTTGAACTCCCAGGCTCAAGCAATCCTCCCACCTCAGCCTCCCAAGTAGCTGGACTATAGGTGCACACCATACTCGGATAATTTCTAAAAAAATTTTTTTGTAGAAATATGGTCTCACTATGTTGCCCAGGCTGGTCTTGAACTATTGGCCTCAAACAGTCCTCCTCCCTCAGCCTCCGAAAGTGCTGTGATTGCAGGCGTGGGCCATTGTGCCTGGACCAAAAGAATATTTTCTCTATGTCTTTCCACTTTTACACTTGGAGTTAAGGACCACTAAGCAGGGAAGGCAAGATGTGATAAATTATCTTCTGATGCTTTTTCAGTTGTGGTCAATATGATAAGTGTTTGAAAAATAATGTTGTGAAATAAATGTATTTTTCAATCATTGGAGCACACTTTTTTGTTAAATCTATGAGGCAATATTCACTTTTTAATTTTTACATGAAGCCCAACTCAACAAAACAATGGCTGTGAGAAGAAAGTTAATAATTTACATTTTGCTAAGTAGCAGCAAACCAAGTGGATTTTAAAACACTTAATGGTTTCTACTGTAGTTATAATTGATGTTACCAGAAAAAGCTGGAATGTGTTTGTCTGAATTGGCCTCTAAGGTATAGTTAGAGTTACATTGTAGTTTCTGTAATTTTTTTAATGATTTTCTTTTCAGCGAATGTAGTTTATGAAAATGTTTAAAAATTTTATTATAAAGCTGTTTTTTAAATCAAATTTTGGGGGACACATATTTCCCTGAGGAAAAGAACAAAGCTCTTTTGCTTTGCAGGCCTAATAACTTATCATTATGAAGCCAACACAAGTAATCAAATAATAAAATAACATAACTTTGCATGGCGCCTCAGCTGATAAGAGGCTACACTGAAGCACAGACCAGGTGCCAGACTGCCTGGGTTCAAATCCCAGCTCTGCTGCCATTAGCTGTGTGAATCTGAGCATGTTACTTCCTTCCCAAAACTCAGTTTTCTCACTTGTTATTACCTCAGTGTTGTAATAACAGCATTTTTTAAGGCCCTTAACATAGAGTTCCTGGCATATAGCACTATAGAAACTGGTTCTGTAAAAATATATTTTTTAATTCTATCATTTTGCTTGTGAGGAAAGCTATCTCATGTTAGCACACCAAAGAATCCACGCTGGGCAGTACGCACACGACAGGAGGCTACCAGGCAGCTGAGGGTAGACTTGCTAGACCGCTGAGCTTTGTGGCCACTGGCAGTAAAGGGTAGCTTGAAATCTAGAAAGCTCCACTCACTGAGCCAAGAGGAGTTTGTGGGCTTTCATTCTTCTGCTTCGCTGATAATGGGATCCTCTCCAGTCCATGTGCTGCTTTTTTCTGTCCTCCACTATCAAGCTTCCTCTCCTTGCCGCTGGTTTTTGCTCACTCGTAACTGTCGCCAGCATGGATTGTGCCACCAGCCATTCCCTGACGCTCTGAGAAAGAGAGAATCTGATCAGCTCAAGACACTGGTTTGAGCCAGAGCATTCCTGTCAAAGAAGTTGTCCACCTGTGGAGTGGTAGTCCTTGGGACAGTCACCACTGCTGCCCCAGGCCACTGTTGGGGGTGGCCGGGACACGTGGATGCACCTGGGGCCATGGGAAGGGTATTCACTGTCACTGGTCACCTGTTATAATTATTGATGGTGTGACTTGGAGGTCCTCAGTAGGGATAAGGATATTTATATCTAATAAATACAACTGTAGGAGGGCAAAAAAATAAGTACATGAATCTTTCTTCTATTCTTATACCAGCAAAGCAGCTTCTAAAACGTTTCCTAGCGCACAACGGGAAGTAGTAGTAGCTGGGAACAGAAATTGCTAACAGACAGTGGTTCATTTCTGACTCTTCTTGATTTCCCCTGAGGAGGGAAAATCATTTTACATCTAGATTTTGTTTTATTGGATATATAGAAATTTTAGGGAGACACAAACATATGTTTTACATTTCGAGGCATTGCAGGATACTTTTAGGGTTCTAGACTTTTCTTCTATCTAGTCATGTAAGAGGTTTAATGGGGAAAATTGTGAGCTGAGTATTTGTATTAAAAACTCATCGTTCTTAACCTTTCTTTAACTTTGATTTTTATAGCTTTTGACCATATTTGGAAATTTTCTAGAGAAACCAGTTGTCATGGAAATTTTCAGCCCACATTACAGCGCACTAGTGCATATGTTTAATACAGAGTTGGATACGTGTAAGCAATTGTATAATACACACGTGAAACAGGTAAGTGGTGGGGAAGGTTGAACACATCCACAATGTCATTTTTGCAGATAATGGCCATCAACTAGAACTATATTTGATTGTACCTAACGATTAGATATAGGTGCTAACATTTTTATGCTTTTATTTAATTGGTTTCCTCATGGAGATGGAGAACCTGCTTTAGGACTGTGACTCTTCTACTAACCAAGTTATTAAACACATATACTACTGTAAAAGTACCAGAATGAACAATTGCTTACAAGCAATCTGAATAAATGTTCCCTTTCTTCCTCTTTACCAAAATATCAACTTGCAGATTGAACATGGACATGTGGTTCTTAACAAGAATATGCCGTTTACCTCAGGAAATGTCAAATGGGCCAAAGAGGTCCTTGAACGACTTCAAACGTTTTGGTCAAACTTTGCATCTCTCCATTATCTGTAAGTAGTTAGGCTTGGTGCCTGGAAAATTATCCTAATGTTATGGGGTGATTTTATGTAGGGCAATGAGCTCTTATTATTAGCACTTAGAAAGTCATTGCCTTGTTTCACTTTTTTCACTAGTTGGGTTTGTGAAGAGGGATTTGTCACTGTGGTTTTGGAATAATTTTAATGGGACTCATAATTTCGTATGTTTACATGTTTTCAGATCCTTTTTACTCGTCACTTTTTCTTTTCACCCACATTATGTGTTTGGAGTTTTTTGTTGTTACTGTTTTTCCTTCCTTCAGTAACTAATACTTTTATTATGCTATCCTTTGTGCCTTTTTCTTTCATTTTTAGGAATTGGTAACTTGTTGCTATTGATATTTAGCAAAATCTTTGGCATTCCATTCATTTAATAACTCTACCTTTTATTTTTTTTTATTTATTTTTTTAGAATAACAAAAAATATTTTACTAAAACATAAGGTTTACAAAAGTATCCAGACAAGCCATACAAAACGGTAACAAGCTTTTTTTTTGAAGGGGGGAATCTACAGTCGACAGCAAAGTCACAATGTTATTAGTGAGGGCTGTGATGTTTGTTTAATGTTCCCATTTTGGTTCAAACAATCAAGCTTGTCCATCTACAGCGTCTAAATAAAGTTAGACTTGGCTAGAGAGCATATTCTAAAGAACTGGTTAGCTGCTTTTAACCAATGCAATTTGATCACCATAAAAAGGGGGAAAGGAGCTCATAAAATTAAAATAAAACGACCTCCCCCCTCAAAAAAAAAATAAAATAAAGAAAAACACCCACATCCCTGCAGCTAACCCTGACAACTATCTTCATTCACAGTGCTTTATACTTAAACCATGATGGAGGAAATGAATAAAAGCAGAGAGGGGCCACTGCTTTTAAACGTTTCGCAACATTCCAGATGATACTTCTAGCCTCTGCTCATGCTTTACAACAGTGAATCAGGACAAGACATAAATTTGCTAATGTGCATTTAATCACCAAAGGACTGAAGATGTCTGGGCTTTTATTCTGTAATGTTTCTAAGACTGTGTCCATTAAATGCAAACAAAAAAGGAAGAAGTCTTGGCAGAACGGGAGAAGTGATGCACACTTGATCGGATTGATTTAAATATTATTCATGGAATATAGCCTAGTCCATGCTCTAGCTGTTTCTATGGCTTGGGCTTCATTGGTCTTCCACTGCTCCGCTACATCATTTGCTAATGGATCATCTGGATTGGGAGCACTTAACAAAGCCTGGATTGATAGCAGAACTGTGCAGATCTGCAGTGCTGGGGACCATTTATCTTTCAAAATATCTAAACATATTCTTCCCAACTTGTCTACATTAGGATGATAAATTTTGGTCATGAAACGTACTTTAGGAGCTGCCATTGGGTATTCTTCTGGAAGGAATAGTTCAAGTTTAAAAGTCCCTCCCTCAAAGGGGGAATCCTGGGGGCCAGCAATGACCACATGAAAATAACGGGCGTTGCTCTCATCTGGTTCTGCTTTAATGCCAGAAACTGGTTCCGCCAGCAAATGCTGGGTTTCCTTGATGATCCTTCTGGGGAGCCCGGCCATCTTGTCAGATCCTGAGTTCAGCCTCTGGTCTTGTCCAACTCTACCTTTTAAAACAAAAACAATTTATAAGTATTCTTTATTGTTTCTCTTCCTGATTTCTTATAGTGTATTATCATCATATATTGTATGTTGTATTATGGTAAAATAAGCTAAAATCTCATTCATACACACACACACACACACACACACACACACACACACACACATATATGGACAAATAGTAAAACTTTATTCCTACAGGTTCTTGGGCTGTCATGATGATGCCATAGTTTATCAGAAGTATGTTGAAATGACCACTTTGCTAGACCAATTTGAAAATCATATCTATAATGAATGGAAAAGTAATGTGGATGAAATCTGTGAGTTCAATTTGAATCAACCATTGGTTAAATTCAGTGCCATAAATGGCCTTCTCAGAGTCAACTTTGACCCAAAGGTAGGAATTTGATTTTTAAAATTATTTTATAGATGCCCTTTTTATTATAAATATATTCCTGATCCTTCCAGTCATTTATAATTTATTTTGAGAAAATGTAAGTGCTGTGAGGAATATAACTGTAAACAATTTCTAGTAGGTTTTTGTTTTAGAGATTTGTTGCTCAAATTCTATATTAATTACCATTTATTATTTCATCTCCTAATTATTTCTAGATAATGAGCTACTGTGAATAGGGTCCATTTCATTTCATCTTTGTGTTCTGTGTTTCTGGTGTAGTGTCTGGCACTTGGTAACACTTAGTAAATGTTAGCTCAACTGAATTATTAGCCTTTACCAGATGGTTTCTGGCCTGAATATATTCATAAAACATACAAGTTATTTTACTTAGTTAAAATTTAATCATATGAGATTTGGGAAATCCACAGAATATTTACAATGAAAAATCTGTGATACTTTTGATGAAAGCTGGTAAATTTTGATTTATTGTAATTTCTTTCGAATGACAATAAGTTTATATGTGGTAATTAAATTGATGGTAATTAAAGAAACAATTTTATAAAAAGCTAAAATAACATATTAATACAAAAAGTAATATTAACAGTTAAATAATATCCAGGATGAATATTACCTTTATTGAACAGGTCTTTTGTTATCACATGATAAGTAACAAAGGGAAATTTCATATATTTTTTCAATAAATCTATTTTCTCATAATTTCATTGTGTTATTAACAATGAAATTTTATTACCATTTATGTATGTGTGTATATAAAATTATATAATACAATATACGTGTGTGTGTATATATATATTTAAATGTTCAATCTTATTGCCAAAAAAAATGTGCAAAGCCATGAAAATTACAGCAAGCTTAGCCACTATGGAATAAAAAATGTGCAAGTCTTAGGAAAAGTGCAAGTTAATAAAAACAGGAAATAATTCACCCATCAACACCTTCCTTCTGAAATGTTATCTAATTTGTGATTTTTTTTATGATCTTGATAGCAAATATAGAAATCACATTTAAGACTGAGCTTTTATCACTCTAATTGACCATAGCAGTAACAGAAAACAAATTCAACTCATTACTAACTTTAATATGACATTGTTTTAAATGCTTTTCTAATAAAAGTTAAAATGTAGAAATGGTAAAATTAAAAAATGATCATTTAAGTAGAAAACATATACATATGACACAGCCTAAAAGAACAGAGCACTTTGATCACACATGAAATCACACGTCACACATTTCTTTATAGAAATTTGTGAAACATTATGACATCATTTAACTTTAGGAAGAACAATAGAAGAAACTTTGGGAAGCTAAATAGACTATAGCTATAGTTATCATCATCATCATCATCATTGTCATTATTCCTCAGAAAGTGTTTTAATAGACAGTCTTCTGAAGTCACAGGCAGAACTGTTTTAGAATGACAGCTACCTTTCTTGTCTAGCCCCAAGGGAATTTGCTAGACAATTTGGAGTAAAGGTAATTTATTGCTTATACATCCCTAGGCCGGGGTCAGCAAACTATGGCTCATTGCCATGCTTTTGGGAATAAAGTTTTATTGAAACACAGCCATGCTAATTTGTTTACAAATTCTCTATGGCTGTGTTCACATTACAACAGCAAAGTTGAGAAGCTGCTGCAGAGATGACACAACCCACGAAGCCAAAAAATATTTATTACCCTGCCCTTTATGGAAAAGGTTGGATAGCTTTGTATACTGTATTTTTCACCCTTTATTATAGGTGATTTTATCTTATTCCTTAAAAATCATCATTTTTATGTCTACATAAAACTTCATCTAAAGGTTGTGCAATAATTTAATATTTTCCAATTGCTACTTATTTTTCAATTTGTCACTATTTAAAAAAACACTTCAAAAATACTTTTATTTGTCTCTTTTTTTAATATTTTCAATTATTTCCTTAGAATAGATTACCAGCAGTGAGATTACTTGAATCAAATAATTGGAAAAATTATATAGTTTGATAAACATTACCAATCATGTTTCAAATCATGTACCAATTTACAATGTATCATCTCTAGTTCTGATTCAGTACTCAATATTATCTTTTTCCTCTAATTTAGTAGAGGAATAAAGGCATATCTTTATGTTAACTTTCATTTCCTTGACTTTGAGAGGTCTGAACAATTTTTTTTATTTTTAATTATTATGGGTATATAATAGTTATATATCTTTATAGGACACGTGATGTTTTATACAGGCATACAATGTGAATTAATCAAATAATTCTTTGTTATTTTAAAGTATACCCTAACTTACTGTCGATTATAGTGATTTTTGTTGTGCTATCAAATATTATTCATTCTAACTATATATTTTCAATGTGTGCATATATTTAATAAATGTTAGGAATGTGTATATATGTATGTGTATATGTATTTGTTTATATTTTAAACAACCTATCTCTAAGTCTAGCTAGTAGTTTCCTAGATAAGAGGTACACAATGGGCTTTCTTTTATATTTACCTGCCACGAATATGCTTTACACTAAAGGGCAAGCTTATAAGAATATCTATTTGTAAATTTCCATGACAAAAAACAAAGTAGCTTAAATATCTGGCTGATCTTTTAGGTAGTGGAGCTTATATGTTTACTGTTAGTGACTACCCATAATCTTTCATGACAGTCCAAATGCGTGCCTAGAAAGTGGGAAAGATAGCCTCACTGACTTTGCTAGTCATAATCTATACCCTAATTCTGATCTATTTCCCTAAAATACATACAAAGAATAGCTTTGCTTTATTTTGCTAATAAAACTCAGCACACATACATAAATATAATCTAGAGAACCAAGGATTCTTTCTACCTTCTGATTTCATAAAAACAATTTATAGAAACTAATTTCCTGAGATGCTTTAGGGAGAACTCACATACCTGTATTATATCATGGAGTGTATGATTTTTGCTTTTAAAAAACATCTTTGGGGCAACTATAGTTAATAAAATTTTTTTGTATATTTCAAAATAACTAAAAGAGTTAAATTAGAATGTTCTTAACACAAAGAAATGATAAGTGCTTGAGGTGATGGGTACCCCAGTTACCCTGATTGGATCATTACAGTTGTATGCCTGCATCAGAATATCACATGTATGCCGTAAATGTGTCCAGTTATTATATTTCCACAATAATTAAAAATTAAAAAAAATTTAAAAACCATATAAAACAAAACCTATCTACCTTGATAATTTTGAAGTATAATAATCATTGGATGAAATTTTAAGTGTTTCAACTTAAACTTATATTAAAATAGAATGATATGCCTAAATAATATTTGATTTTCTTTTAATAGCTAGTGGCTGTATTGAGAGAAGTGAAATACCTTCTGATGTTGAAGAAAACAGACATACCGGATTCTGCTTTAGCCATCTTCAACAAAAGAAACACTATTTTAAAGGTTTGTTGGTTTCAGAGGTTAGAATACAATAGAAATATTTTGTATTTTAATTATTAACACATAGACCTATGGCATTTTTATACTTCTAAGAGAAAATAGCTAACATCTCTGGCCCTTTTTGTTTTGGGCTTTTCTTTGCTTAGTACATTGGAAATCTTGACCTTCTTGTGCAAGGATATAATAAGCTGAAACAGACTCTGCTGGGAGTTGAATACCCGCTGATTGAAGAAGAGCTGAGGGCCGTGGACGAGCAGCTGACAGCAGCCACCACGTGGCTGACCTGGCGGGATGACTGCTGGGGCTACATCGAGGGCGTGAGGGCAGCCACCTGGGAGCTGGAGCGCAGGGTGGAGCATGCGCAGCACAACGTGCAGGCCATCCAGCGGACCATGCGGGCCTGGGCTGGGTGTACGCTCCCTCCCAGGAGAGAGCACAGAAGAGAGGCGGCCTTGACTTTGGAGGACAAGGGCGATTTGTTCACTAAAAAGTACAAGTTAATCCAAGAAGATGGCCGCAAGATCCACAATTTGGTGGAGGTATTGGCTTTTGTTTCTAAGTTTGTAGAAGATCTTTTCATTTGGCTTAGAGAAGAGCAAAAATACTTCATAAAGTAGGGCTCTCTTACTGAGCCTGAAAGAGCTTTATGAATGGTTTCGTTAAGTGTTTAAAGTGAGAGAATTTGTGTTACTTGCCTGTAATTTTTGCAGCCCTCGCCACTCTCATTCCTGAGGGGAAGAGATTGGAACATGAGATGTGCTGATTAAATGGAAAGGCTAGAGATGAAAGCTTTATCTCTGTCATAGTTGCATCCTCTTTTGGATGCTATCAGAAGCTACAGCCGTTGATTGAATGCCTAATAGGTGCCAGATACCTCATTTATGTCATCGGAGGGAATCCTCTCAACCATCTCCTAAGGATGGAAGCAATACTTACTCTCTTTTTAACAAAGATTTGAGTTCTTAAAATTGTAGCAGGTAGGTGGGAGGGGGAGGAGGGGGGATGGGTGAAATCACACCCAATGAGTACAACGTACACCATCCGGGAGATGGGCACACTTGTAACCCCGACTCTAGCAGTGTCATTTATATGTTAAAGTTAGTTTTGCTAGGAAAAAAAAATTGTGACTGGCAGTATTCTAGGGTTATCAATTTAAGAGAAAACAGAAAACACAATACTAGAAAGCAAAAAAACAAAAGCAAGCAAATAACCCCCCCACCCCCACAAAAGCCTCTTGTTTCAAGGAGTTTACACTTTAGCCAGGAAAGATAGCAAGAAAAAAATAACAAATAGGTAGTGTATCTGTTGTAATAGAGCAGAGTGAAAAATAGAGGAGAGCGATTAGGATGTCGGCAGGAGTGGTGTTTGATACGGGTGGTTGGGAAGGCCTCATTTCTAGGGTAGCATTTCTGCAGAGAACGGAAAGGGAACGAGGCCTGTGGTGGCAGGAGAAGTGCGTTCTGGATGGTACAGAAACTTTGAGGTGGGGGCAGCCCGGCCCTGGGATCAGGCATTGAGCCAGGTCACCTGAATCAGAGTCTGCCGGTGGGGGCAGTGGTAGTCAGGGGTGACATTTGAAAGTGACTAAAGGCACATCACATGGATCACAGGCTGACATGAGGACTGTGGGTTTTACTCTAGGGGAAAGAGCATCCAAAGACTTTCTCTCCAGTGGCTTTCCCTGCACTGAAATCTTACCTTCTCACTCAGGCCCACCCTGACCATCCTATTTAAAACTGCATCCTCAATCCCACATTCCCAATTCCTGCTCTAATTTTACAGCGTGTGTGTGTGTGTGTGTGTGTTGGGTGGGGGATGGGGGGGATCTGTCTGCCTTGCCCAAACGAGGGTGTCTATGTTTGAGGGAAGCCACAGGCCAGCAAGGAAGTGCTAGGCAGGGAGGCCCTTAGGCAGGGCCTTCTGGGACAATCCAGGTGGGCAGTGATGGCGTCTGGGCTCAGGGCGGTGGTGATAAGGCACTTCATAGTCTGGACATACTCTGAACATAAAGGCAGCAGCATTTGCTGTGGAAGAAGTCAAGGGTGACTTTGAGGTTTTTGGTCTGAGCGACTGGACTGGAGTTTCCTTTTAATGATTTGGGGAAAACTGTAGCAGAGCAGATTTTGCAGGGAAAAAGCAGGATGTGGTTTTGGACACGTTAGTTAGAAATGTTTGCCCAAGGGGAGAGTTTGAGCAGGCTGGCCTTGCAAACATGTCTGGTGTTCAGGGCAAAAGTCCAGGTATCATGGAATTGAGATTCATGCACATGTATACGGTGTTTAAAGTTGTGGGATTAGATGAGAACACAGAGGAATTAATTGTAGATGGAGAAGAGGTCCAAGGACTGGCCTTGAAGTCCTCCCTGAGGTCAGGGGAGAGGAGGATCCAGCACAGGACACAGAAAAAGGGAGAGAGAGATGCCCAGGGCACCAATAAAGAAGGGATTTCAAGGAGGAGGAAGAGTTCAACTCCGTTGCATCCCAGCTTAGGAGCTGAAAGTGAGGATGGAGGTTAACTCTCGATCTGGCAAGGGGGAAGTCGTTGGTGATGACAAGAGGTGCCTTGACAGGGTGGCAGAGTGGAAGCCAGATTGGAGTGGGCTGGCGAGGGAATGGAGCCAGGAGAGTGGAGACAGCCCAGGACCTCCCGAGAAGCCCTGTTGTGGGCAGATGGAACACTGGGCAGTGCCTGGAGCATGTTGGGAGTGGGGGGAGCTTTATTTTTAATATCAGTGGATGTTTTAGGATGTTTGTATGTTAATTGGAATGATCAAGTGAAGAGAAAAAAATTGTTGGAGGAAAGCCGTTGAGGGAATGGGATTTGATGATTGCACATGTAGAAGTTGACTTTAGATAGGAGTGAGAACAGTCACCTGTAGCAACAGGAGTGGGGGAGACCACGGGTAGGAACATGGTGCTCATAGGTGGGCAGTGCTGGTATGGGAACATGGGGAAGTTGACTTCTCATCGTTCCTGTTTCTTAAGGAAAAAGGGAAGGGAATGAAAGAGTGTATTCTGTATTTCCTCTGAGCATCCTTGTTATGTGCAGTCTTCTCTATAGATACGCAATTCCTCAAAGCACGAACACACTCCTTTGGGCGAGGCAGGCAGACCGCATGTGTGCACACACACCTGCACACACGTACACACACTCTCACTGCAGCTGTCATGAAGCACCACAGCCTGGGGGAGGGAAAGTGCCCTTGGTAGAGGCTGGAAACCAATGTCCTCCAGAGCCTGGGCCTACATTTTTTCACGTGTAAAGTGAAGGTCTTTGTTTCTAGGCTAACACTCAGTGGGAGAACGAGCAATGGATTATGGTTTTCCTGCTGGGAACTGTATGTAACCCATTATGTATGGTTACCTTAGCAGCCCATCATCATTCAGTTATTCAAGACATGGTTATTGTGAGCCTCTTGTGTGCCCAGCACCATTCTGGGTTTTTGATATACATCTGGGAACAGGACAGACCAAGATCCTTGTTCCTCATGGAGTGTACAGTGCAGTGAGGGGAGAGAGAATAAGCAGTAGACGCAGTAAGTCATGGCACATTAGAATGGGTAAGCACTGCAGAAAAAAAAGATAAAAATAGAGCAGGGAAAGGGAATTCCAGAGTGGGGGATAGAGGGTGCAGTTTTAAAGGGGATGGTCAGGGTGGGCCTCAACGAGAAGGTAAGATTTGGGCAAAGACTAGACGAAGGTGGTAGAGTTAGCCAAGTGGGCAATTGGGTGAAGAGCGTTCTGGGTAGAGGACGTGGCTGTTAGGCAGAGCACCCACGCTGCATTCATGGAAGAGCAGGTATGTGAGTGTTGTGGGAGCAAAGGGAGAGCAAGCAAGGTAAGGGAAGATGCTAGGGTGTGTGGGGACTGGGTGGGAAACCCGGGTGAGACTTTGTAGGCTTTGTACACACTCTGACTTTGTTCTGAGGTACATGGGGAGGCATTGCAGGATTTTGAGGAGAAGAATAAATATGATCTGACTTTCATTTTAAAAGGATCTCTGCCTGTTGTGTTTATACATCTGTGTATTAGTATGTCCAGGTGGCTACAACAAAATACCTTAAACTGGATAGCTTGGAAACAGCAGAAATTTATTTCTCACCGTTTTGGAGATCCAGGTGCCAGCATGGTCAGGTTCTGGCGACAGCTTTTTCCAGGTTGCAAACTGCCAGCTGCTTGCTGTGCCCTCACCTGGTGGAAGGGGTGACTGAATTCCCTTGGGCCTGTTTTATAAGGGCACTCATCCCACTCATGAAGGCTCTGCTGTCATGATCTAATAATCACACCCCAAAGGCCCCACCTCCTCATGCCATCACCTTGGGGGTTAGGATTTCTTCATATGAATTTGGCAGAGACACAAACATTCAGACCATAGCACTGGGTGGGTAATAGATGGAAGCAGTGGAAGTGATTAGAAGTGGTTGGATTCTGGATGCATTTTGAATTAAGTGGAACAAACAGGATTTCCTAACAGACTGGACATGGGGCATCAAAGAAAGAGGTGTTGGGGATTATTATACAGATTTTGTTGGAATCCATTGGAAAGATGATGTTGCAGTCCATTCAGAAGAGGAAGGCTATGAGAGGAAGAAACTTAAATGTCAGTTTTAGACATTTTGAGTTTAAGGTATCAATTAGTCAAGGAGAGGAGTTGAGTTGGCAATTGGATTTATTTGTCGGGAATTCTGGAGGGGGATCCAAACTGAAAATACAAATTAAAGACAAGTGGATGGCAATGATATTTAAGCCGGGAGGCTGAATGAGAACACGAGTCTAGCTAGAGAATTTATAGGAGACAATCGAGGACTGTTGGCTTCTCCCATAGGAGATTTGGGGGAAGAAGAACCAGCCCAAGGTGCAGAAAAGGAACAACTGGCACAGTAGAAGGAAAACCAGGCCAAGGTGGTGTCCTGGAAGCTAAGTGAAAAAAGTGTTTGAGGAGTAACAGATTTTCTCACCAAAAAGTAAAGTGTGACACACTTGATATGATGTACTGAGTATATGTAGCACAAAGAAAATAAAAAGCAAAAAATTAATATGGGTTTCAAAGTATCTGTTGACTTCCAGGATATCTGAAATTGCTAAGAAAGCTTTAATTTTCCCTATTGATGGCAACAAGCTAGGACAAAGACTTTGATTACTGCCTATATTAGCATCCCAGGGCTGCCATGGCAAAGTACCACAAACGGGGTGTCATAAACAGAAATTTATTCTCTCCTAGTCTTGGAAGTCTGAAATCAAAGTGTGGGCAGGGCCAGGCCCCCTCTGAAGGCCCCGCCAACAGCATGGGTAGCCATGAGAGCACCTCAGAGGTGCTCTGACATGTAAAGAAGGTAGATATCTGGAAATTAATTTGTTTTTCAGCACTAGCTTAACTAAGTCATTCCATTGACTATCCACTGGGATGCTATGAATTATTCTGTGACTTTTAAGAAACTTCTACACCTGTTTATGTGTTAGAATCTGTTTCATGGAGGACAGATGATAGATTACAATTAGTTTTTTCTGTTATATTTTCTCGATAGTAAAAAACAACATGCTGCCCAAACTCTAAGGGTTTTAAGCCATTAAGATTTATGAATCCTGATTAAAATGCATTGAAAGTATGGTCAATACAAGACATGACTAGAAATCGTCATAAAACAAGGTTTTGCAATGTCATCTCAGAGAATGAGGTTGGAATTTTTCTAATATATGGATTCTCTTATTTTTTCCCTTAAGGCAAAAACTTAAGAAGCTTTGAAATCACTGTTCTCAATATGAGAACTGAGGATAACTTGATGGAATATAAGCCAACTTTAAAGCAGCAATTAAATGATTATTTGTTTTCATGAGCTGTATCTTTTACGTGTTTTTTTTCCCCTCTCGACTTAACCAGCACATGATTTTGAACCTAGTTCTCAGGCTTCCGGTGAGAACTGTGGTTTGGGGGAAGGTTATAAAAATACAGCAATGGGTGGAGTCTCTTCTGCCTTTTCATGCTCCATCCTTTGTGGCTTGTGGGATGTCAGTGCGTTGTCTAGAGTCAGAGTTTAAGACAGAGAGGGGAGAGGAGTAGAACCTTGGGAGACGGCGTCTAGAAGGGACCCGAGGGATCATTTAGTGACCCAGACCTCTCCTTTCTCTTCCTTTGTCTCCCTTTACTCTAATGTGTTGAAAATGCATTTTTTATAAATGCTACTGCAGTGATATAAACTGAATCTCTTGATGTGAAAAGGTACATAGAACTGTGATGTGTTGAGAAAGGCCCTACCCTGGGAAGTCAAGAAGGCTGGTTTCTAGTACTCGCTCAGCTATTAACTTCCTATCAGTGTGACGCAGAATGTGTTTTAGGTCTTTGTTTTCATATCTTTAAAATGTGGAGACTGAGACTGAGCAAGATGGTCTTTAAGGATTTTTTTTTTTGAGCTCTAAGGTCTATACTTTTACTTTCTAGTGCTTACAGAGGAGGCAGGGCTGCTGTATACAGTTTCCCAGGATGTGTACTATACAACTTTAGGG
Source organism: Lemur catta (assembly GCF_020740605.2). Classification (NCBI taxonomy): domain Eukaryota; kingdom Metazoa; phylum Chordata; class Mammalia; order Primates; family Lemuridae; genus Lemur; species Lemur catta. The sequence goes on from NC_059138.1 coordinate 68,863,316, forward strand.
GTACAGGTCACATGACTACACAGATATGAGTGGTTCTACCTGGATAGTGGGCAAGAAACAGTATCCCTGAGAAGGAGTAGTTCTTAAATTTTTTTGATGACAAAAACCTCCTAGGATTTGCTCATCTCTTCCCTGCCTTATTAGAAACTAGACTCACCTCTATAGTTCTGATTCTTGCCTAAAGCACACACCTTTGCATCCTGGAACCATCTATTCACGGTAGAGAATAATCAAAGAAAGCAGACAGTATAGTCTGCCTTATAATCAGCTCGCACACCAGCGTCTCCTTTCCTCTGTCCTACAGTTTGGGCTTTGGGCATCTGCTGTCTGGCGGTATAGACTATGCAACCTTTGCTTCCAAGATAATCTCTTTGGAATCAACCTTGCTGCCCACTTGACCTTTTCGAATCTGTGCCATCAGGCCAAACACACAGTTTGCCCCACCTATAGCAGTCCTTAGCCCCATCTCTGTCTTCCAGCCCCATTTTGCCCCACTGACCTGTCCATTATTTCAGCCGCACTCTTGGGAGAGGCTGAGCTAGAAGAAGCTCATATTATTGAAGCACAAAAGGCGCTTAGAATTCACCAGTGCAAAGCTTCCCAAGCTGAGTTATTACTCCATAGGCTGCTCATAGATGGTTTGCAAAAAAAAAAAAAAAATCCTTATGTTTAAATAAGATTTGGAAATAATTGGACTAAACCAAATTTGATGGACTTTAATATAATAGGTACATTGTAAGTCTCCGAGAATGGCATAGAGCAGCAGTCCCCAACCTTTTTGGCACCAGGAACCAGTGTCACGGAAGACAAGTTTTCCATGGACTGGTACGCAGAGGTTAAGGGGGATGGGGAGGATGGTTTCAGGATGATTCAAGCGCATTACATTTATTGTGCAGTCAAACCTCTCTGTTAATGATAATCTGTATTTGTAGCTGCTCCCCAGCGCCAGCATCGCTGCCTCAGCTCCACCTCAGATCATTAGGCATTAGATTCTCATAAGGAGCTGCAACCTAGATCCCTCCCATGTGCTGTTTACAGTAGGGTTCGAGCTCCTATGAGAAGCTAATGCTCCTGCAGATCTGACAGGAGGTGGAGCTTATGCAGCGATGTGAGCGATGGGGAGCAGCTGTAAATACAGATGAAGCTTCACTTGCTTGCCTGCCACTCACTTCCTGCTGTGTGCCCGGGTTCCTAACAGGCCATGGACCAGTACCAGTCTGCGGCTCAGGGATTGGGGACCACAGGCAAAGAGTACATAGTACTTCCCTGACTTGATACTCTTCTGAGATCCTAGAACAGTATTCTTTGAGATTTAGTTTGATAAATCTCTTCATTTACAGCAATATCCTGGAAGGCAAAGTCCAAGGGTACATAGAGTTAGGGACAGAGCAAAAACTAGAGTGTAGGTTCGGTGCCTCTAGAATTTATTGGGAACTAGTATATTTCCTGTCTGTATATGAAGATAGCAATATTCACATTGATCTTTCCTTTAAAGAATGACTTTGGAATATATTGCATGTGTGAACTTAATGTTACAAAATCCTGCTCAGATATTTGCCATCTGGTTTAAGGTTATGCAACCTAGTGTTTCGATATTCCTGTGTTGTACATGAGAGTGCAGTCCCTTTTTAAACAAATCGTTTAAATGGAACGCTTCCATTTTTATACTCATTGCTTATATTCTTCTATTAAAACTTGTCTGTTTTTAGGAAAATAGGAAGCTCTTCAAAGCCGATCCTTCTCTGGATATCTGGAAAATTTATGTAGAATTCATTGATGACATCGTGGTGGAAGGCTTTTTTCAGGCTATAATGCATGACTTAGACTTCTTTCTGATGAATACGGAGAAGCAATTGAAACCTGCACCATTTTTTCAAGCACAGATGATCTTAATGCCGCCTGAGATTGTGTTTAAACCTTCTTTGGACAGAGAGGCTGGGGATGGCTTCTACGACCTGGTAGAAGAAATGCTATGCAATAGTTTTAGAATGTCTGCCCAGATGAAGCGCATAGCAACACATCTGGAAATAGAAAATTATCAGGTATTTTCTTTGTAAATAGGTATTCGCTTTGATATTAATGATTTGAAAATAATTAGGGGGTAAATGGACACAAGGAAAGGAGAAGTTGGAAAAAGCAACATGATTTTTTATTTTGCCAACTACTCTCCCTTTAAAGAATTGCCTTGGTAATGTTCTGTTGCACATAATTATTAGAGAAAGGTTAGTTTGGATAAGAATAAGTCCTTGGTTTTCCTCTCATTTAGAATGATATGGATAACATGTTAGGCCTGGCAGAGGTCAGGCAGGAGATAATGAAGAGAGTGGCAGACGTCATCAACAAAGTCTTGGATTTCAAAAACACCCTGGAGACCTACGCTTACCTCTGGGTGGATGACCGAGCTGAGTTTATGAAGCATTTTCTCTTGTATGGTCATACGGTGTCATCTGAGGAAATGGATGCTCATGCAAACGAAGAAATCCCTGAGCAACCACCAACTCTTAAACAATTCCAAGAACAGGCAAGAAAAACTCTTAGCATTTGATGTAGTGAATTGACTTTTGTTTAAGTTGTTATAGTTGGTTTTTTTTTTCTGATTACAGATTGACATTTATGAGGCTTTGTATGTTCAGATGAGCAAGTTTAATGATTTCAGAGTGTTTGATAGTTGGTTCAAGGTGGACATGAAACCTTTCAAAGTGACCTTGTTAAACATTATTAAGAAGTGGAGCTGGATGTTTCAGGAGCATCTTTTGAGATTTGTCATTGACAGGTAGCCTTTGTACTTTGGTATTATAACTTTTAACACTGACTGCTTTCTAAAATTGAGATACTAATATTGCCAATTTCATAATAGAGATAAGTAATGTTTAATCAGGTACATAAGGAAAATAAGATTGAATCAGAAGTCTTATACTACTAAATGTTTTAATAAACTTGTGTATGTGTATGTATACATGTGTGTGTATATATATATTTAATAGTCTGAATGAGCTACAAGAATTTATAAAGGAGACAGATGCAGGACTTCAGGGAGAATTAAGTGAAGGTGATCACGATGGTTTAGTTGACATCATGGGACATCTCCTGGCTGTAAGAAGCCGACAGAGAGCTACAGATGAACTCTTTGAACCCCTGAAAGAAACCATTACACTCTTGGAAAGCTATGGCCAGAAGATGCCTGAGAAAGTCTATATTCAGCTGGAGGTAAGTGTAGAGGTGAAATCGTCAAAATTCCCATAACGTAAACATCTCCTTTTGCCAAGTACTTTACATGCACTCTTTTAGGACATCCTTATAACAATCTGTACTGTAGACATTAATATTTTCATTTTATAGGTTAGGAAATCTGATATTCAGAGAATTAATAACTTTCTCAAGGTCACCCAAGTAGTAAGGCCAGCCAACATTCTACTCTGGGTGTGTTTCATACAAAATACTCACTCTTAACCCCGCTGGGCTCCAGCGTCTTCTTATTAGAAGGTATTTAGGTTGTAAAGAGCCTCTAAGTTGCTTTTTTGAGTTCCAGTTTTGGCATCACTTTCACGCATGACATATGTCCACACTTTTTGCATTCAAAACTGCCTGTCAGTTGAGAAGTGTTTTAGTTTTAGAAACATATCATGAACATGTTAATAAAGAATAAATAAAGCTCGATTTGGATGGAGAAATCTTTGTGTTTCCTGAACAGATTTCTATGCCACCCTCCTGTTTCTATGCTCTGGAAAGATTTGGTGGCTACTGTGTGCCAAATGACGAACAAAGTAGTTTTATTTATAATTGAAACCATGAATAAAGATCTCACAATTGAGGCTCTGTTCCCATGCCCATGTTGTTATTCTGGATATTTCATATGAATAGAATTATGGAATATGTGACCTATTATGTTTGGCTTCTTTCACTTGGCATAATGTTTTTGAGGTTCATTCACATTGTAGCACGTATCGGTACGTCATTCTTTTTTATGGCTGAATAATATTCCATTGTGTGTACAGACCATGATTTGCTTATCCATTCATCTGTCGATGGCATCTGGGTTGTTTCCATCTCTTGGCTATTGTGAATAGTGCCGCTATGGACATTGGTGTGTTAAGTATTTGTTTGAGTACCTGTTTTCAGTTCCTTTTGGTATACACTTACGAGTGGAATTGCTGGGTCATTTGCTAATTCTACATTTAACTTTTTGAGAAACTGCCAAGCTGTTTCTCACAGTGGCTGGTTTGGTTTATATTCCTTCATTTTGTTCTATGAGGATTAAATGCAGCAATGTATTTACAATTGTTTTCTGGACTATAAAGACTGTCAAGGATTACTATATATGAATCGTTAAATTGTATTTAAGTATAAAACTGTCCTTAGAGCTGACAATGCAGTGAGACATGGAGTGGGATGACAAGCTGTGGACAGATACATGAGAGATGAAATAGTTACAGTAGAACCAACTATAAATATTTTTTGTTTTCAGAAAGATTTAGATATTCTTTGAAGCGTATCTTGGACCTTAAAATCTTTCTCACAGAGAAACCAGTCACAGTACAAGTAATTAACGAGGGGATGTTAGCCATGGCTTCCAGAATTTGTACTGTGCAAATTTGGTTCCCGCCTTCAGGTTATGGTAGTATTGGAAATATCTGGCTTTTCAATATTTCAAAAGCAGGACACACTTTCAGCTATGTGTGTGTCACTATGTCAGTATTTTAGGCAGGTCGGGAGGAAAAATAAGATTCAGAGGCAGTGTATGTTGCTTGTGAAGAGTGACAGAGCCCTGATTTTATTTTAATTAAAGCACCTTGTAGTATTAATAGTTATCCTCAGTTTCTCCTTCATTATCATGAGCAGTCGTAACATCTTTCAAATACTTGTCTGTGCTTAACTCTGTGCTGAAATAACCCCTCAGATGTGGCTGTTCATACTTAGAGTTGAAGTATTATTTCCTGGAAGTCATGGGAATTTGCCCCCAGCGGAATGGTCTTTCTCCTGATGCAGAATTTTTGCAGTCTGTTGCCTCCTTCCATTTGTGTTCCACCCATTTTAATTCAGTTCTTGTCACTTCTTACCTTGGCCACAGCAACAGCTTCTTAAGTCACCTCATTTCCCCTCACACTCCATCTGCAATATACTCTGAAGTGGAATTGAAGTTCTTATCTACTGTTCATATCGGGCTCCTTCCCTGCTCAGAAACCTTCAGGGACTGCCCCGGCCTCCTGAATGCCATCCAGTTTCCATCAGAGTTCACACTCTCCCCCTGGCTGTCTTGGTCCTTGTGCCTCACAGTATCTCAAAGGACCTCACCCTGATCTCTGCCTGTTGAAACCTAATGATTCCTTTCAGCCCCAGATTCAGTGTTACCTCCTTCCATGACTGCATCCTGTCAGTTAGACTTTGGAGATCACCTGATCTTTTGGTTCTCAAGAAAATTTATTTTTATCAAGTGGAAGCTGGTTTGGAATCCCCAAACGAAAACGTGTCTGCTATGTTTGAAGAGGGTTAAGGGGCTTGAGCTAACTGATGTGACTTCTCCCTGGTTCCCCAGCCATGGCCACCAAAAGGGCTCCACATAGTATTTAGATTCCATGGAATGGGATGGAAATGCAAAGCGAGATTCTCTCTGTGCAGATGAGAATACAGAGTTCTGATGAGAGGAAGCATGAGAGGGAAGGACAAGGGGGTTCAGAGGTTGCTGCATTGGTTTGGTATTCCTGTCCTGACACTGTGTTGCCTCCTAACTGTTTTGATTCAATAGCCCTAGACCTTCCTGATGGGAGTCGATGCGTTCTGTCATGTGGAATAGGTACTGTGTGTGTGTCTCGTTCACTCTGACAGATTATAGAACAATTTAAGTTAAAGAATGTGTTTTACCTTTGTAGCATTTGTAGCACCCCCTCCACCACACAAGCAGTATTTGTACTTACCACAGTGCACTCTTCATAATTGGCGGTTACTGAATCATTTATCAAATATTTATCGAGGGTTACAAAATAGTCCTTAGAACTTTGATTTTTGCTCTTCAGCTATGCAAGTAGAGTCCCATCACTATGTGTGGTTTTGTATGACAAAACAATTTCAGTGTCCCAGGAGATGACCCAGAGAAACAAGGCTTTGTTAGTCTGGACACAAGGAATGCTTTCCAAGGGTCATTATGTACCACCAGGGCTCTTCAAAGAAAGTGACTTGTTTTTATCCTATTTGCATTGTAGGCGGAGAGAGCAGAGTTGAGTTGGTACCTGAACTATTTATTGCTTCTTTTGTCCTACATCAAGTAGGAATTAACCTTCCCTTCTCTTTGCCTCTGCTCCCTTCAAAACTCTTAGTCATCTGAAATAAACCCAACCATGGTGCTCAAACTCTTCATCAAGAAAGACAGAGCTTTGGGAGCGAGAGGAAAGGCAGAGGATGAGATTGGTTCCCATTTTCATCTTTGCCCCACCAGAGTCAAAGCATCATTTTTTACTTGCTATGTTGTTAAACATGGCTGATTTCTAGTTGTTAGAGATCAGCAAAGTCATTTCCAGAGCACTTTAATTTTATAGTCATGACAGCAAAACAATTTGGAAATCTGTGTTTATGCTGAAGAAATTTCCATTGGTTCTGAGATGAGAACAAGTCTGAACATGCTTGGAAGATCTGAACCCAGAAGTGCCAGTGGGCTGGCCTGTACTTCAGCCCTGGCTCTTAGCCTTTTAATTACTTTCATCATTTTTTTTTTTAGATAAATTCCTTTTATGAGAATGAAATGATGTCATGGGTTAGTGTGAATTATTTAATCCTATGGGGTTGATTTGTTTTAGGAATTGAAGTAATTTCTCATTTGCACCTTTGCTTTTGTAGGAATTACCTGAAAGGTGGGAAACTACCAAAAAGATTGCAGCAACTGTCAGACATGAAGTTTCACCTCTCCAAAATGCAGAAGTCACTCTTATAAGGAGAAAATGTATTTTGTTTGATGTAAGCTAGTTATTGCATTTTTGTTTGTTTGTTTCCTTCTTTTAAGACAGGTTTTGCAAGGATAACTGAAGCCGTTTGAGATTCACTTTTCTTTTCTTTTCCCCTCATCAGACAAAGCAGGCAGAGTTCAGAGAGAGATTCAGGTGCTATGCCCCTTTTGGATTTAATGCAGAAAATCCCTACACAGTGCTTGATAAGGTAATATGGATCTCAAATATCTTGTGTATGTTACAATAACTATTTTAAAAATGAGTTTAGACACTAAGATACTGCTATATTTTGCCTTCCTTTTGCCATTAATTATAGGAATAGAGAGCTATTTAAAACCCAGTTATGAAGAATTTTCTCCAAGTAAATTGTATTGTGTTTTAAATCATGTCTTCCAAAACCACCATCACCATCAAAGTAATCATGCTAGTGAAAGTAGCAACTACCACTACTATTGGTTTTTGAGCACTTATTGTATATGTCAAGAAGTTTGTTAAGCATATTACTTACATTATTTAAGTTCTCACAATGTTCCTATGGTATGGTTTCTACTCTCCCTATTTCAGATAAAGAAACAAGCTTGTGTAAATAAGTAATATGATGGAGATTACAAAGTTAGTAAGCAACAGAGGTAGGATTAAACTTCAGGCTAAATTTTAAAAAATTAGAAATTTATCTACTGCTTCCCATGTGATACTTTTGCTACTAACTTTTAACCATAGTGAGGAAAGTTCATAACTTCTTAACTTTGGACGTGAATATTATTGAAGCATTCAATCCTGAAGTGGACAGCTATATTTTATTAGAGTTGACTATAAGAATGAATATAGTGGGCAAATATCCAAAATGGTAAGTAATTCATAGAAGACTTGAAAAGATGTTTTGAACTTTTATTAGAAAAATAGTATCTTTCTCTAGGAACTTAATCTAGCAGCTAAAATAAGAAAATAATTTGGTGAAGTTTAGATTCAGGAACTGGGAATCTTTCTGAGTTGTTCATCTGGGCTGCTGTGCTGATTTTACTTCATGCTGGAGATAGTCTTTATTCCTTAGAGTGGGGTAAAACCTGCAGCTGACACACAGCTCTTATCTCTTTTTCCAAATTTTGGATTGAATTTAGGTTTAATTGCTTTAAACTTGTTCACAAAACACCCTTCTGTAGCATCAGGTTGTCTTTTTCACTTGGCGGAAGAAAATTGGTTAATATATTCATTGAAAAGGGAATAGGTTAGAATATGCTAATAGATTCTTTTTTTTTTTTTTTTTAAGATTACATCTAAATTGCAGGTGGTCTGAACAGATTGCGGATGGGGAAAAGTTTTTACTTGACTAACCAACATGCTGTGTGTAAACATTTACTACAGTTATTTATTGAATCTTTCCATTTTCATGCTATCGTGTAGCAGCATATAATCACATATTTAAAAGTCAGAGATGCTTATGCTTGTACCTATAAGGATATTTTTGAAAATGGTAGGGCTGGGTTAACTTTTTCTTGAAGTCATTTTCTTGGTGTGTTTGTTCAGCATGCATATCTAATGTTTATCTAATTAGACTCAACCAAAGACATATGTATTCTTGTTCTGGGCTGGTGTGATAGACCCTAGTACTCAAGGTACCATACTCCACAAGACAGAAACCACTGACCTTCCAGGAGTAAGGGGAGTGGTGTGGTGAATCTCTCCATTTATAATGCGATTCCCTGGTAAAGTGCCACTGTTTCTTCATAGCCAAAGATACAGTTAACGGTTGAATTAACATCACTGGGTATATTTTTTCTAGGAATAATGGAATTAGTATAAGTAATAGGAAAAATGATTAGAAAGCAAAAAAGATGTTGGCTTTGGGGAGCGTGGTGGACTAGGACATTCTGAAAAGCCCTGTTTTGTAAAACAGATGCTGAATACATATTCACAAATGTGCAATTTTAAATCTGTTACTGAGCTCCTCCCAAAATAAGAGAAATCTCTAAAGGGCAGGAAAAAATAACATATTGGAAAGCAGAGGCCAACACAGAAGCTAGAAGCCTGTGCTGTTGCAGGTATGGATAAAAATACTACAAGTCTAGAACTTTGAGATTAACTCTTTCATGGGGAAATAGGAGATGCTCGTAAGAGGTTACACCCTTGGTGAAGGGTGGGCTATGAAAGTCTGCAGCCTGAAAGGAAGTCTCAGAGATTCCCTGTTGGTGCTTCTAAAGCACAGTAGGGTAAACAAAAAGAAAAGAAAAGACTCCTCTGGGAATTTGTAAACAGAGGCCTGTTCCCACAAGGGTCTATAGTTCAATTTTATACTACCTCTATGATTAAGGAATTTCTGGGCCAGGAAATTGAAATGGTCACAAGTAGCTCTTCTTAGCACCTAGTAGAAGCAAACCTAAATCTTTCCTCAAAAAAAATGCTCTCGTTCCAGTCTCCTTAGGGGTTCCACAGATGAAATTCAGTCAACTATGAGTTCACAACAGAATAATGAGTAAACTTACCATCATATGTAAAGTAGAAAGAAACCACAGATATAGATTCATACAAAGCTTTGGATATTAGAAGGAAATAAGATAATATTGAAAAAAATGAGCAAGTTCTCAGTTTTGAGACTATCAAAAATGATAAGTTGAATTTGAAAAAGGGCCAGATACTTATGGAAGTGAAAAATGTAATTGTTTAAAAAGTACAGTTCAGCAGATGGGTTAAAGAGCTAGTTAAAATTGGAAAGGGAATTAGTGAAATGCAAATTACATTGGAATAAATCACTTAAAATGCAGCACATAGGTGTAAGGAGATGGAAAATATAAAACAGATCAAGGGACACAGAAAAATAAGTTAAAATGACATCTAACTCTTTGACTATCAATTCCTGGAAAAGAGAATAAACAGAATAATAGAGGTAATAGTCGGAGAAGTAATGCTGAGACTTTTTTAGCACTGGTTGTGATGGCTAATTTTAGGTGTCAGCTGGATTAAGGGACAGCTAGATAGCCAGTGAAGCATTTTTCTGGATGTGGCTGGGAGGGTGTTTCTGGAGGAGACTGCATGTGAGTTGGTGGGCTGAGTGGGGAAGATCGCCCTCACCCAATGTGGGCAGCACCATCCGATTGGCTGAGGGCTCAGATAGAGCAAGAAGGCAGAGCAAAGGCCAATTTGCTCACTCTTTCTCCTGAAGCTGGAACAAACAGCCTTCTTCTCCTGCTCTTGGACATCAGAACTCAAGGCTTCTTGGCGTTAGAACTCGGGGACTTGTACCACGGGCCCCCCACGGTTCTCAGGCCATCAGCTTCCCTGCTTCTTCTTGGACTGAGCACACTACTGGCATCCCAGGGTTTCCAGCATGCAGAAGGCCTATTATGGGACTTCTTAGCTTCCATAATTGCTCAAGCCAATTCCTGTAATAAATTGTTTCTCATATATCTATATTTATCTATCTATCCACCCATCCATCCATCTATGTATCCTATTGGTTCTGCCTCTGTGAAAAACCTTGATTTATACATTAGTCAAAGAATGAATCAATAGATTCAGGAAATTTACTAAGTCCCCAACCACAATAAATACAAAGTCAGCGTCTGGACACATGACAGTGAACTGCAGAATACCAAAGGCAAAGAAACAATCTTCAAAGCAACTGGACAGAAAAGACTGACCAACCATCTGTTAGAAATAATGTTTAGCCTAAGAGCAGACTTCTCATCAGCAACAACGGAAACCAGAAGGTAAACAGAGCCTGTTCTCCCAAGAGTCTATAGTTCAATTTTGTACTACCTCTATGACTAAGGAATTTCTAGGCCAGGAAGCTGAAATGGTTGCAAGTAGCTCTTCTTAGTACCTAGTAGAAGCAAACCTAAATCCTCCCTGGGAAAAAGTACTCTCATTCCAATCTCCTTGGGGGTCCCACAGATTAGGTTCAGTGCAATATGAGTTCACAATAGAATAATGAGTAAACATACCATCATGCATAAAAGTCAGTAGAAAGAAACCATAGATATAGATTCATATAAAGCTTCAGATATTAGTAGATGATGTTTTCCAAATTTCATTGGGTAAAATTATTTTCCAATAACAAGAGTGAAGTAAAGATATTTCAGATAACAAAAACACAATGTATTTACCATGAACAAATCATCACTAAAATAAGTTCAAGTGCTGTACTTTAAGAAAAAAAAGGATCAACAAAGCCAAATTTGGTTCTCAGAAAAGACTGATTATTAATATATTGACAAACCTCTGGTGGAGTGGTTAAGGGAAAAGAAGAAAGCAAAATTAACAGTTCTTAGGAATAAAATAGGGAATGATCTTACACAGAGCAGAAATTCAAAAGAACATAGAGTATAATTAACAAACTTGAAAACTTAGAAAAAATGGTTAAATTTTTAGAACAATATAATTTACCAAAACTGAAGAAAATAGTAAACCTTAATAGTAATATAAGTATTAAAAATTAACCAGTAGGAAAATAAAAAAAAAAATCTTCCAACAGAGAGACTAATAGGCCCCGAAGGCTTGCTCAATTCCAAGAAGCTTTCAAGAAACAGATCTCATTCATATGATTGCAGGAACCAGAAGAAGAATAAACATTAAAAAATTATTCTATGAATCATGTCTAATTTTTACAAAAGGACAGTAAGAGAAAGGAAAATTATAGGTTAATCTTTCTAAAGTACATGTAGATGCAAATGTACTAAACAAAACAATCAAATTATACCAGTTTATTAATAAGTTGGATTCCTTCCAGGAAAACAAGTTGACTTAACATTAGAAAAATCAGTTAATCTAATTTATCACATTAACAGATTAAGAAGAGAAAATCATACCATCTCAAGAAATGCCAGAAAATCCTCAGATATCATTCAACCTTCATTCATGATAGAAACTCTAAAAAGACATTCTTAACCCATTAAAGGATAACAAAACTCTACATAAAATGTTATATACTAGGAAACCTGGAAATTTAGGAAAAGCCTAAATGACCATCAGAAGTAGAATAAATAAATTGCAATATGTTCATATGATGTAGTACTATATGGTAGTAGAAATGAATGAACTTGACACACATCATCATGTGAATATATAGGTATACTTCAAAAATATTAACTGAAAGATCTTTATATTTAGTATAAAACTGTATACATTTTAAAACAACTTTAAAAATTTTATCACTTAGCAATACATACATAGATAGTGAACATATAAAATTCAGGAGACTATGAAATAAAAATTTAGGTTTGGTGGTTAAATTTGTAGTAGAAAATAGAGGGATAAAATTGAGAGAGGCATTAAAAGTTGTTAATATTTCCTAGGCTGCATGGAGCACACACACATATAGATATCCTTCTGTGTATAAAAATTTTCATAATAAAATTTGTAAAAGTAAGTCAAAGAATTGCAGTTCTTATTTATAAAGATATATCAATAACTTGTAAGAATGAAAGCAGGGTGCTGATATTTTTGTTTACACAGTTGGAGAGTTGGGGTCAGGGAGATGTTGGTCAAAGGATATAAAATTTCACTTAGGAAGAATAAGCTCAAAAGATCTATTGTATAATGTGACTATAGTTAATATGTTGTACAATGTATTGTATTTTGAAAATCACTGCATAGATTTTAAGTGTTCTCACAGCACACAAAAAAATGAGGTAATGAAGTATGTGAGGTGTAGTGCACGTTAATTAACTCAACTGAGCTATTCCACCACGTATACATATTTCAAAACATCATATTGTATACAATAAATGCAATTTTTACTTGTCAGTTTTAAAAAGTTGAAGATTGATGGAACACAAAAGAATTGAGGATTTAAAATTTAAAAGAAAATCAAAGAAACCAAAGTCATATAATTATTGGATTTGGGGAGGAGGATGGGAGAAGACATAAAGTGGAAAAACAAAGTCAAATCCTTCTTTTGCAAAGCCAGTGACTTAGCGTAGTGTCTAAACTTGATCAAGGAAGAGCAGCTTGAGCACAGAATTGACAGTTACAGCACCCAGAAGAACTGGAAAGCGAACCTGAGGGGGTGGCTTTCCTGCCTTACAATCTTTTCTGTATGCCTTGAACTTCTATCATGTATATTAAGTACTACTTTGTTAATAAAAAAGAAAATGACTCAGCTTATATTTGGCATAAAATGGAAGCTATTCTACATAGACAGGATGGCAGGGGAGCCTTGGTAAAGACAATCATGTGAAATTTCATACCAGGAATTGGTATTAGCTCCAGTGTTTTATTTCATGAATTCTCTTGAGTATATTTGGTACTTTTGATAATCTCTGGGGTATTTTTTAATAAAGTTTTTTTTTTAACTAAGTGATTATTAAAAGGGTAGTTTATTCTTAAGTGGAAGTTTCTAGAGCCTCACCTTTTGCTTCTCAGAGTCTCCAGTGGTACAATGAAAATCAAGAGGAAAAATTGTATTCATAGAAATCCGATGGCAAAGGAAATTTTGCTGAAATATGTGCATGGGAGAGTATTGGTACCATTATTGTAATTATTAATAGTCTATTTTCACTTTTTGTGTAGTGAGAGTTTGCTCATCTAAAGCCTTCTACATTTTCCTGTAATTATATTGCAGATTCCTTTTTATTTTCTTTTTAAAATCACAGTTTGCAATGTTGAAATAAGCAGAGCTACAAACTGTGTGGCTTCTGTTTCTCTGGCAGTTTGTATGCAGGTGTGTATGTTTTTTCCTTAGGTAAATCAAGAGCTTGAGGCATTAGAAGAAGAAATGTTGCAAATGCAAGAATCTACTCATCTTTTTGAAGTGGCTCTTCCAGAATACAAACAAATGAAGCAATGTCGCAAAGAAATAAAATTGCTCAAGGGACTCTGGGATGTCATTATTTATGTTAGAGTAAGATGTGCTTTGTGGAAGCATGCTTTTTTCCTTCTTTTAGTAGTTCTTTGGTATGAATAGGTAATTTTTAGAGTCTGTGTCATTTTATTTGTGTTTTATAATGTCTTGAAATATGTGGACGTTATATTCCTTCCCTCCTCCCAGAATTAGAGTTTGTATATATGTTAGTGGAAGATTATTCCCTGAATATCAATTGTTTTTGTTTTTAGTTCAGGATGAAACTGTGTAATGATCTAACTGCTTCAAATCTTTTTGAGGGATTGTATGAATATGAATAAAAATTAATATATAAATATATATCACATATATAGGGTCACCTGTGCATACCAACTCATGTAAACACCCATATTTATACTTACATATGTGTGCATGTGTATCCTCACTGAAAATTAATTCGTATGTGGTTAATTAAGTTAAAAAGTAGAAAAATAAGTTCTAGAGAACTAGGCATATTGCAACATGTATTATATGTAATTTTCTTAAGTTAGTTGGAAGCCATGTAGAAATATATTAACACGATATAAAATATGCTCAAGAAATGGTTAATGAGAGTTTTGTTTACACCAGATGAAGGTTGTCTTGTGAAAGCTCATTTTATGTTATGTGCAGAATTATAAAAATCTGTTTCTTAATAGTAATATACTTATCAGTTTATCCAAAGTACACAGGATTAAGTGATAATGACGGTGTGTGTATGGAATTTATCATTGCTACTAGAAATTAATGTATCACAGTGTTTTAGCCTTAAGCTTGACATGTTCTGACAACTTTTTTGTTTTGGTAATAGGGAAGTTTTGACAAGTGCAGTTAATATTTAAAAAATTGACTTTCCACAGGATGATAGAGTCACTGTGTATCATCAGTTTATATATTTTGCTGCAGAGGCTTGCTTTCACCAAATGTTGTTGACACTTTTATCTGCCTGTGCATTTGCAGAGAAGCACTGATAATTGGACTAAAACCCAGTGGAGACAGATTAATGTGGAACAGATGGATGTAGAACTCAGAAGGTTTGCCAAGGCGAGTTCCATAACTGTCTATTACAGCAATTTATCTCTCTCCGCACCACCTCCTTCCATCTTCCCTAACCTCGTGTCTGCTGTGTAGGACTGTGTGTCCTTATTTACTTCTAACAGAATGCTATCAGACGGTATTTTTTTCACTCTTAGCCAGTTGCACTTCTAATCAAGCCTGCCTTTCTGTGAATGAGTTGATAAAAGCATATTAGGGCTAATGAATTTGTGAGAAGAAACTATAATCATGAGCTTCCTATGGCTGTCTAGAATGGAAGGAAAGATTATCAGGACTTATGAAAGTTTTTTATTTCTTTCCATAGCCACCATAAGCATCTTGTATCTGAAAAGGTACTTTTTGGTTCTGAAATTTGGGACAACTAAGAAGATATGCCACTTGTGGGTTTCTATAGAATATTACCTTTGTTTGGTTATTCTAGTATCCCAAGCAGGCTCAGTATATACAGAACTGAGCTGACTTGACTTCAGTACTTTGATATCTAGTCCCCACATCCATATTTCCTCTGAGGAGTGTAGAACTTCTTTGGATAAAGCCAAGATGCGTAGCAGCGAGAGGCAGTTAAACAGTGGCAGGATCTTCGGCTTTTCTTCCCACCCCAGAAAATCCTTGCCCTGGTCTCAGTTCCCTGCTCAGCTCCTACCAACTCTTCCAAGTATTTTCTGCCATATTATTCCAGTGCCAAAGACCCTACCTAAAATGTCTCTTCATTCTTTTGGGTGTCATGAAGTCACTGAATCTCATTCTATACTCACTCGCTACTTACTTCCTCTGCAGTTCGGTTATCTCATTTCAGAGTAACAACTTAACTCCCACTCTCAACTGAAGTTCTGTTTTATTATTTTTTTTCCTTAAACAATTGGCAGTGTCCTTTACTCTGTGCTAAGATATAGTTGTTTTATTGTGGATTTTTCTCATTCACAATTGCTTATGTTGTTCCATGGGCTAAGAGGGCAGACAAGTCAAGGACCCTATTTGACATTTTAAAATCATGAAATATTTGAGTTCCAAGGCACAGACTCTCAAAGGCAGCCAGTGTTTCCAGGCTACCATGTAAATGAGTCAGAAATTCAAAAGGCATTTTAGTAACAATCTGTTTTCTCTCATTTATGTTTTTAGAGAAAACATTCTTCATTGCACGTGTCCTGTGAACTCTGTTACTTACCTACATTTAATATCCTGTTGGTTTCCTCATGGGACATCCATTTAGATCTAGTGAATAACAAACCAGCGTATCCAAGTGACTTGTACACGGTGGACTCATAGTGTACAAACAAGTGGAGCCCTTTCCATTTCTCTGGTTTTGGTCCTTAGCCTGGGATTTAAATACTTTCAATCTCTTTCTTAATCCAGGAGTGGGAAAATGTGTATTTCTTCCAAAGGAGACAAATTATATCTTATTATATCTAGGGAACTGGGTTTTTCTCACTTCTCTTTAGGAAATCTCGTCCCTAGACAAGGAAGTCCGTGTCTGGGATGCGTACGCAGGCCTGGCAGGCGCAGTGAGGGACATGACAACCTCGCTGAGAGCCGTCGCAGAGTTACAGAACCCCGCCCTCAGGGACAGGCACTGGCGCCAGCTGATGAAGACTGTTGGGGTCAGTATCATGGGTCTCTCTAACTGAATATTTTTGTGACTGTGAAGTGTCATTCATTGGTTCTAATCATCAGGGATGGGGTGGAATTTGCGAAGAGATTTGCCAAATGCGAAGAGATCAAGCTCTTTGAGATAAAACCAGTGGACTGGACACCTGCAGATCCTAGTTCTCACCCCCTTTCATCTCTTACTGCCTGTGTGACCTCAAGCAAGTCACTTAACCTCTCTCGTTTCAGTTTTGCTTTTTGTTAATATAATGAGGGGGATCTTGTAAGGAGCATATGAGATAATATGAAAGCATTTTATACAGCACCAAATGTCTGCAAAGCAGCTTATTGTGGAGAGGATCAGAAGGTATGAAAGTGAATTTGGGGGGAGTAGAATTCTGAAATTGTGATTTTTTCCCCCATAATTTATTTCATAATGGTGTCTTTTTTGATGATCTTTTGATGGTTTCAGTTTTATTGCAAGATGTAAAATGGTTTCTCATGTGTCCATGCCACCCGAGGTTCTATTTTCTTGCCTTTTTATATCTATTGAAAAGCAAATACATCAGCCTTACACTTTATTTTTCAAGGAAAGTGACCTTTATGAGTTTAAAATATGTGAAAGGAAGCTGCGTGTGTGTGTGTGTTTTCTCCTTAGGCAAATCAAGAGCTTGAGGGACACGCTGTGAAGAGAGGCTCACAGATGTGAAGGAGAGTTTGCAGGGAAGGGAGACAGGGGCAAGGGCAGCTTAGAGAAGTGGGAACAGCCTGGGCTTTGTGGTTCCAGCCCTTACAGTAACTGGGATCTTGGGCAAGTTGCCTTCTGTGAAATAAAAATAATGCTTCCCATGCAGACTCGGTGAACAAATTGGAGATTACACACACATATATAGAGTCATGCGCTGCATAATGAGATTTTGGTTGACTGGTTGTGTATATGCCGATGGTCCCATAAGATTATAATATTCATACCATTAAAATGGTAATATCTACTGTACCATTTTTACGTTTCGATATGTTTAGATACACAAATACTTATCACTGTGTTACAGTTGCCTGTGGTGTTCAGTCCAGTAACATGCTGTACAGGTGTGTAGCCTAGGAGCAATAGGCTATACCATATAGCCTAGGAGTGAGGTAGGCCATGCCATCTAGGTTTATATGAGTACATTCTACAATGTTTGAAAAATGATAAAATCCCCTAATACTGTATTTCTCAGAATGTATCTCCATCATTATGTGACATGTGACTGTATACATATAAAGGACCAAGCATGTAGTAATTGCTCGATAAAAGCTCCCTGAAGCTGTCATTATTACAATAATATTTTTCATAGGGTCTTTTAGACATTGTATGTTGAGACTTTGTAATAGATTTTTTCCTTCAGAAAATCTTCATTGAGTCTTTTAATAGGCAGTGAGTGGACTATACACCTGGCTCCCCACCCTCTCCTCATATTTCAAACAATGAGATTTTGCCACACTACAGTCTTGGCTTCCCTGTCATTATGCCTTTCTGCAAGGTGGAACAGTCATGTTCTCTGGCAGACAATGTGGAAAGAGGCACCTTCCTCCAGGCTGTCCCCAGGACAGTAGAGCAGAGGCTGGATTTAGTCTCCATTTGTCACCTAGGCTGGCATCCATGTTCAGTACTCAAATTGCACAGCTAATTAGAACAGCCCTGTTGCACAGTCCTACTGAGTGAGGTCAAAACTGATGCAAAGATAGGCTGACCAACTCAGCTGGTTTGCCCAGGACTTTCCACGTTCAGGTTTTAGCACTGAAAGTCTTATATCCTGAAACCCTCTGTCCTGGGCAAACCGCATGTGTGGTCCCCCTGTGCAGAGGAGCGGATGGTGCTGAGGAGCGTCACAGGGTAGGGAGAGCCAGGGGGCATGCAGCATCCAAGAAGCAGAGACTGGATATTCTTGGCAAAAGCAGGAAAGAAAATGGCTTTCCTGCAAGTGTGTGGCCAGGTCAGCTCTTCATTTATAAGAGCCGAGTGAGTTTGGGCACCGAGGAAGAGCTCAGAGCTTCCTGAGAACTGAATACTGGAGTGGGGTGGGATGAGTCAATAAGATGACGAGGAAATAAATGTGAATTACTTGTCACATGGTAAATATGAATAATGACACTATGAGTAAGAGTATTTTTTGCCAAGGAACTAAGATTGAATTAGTGATAAAACTAGGTTAAATCACGGAAGCAACTGGGAATTATGTTCAGTGAATAGGGTTCTTTAGGAAGAAAAGACAAATGAGCCACTACCTGATTCCTGGGATTTCAACCAAATTATAATAAACAAACAATGAGATTCTCTTTAAAAATGGGTTTTGTGGGCAAAGGAGATAAGAAATGTGCTGACAAGGGAAGGCTATGAAACGAAAGTAGTGTAGCATGAACATGGCTAAACCTTGGCGCTTGCTTACCGCGGATAATGCCTCCGTAACTGTGAGTTAGAAAAGAATGTCTTGGACCGTCCACACCTTTCAGAACTAGAGGTGTACTTGGCACCTAGCTCGAGCATATTTTAGTTATGATTCAATTCTCTGGCCATTAGGCAAAAGGAACCATGAACATATGTGGAATATAAAGTCTACGTTTTTTTTTCTCCTAAGCAGGTCAAGTTTTCAATAAGTGAAGCCACAACTTTGGCAGATTTGTTAGCACTGCAGTTGCACAGAGTGGAAGATGATGTCCGAAAGATTGTGGACAAAGCTGTGAAGGAACTGGGGACTGAGAAGGTAGTGTCCTCAGACTATGTCTTTCCACTAGGCTAATTTTGGGTATTAGTGTAGAAGCTGACTTGGAGAGGGCCTCTCAGTGCTCTGGGGCTTTGGATTCACAAGTCCTAGTTTGTTCTTTGCTGCTCGTTAGGTGTGCGAGTTGGGCAGCAAACAGAATCATTCTATTAATAAGTCACAGTAAATATGTAAAACAAGAAGTTTGGCCCTGTTGATGATGACAACAACAGAAAATGTTATGTATCCTTCACTTTATAGCAAGCACCATTCTAAGCACTTTATTTATATGAACTCATTGAATCCTCTGAGCTAAGTAATATTATTATCCCTATTTTACAGACGGGGAAACTGAGATATAGAGAGGTAATTAACTTAGATTCACACAGGGGACTGAAGTTCACATTCAGGATACTACTCTCTCATGCTAGCTAATTTGTAAATAATATCTACCAAACCTTTATGTAATTGTCCCTTCCTACTCTCAATTTCTGTTTTGGTGAAGGATGTAAAATTCAAATTCAATAGAAGTTTGATATTAGTGTGGTAAAATTCATTCCCCAAACCTCATCGCCATGTATTATTTGGAAGAAAAAAATGAGGCAAATAATACTTGATATCTGGTTTTTTGGAAATTGTAAATATTTTTTAAATTTTGTGTACTAGCCCAGATGTTGATCCTAAATTTGTGCACATAACTTAATTTATACTGTTGATTACTAGGTTATTATTGAAATCAGTCAGACCTGGGCGACCATGGAGTTTTCTTATGAAGTTCACTATCGAACAGGCATTCCATTACTGAAGTCTGATGAACAACTTTTTGAGACTCTAGAGCACAACCAAGTAAGATGGATATTTTTATTCCAGATTTTTAATTTAATTTTATTTTTTTAAATTGACTAATAATTATACATATTTATGGAGTACAATATGACATTTTGACAATATGTCTACAATGTGGAATGATTAAATCAGGCTAATTAACAAATCCATCACCTCATATACTTATTTTTTGTAGTGAAAATGTTTTAAATCTACTCTTTTAGCAATTTTGAAATACACAATGCATTATTATTATTTATTATGGTCACCATTCTGTGCAATAGATCACTAATGCTTATTCCTCCTAACTGCAACTTTGTACCCTTTGATCAACATCTCCTCTTTCCCCACCCACCACACCCTCCACCCCTCAGTCTCTGGTAATCATCATTCTACTCTCTGCTTCTGTGAGTTCAACTTTTTTAGATTTCACATGTAAGTGACATCATGTGGTATTTGTCTTTCTATGCCTGGCTTATTTCACTTAGCATAATGTCCTCCAGGTTCATGCATGTCGTCACAAATGACAAGATTTCCCGCTTTTTAAAAGGGAATAGTGTTCCATTGTGTACATACCACATTTTCTTTTTCCATTCATCTGATGGTGGACACCTAGGTTGCTTCCGTATCTTAGCTACTGTGAATAATGCTGCAATTAACATGGGAGTACAGATATCTCTTCAGCAAACTAATTTCATTTCATTTCAATATATACTTAGAAGTGGGATTGCTGGATCATGTGGTAGTTCTATTTTTAGTTTTCTGAAAAACTTCCATACTGTTTTCCATAATGGCTATATTAATTTACATTCCCACCAACAGCATACAAGGGTTCCTTTTTCTCTACACCCTCTCCAACACTTACTATCCTTTGTCTTTTTGATAATAGCCATTCTAACCAGTGTGAGGTGATAATGTATTGTGGGTTAAATTTGCATTTCCCTGACAATCAGTAATGATGAGCATTTTTTCCCAAACACTTGTTTGCCATTTGTATGTTGTCTTTTGAGAAGTATCTATCAGGTCCTTTGCCCGTTCTTTGATTGGGTGGTTTTCTTGCTATTGAGTTGTTTGAGTTCCTTATATATTTTGGATATTAGCCCCTTATCAAATGTGTGGTTTGTAAATATATTCTCCCAATCTATGCCTTGTCTCCTCACTGTGTTGTTTCCTTTGCTGTATGGAACTTTTTGGTTTGATGCAATCCCATTTATCTATTTTTGCTTTTGTTGCCATGCTTTTGGGGTCATATGCAAAAAATCTGTGCCCAGGCCAATGTCATGATGCTTTCCCCTGTTTTCTTCTAGTAGTTTTATAGTTTCAAGTCTTACATTTAACTTTTTAATCCATTTTAAGTTGATTTTTGTATATAGTGTGAGATGTGAGATAACAGTCCAATTTCATTATTCTCTTTGTGGATATCCAGTCTTGAAAGCACCATTTATTGAAGAGGCTGTCCCTTCTCCATCATGTGTTCTTGGAACCTTTTTGCAAGTCAATTGACCATAATGTATGAGTTTAATTCTGGGTTCTCCATCCTGTTCTATTGGTCAATGTGTCTGTTTTTGTGTCAGTATCATACTGTGTTGATTTCTATAACTTTGTAATAAATTTTGAAGTAAGTTTTGGTTTTTTGCTTAGGATTCCTTTGGCTATTTGACATCTTTTGTGATTACATACAAATTTTAGGATTGTTTTTTCTGTTTTTGTGGAAAATAGAATTTTGAATAGGGATTACATTGAATATGTAGATCACTTTGGGTAGTGTGTCAGTTCATTTTGTGCTACTATAGCATAATATAGCAGACTGGATAATTTATAATGAGCAAGAATTTATTTGGCTCACAGTTCTGGAGGCTGGGAAGTCCAAGATTGAAGGGCCATCTGGGGAGGGACTTTTTGTGGTGTCCTAACATGATGGAAGCCATCATATGGCAAGAGAGAGCAAGAGAGGGTTGAACTTTTGTAACACATCTACTCTTGTGATAATGTGCCTACCTTTTATAATAACAAACATTAATGAGGGCAGAGCCCAAATGACCTAATCACCTCCAAAATGTCCCACCTCAAACACTGTTGTATGAGAGATTAAGTTTCTAACACCTGAACCTTGGGGAACACATTCAAATCATAGCAGGTAGTATGGACATTTTAACAATATTAATTATTCCAGTCTATGAACATGGATATCTTTCCATTTGTGTCATTTATAATTCCTTTCATCAATGTTTCATAGTTTTCAGTATACAGAACTTTCACCTCCTTGGTTAAATTTGCTCCTAAGTTTTTGAAAAATATTTTTTAAATTGTTGCATAATAGATGTACATAGTTTTGGGATACATGTGATAATTTCATGCATTCTCATTATTTTTAAAGATCAAATCATGTACTTAAATCACCTTAAATATTTGTCTTTTCTTTATGCTAGAATTATTTGAATTATTCTCTTCTAGCTACTTTGGAACATACAATAGATTATTGTAAACTATAGTCATCCTATTGATCTAATGCTAAGTCTTATTTCTTCTGTTGAACTGTATTTTCTTACGCTATTGGGAATGGGACTGCTTTATTAATTTCTTTTTCAGATAGTTCATTGTTAGTGTAAAAGAACACTACTGATTTTTGTGTGTTGATTTTTGTCCCCTGCAACCTTACTGAATTTATCAGGTCTAACAGTTTTTGGTGGAATCTTTAGGGTTTTCAGTATATAAGATCATATCTTCAGTAAACAGAGACAATTTCACTTTTTCCGTTTCCTATTTGGATGCCTTTTATTTCTTTTTCTTGTCTAATTGCTCTGGTTAGATCTTCCAGTACTGTGTTGAATAGAAGTGGTTAGAGTGGGCATCCTTGTCTTGTTCCTAATCTTATAGGAAAATCTTTCAGCTTTTCATTGTTGAATACGATGTTAGCTGTTGGCTTTTCTTACGTGGTCTTTATTGTGTTGAAGTACATTCCTTCTGTACCTAATTTATTGACAGTTTTTATCATAAAAGGATGTTAAATTGTATCAAATGCTTTTCCTGCATGTATTCAGATGGTCATATGGTTTTTGTCTTCTATTCTGTTAATATGATGCATCACATTTATTGATTTGTGTATATTGAACCATCCTTGCATCCTAGGGGTAAATCCCACTTGATCTTAGTGAATGAGCCTTTTAATGTGCTGTTGAATTCACTTTGCTAGTATTTTGTTGAGGATTTTTACATCTGTGTTCATCAAGGATATTGGTCCATAATTGTCTTTTCTCATAGTATTGTCTGGCTTTGGTATTAGAGTAGTGCTGGCTGCATAAAATGCATTTGGAAATATTCCTCCTCCCTTAATTTTTTGAATGAGTCTGAGAAGAAGTGGTACTAGTTCTTCCTTAAATGTTTGGTAGAATTCTATGGTGAAGCTATCTGGTCCTGGGTTTTTCTTTAATGGGAGATTTTTTTTTAGTATTGATTCAATCTTGTTACTCCTTACTGGTTTGTTCATATTTTATTTCTTTTTGATTCAGTTCTTGGTAGGTTGTATGTTTTTAGGAATGCATCCATTTATGCTAGGTTAGCTGATTTGTTGGCATGTAATTGTTCATAGTAGTCTCTTATGATCCTTTGTATTTCTGTAATATGAATTGTAATATCTCCTCTTTTGTTTCTAATTTTATTTGAGTCATCTCTCTTTTTTTGGTCTGGCTAAAGGTTTGTCAATTTTGTTTATCTTTTCAAAGAACCAATTCTTAGTTTCATTGATTTTTTTTTTTTCCTATCGTCTTTCTAGACTCTACATATTTCCACTCTGATCATTATTATTTACCTCTTTCTATTGATTTGGGTTTAGTTTGTTTTTCTAGTTCCTTGAGGGATAATGTTAAGTTATTTATTTGAGACCTTCATTTTGATATAGGTATTTATTGCTATAAACTTCCCCTGTAGAGCTACTTTTGCAGCATTTCATAAGTTTTGGTATGTTCCATTTCTGTTTCCATTTGTCTCAAGATATTTTCTAATTTCTGTTTCAGTTTCTTCTTTGACCAATTGGTTGTTCAGGAGCATGTTGTTTAATTTCCATATATCTGTGATTTTCTAAAATTTCTGTTATTAATTTCTAATTTTATTTCATTATGGTCAGAAAAGATACTTGACGTGATTTTGATCTTCTCAAATTTGTTAAGACTTGTTTTGTGGCCTAACATATGATCTATCCTGGAGAATGTTTCATGTGCACTTGAGAAAATGTGTTTGCTGCTGCTGTTGGATGAAATGTTCTGTCCATGTCTGTTAGGTACCTTCGGGCTAAAGTAAACAAGTCCCCTGTTTCCCTATTGATTTTTCACCTGGATAATCTGTTGTTGAAAGTGAAGTATTGTTACATTGCAGTCTATCTTACCCTTTAGATCTATTAATATTTGCTTTACATATTTAGGTGCTCCAATGTTGGATAAATATATATTTAAAATCAGATTTTTTATTTTAAATCATATTAGACTTTTTCCAAGTTCTAATAATCAACATTTATTTATTTATTCATGGAGCATCTATTTGTACCAGGCTCCAGGAGTGATACCATTTGGGATCCAAAGGTATGAACCCTTATTCTCTAGGAACTTGCCATTATTGAGTAGGGAGACAAACAGAAGGACTTCAAGGAGCCTAAGAAGAGACAGAGAGGCTGTTTGATTGGGGAGGGCAAAGGACTCTGGGAGGGCCTTGTAAGGTGATAGTGTTTATGCTGAGACTTGAAGGATGGGCTAGTATTCAACAAAAAATTGCAGTCAGAAAATGATATTTAGGCAATGGGGACAATGTTAGTGGCACCTTGGAATGCCAGAATGAGTCTGCCATTCAGAGATAATTTTAAGAGTTCAGTTTCCTTGGAATATAGATTGTCTTTAAGGGAGTAATGAAAAGTACGGCTGGAGAGATTGGCCTGACCACAGCATATATGGTCTTGAGTTATCAAATTATAGGGGTTAGCGTCTCTTTGGACATGAGAGATAAGAAAGGTGGAAGAGACAAACTATTCAGAGGAAATAATAGCAGTAGTGTTATTAGACACAAGGCACTTAGGAGGAAAAAAACTGGTTTAGAGAGATAGCATTATTATTTTCAGTGTTAGCATGAGGAATATTTATGTAAAGGTAGAAAGTCAGACCAGAGCTTGGCACAGAGGTTCAGTCCAGAGCTGTAGGTTGGAAGGTCATTGTCGATATCTTGAGAATTGATGAGCCAGACAAAGAGAGGTAAATAACATAAGCCAGCTGAGAATACAGCCTTGGAAAAGGCTGCATTTGGTGAACAAGAAGAGAAGACAAAAGGAGGCAGGAAGAGAGTGGTCAGAGAAATAGTAGAATCAGGATACTGCAGTATCGTAGAAAACAACACATGGGTTTTTTCCCCCCAACAAAGAGTCAAGTGTGTTTAAAAGCTAGAGGTGGAGGAGAATGAGCAGAATTCTACTCAGTGACTTTCTGAGATTTCAGTGTCAGAGAATGGTCTGAAGGGCTAACCAGACTACATGGCATTAAAGCAAGCCCCCTGATAAGAGAGCTTAGTATCATAGTAACCTGAAAAGGGTGGAAAATGGAAGCTTGAGGGCCTAGCAGGCTGAAGGGAAGTTTGCTTTACTTTGGGGGGATTAAAAAATACAAACAACCTTGGAATGATTAGTAGACAGGAACCGGGGGGAGAGTGATGAAAGAATACAGCTCAATTCCTAAAACTGCACCCCTATGCACAATATTTTTTCCGGCTTGCAATGAGATGTATGGTCTTCTTGTGGAAGAAATTAAATGCAGCTGCTTATATTTATCTTTTTCCTTTGGGGAAAAATGTTGAAATGAGTATTTACTGCCATTCATTCACTCATTTACTCATTTAGCAAAAAATTTATTGAATACCTGTTCCAGGTATTACATGCTAGCCCCAAGAATCCAGCAAGAAACAGAATAGATGTGGGTCCCTCCTCATAGCACTCACAGTCTACTAAATTTAGCTGCTATTTAGAATTCTTTGCCTTTATTTTAGGTTCAATTGCAGACTCTTCTTCAAAGCAAATATGTGGAATATTTCATGGAACAAGTCTTAAGCTGGCAAAATAAATTAAACATAGCAGACTCAGTCATTTTTACTTGGCTGGAAGTCCAGCGAACTTGGTCTCACCTGGAAAGCATTTTTGTTTGTTCAGAAGATATTCAGATCCAGCTTGTGAAAGATGCTAGAAGATTCGATGGAGTGGATGCTGAATTTAAGGTTTGTCCAAGACAGCCTGTATCCTATGCTAGCAAAGTTTTGTACAGAAACATGATCTGGGGTATCATATTTCTAAAAAGGAATATATTTTTGCATTTCAGTAAGCAGGAGCAAGGGAATTTTTTCTATAAAGGGCCAGGTAGTACATATTAAATATTTTAGATGTTGCAGATTGTGCAGCCTCTGTACCACCTACTCAGTGCTGCCACTGTGGCATGAAAGAAGACACACACAACACATAAATGAATGCTCATGGCTATCCACTAATAAAACTTTATTACTAGACTCCGAAATTTGAATTTCACTTAATTTTCCAGTGTCACAAAATATGTTTCTTTTGACTTTTTTTAACCATTTAAAAATATAAAAACCATTTTTAACTTCTGGGTTTTACAAAATCAGAGAGTGGGCCATATGTGTCCCATGGGCCATAGATTGCTGACCCCTGCAGTAAGAAAAGTAAATAGATTCATCTTCCTAAGGAAAAGACAGTGAAGGAGCAACAGGTAACAAATAGTAAGACTAGTTTGGCTTTTCTTTTCCAGAAGAGCCACAGAAAACACATGGAGCTGTGCACATAGTAACAATAACTGGTAGACTTCTAGTAAAGAGTTATAGTTATACCCTTCTTATAAAAATGGGGATTAAATGTTGTCTTCTTTCTACCTAAAGCAGAACCCCCCGAGGAATTTTGATTCATATAACGTCTGAGGAGGAAAAATAGATTTTTTAGCTCTTTCTAGTTTTTATGTAGATATACTTAAGATTCTGGGGGGAGCATGTGCTCGCTAACTTTCTCTTTCTCTCCCTCCTTTCCTTCCTCCCTCCCTCCCTCCTTCCCTCTCTCCCCCTCCCAGTTCCCTTCCCCCTTCCGTTTCCTTTCTTGATTCCTTTTTTGTTTGATTTAGAAGATAGAACATCCATGTGGGCCTGGAATGGTGGTAATGCCCATCACATTTATTTTGATACAAATTATGTGATTATACATTATTTTCTTAATTTAAAGTCGCAAAGCAAAAGTAAACAGATGTGGTGTCAGGCATTCCTAGAAGTCTCCTTAACCTTGCCTCCTTATTGCTTGTTTGTTCTTCATTTTTTGATCCCCAAAATGGGGATTAGAAATTTAGAAAAGAAATTTCTAATATCAATGGCTCTATGTTGTACGTTCATACAGGAGTTAATGTTCAAGACAGCCAAAGTAAAAAATGTTTTAGAAGCAACGTGCAGACCTAATCTCTATGAAAAACTTAAAGATTTACAGTACAGGTAAGAATAAAGGTATATAAAGTGATCAGTTTGCTATAATTTTATAAAATTTCTTTCACATACCTAATAGTACTTAATACCATGTTATTATATGTGCAGCCTCTACTAAATTATTTTATAATTTTGCTTATAATTGTTTAGTTGCCTTATACACATTACGTGGTACATATATACATATGATTTAATGCAAATAACCACAAATATATTTCTGTTTTCTGAAAAGAGTATTATAATAGTAAAATTAAAATATCTTATTATCAAGAGATTTAACATGATTGATCATTTCTTTCATCAAACTGTCCTTCAAATATTGATTGAACACCCCCTGTAGGGTACGACCTGGGATTGTACTCAGTTATTTTAGTTCTTTAGTTTGTATATAGTTTCATTTTATTAGAAATTATCCTTAGAGAACATATTAGCATTTTTGAAATCCTTGCCCTAAGAGCCATTTGTAAAAATGATTTTCACATTTAATTCTACAACAGTTGGTAGTCATAAGAATATTCTGGCTTTTGATTAATAATGGGCAGATCAGCTACTAAAATGAGAGGTTTGTGTGAAATTGTGCTCACTTTTTATTGCAAGGTAGGAAAAAGAAGGTAAAATGCATATTACATACGTAAACCTGTTTAATAGTCTGGCAGTTTTTTGGTGATAAAAAGAGTGAATTGCTACAGAAGCGAATTATTTCTGTTTGGTCAATGCCCTGGGGCTCTGCCTTTGGGTGGTTTCTGCTCTACTAAGGACAAGAAGGTGGAACTAATTCTGGATCTCATGACTCCTCCGAATACCTGAGAAGGATGTAGACACTTGTGTTTTGTAGACATTCGTGGCCAAGGGAAGACCCTCAGCCAATTACTTCTTACTAATGCATTTTGTGTTCAGGTTGAGCGATAGCAAACCTAGTCTTCTCCAATGCTGATTAGGAGTGTCATTAAGAAAAGTGAGGAGAGATACAAACCTAAGTCTGATCTATATTTAGCCGCAACTAATGGGTGTGTGTGTGTGTGTGTGTATCTGTTTCCTCCTACTTGCCACGACTTGTGTATCAGTCGTAAGCAAGACGGTGGTGTCAGGGAAGGAGCCAGGCTACCTGTTACAGTGAGCTCACTGTGATGCATGGACAGGCGACAGGAGCTGGGTGTTGTTTTGCTGAAGTTTTAATGACCGAATGGACAAAATATGCTTAAAAAGATTTTTCATTCATCTAGGCTTTCTCTTTGTGAAAAAGCTCTCGCTGAATACCTGGAAACCAAGCGTGTAGCTTTTCCTCGCTTCTATTTCATCTCTTCTGCTGATTTACTTGACATTCTCTCAAAGGGAGCTCAGCCTAAGCAGGTAACATTTTTTTGAAAGTCTTACATTATACGATGTTAGCTACGGAATGTCACAGTTTCTCTATCATTGTCAAATGCCACCTGTCACATCACATGTGCCAGGAACTAGAAAATCTGCAGTTCACATTCTTAATGCGGCAACAGAGCGATGTCAGAGGCTGTGCAAATGAAGTAGGAGGAATAACTGCCTGGTGTTCAGTAAAGGGCAAGGATATTAAATGTATAAGGCTTAGGGTCCTGAAAGGACGTCAACGGGAAGAAACACTGGCTCCAGATCCACCAGAATTCTGGGACAAGGCCTGGAGCATCTCTGACCTGGTTAGCAGTTTGCCTAGGAAGGAGCGGGTCACCTGTTGGGAGGAGATCGTGGCTGGTACATTCTTACTACTCCCTTAACTCCAGAGTAACCTTTATAACTATTACATTGGACTACTCTTCAGTGCTGTCTGAGTTTGATTTTAATAATTTGAGGCTCAATCTCTGACCCTTTAACTTCCCCCACCTGTACAAAATTCATGCACTACCTGTTTACTGGTCCCCATGTCAATATTTAAAGCAAATAAAAGCAGATATTATTTTTTGTAATCTCAGAGCTAAGACCAGAGGCAAATTATGTACAATTCCAAAATTGTACTCCTTCCTATAAACTTTTAGAGGATATTGCCTTTCACTTAGACCTACTCAATTATTCACATTCACTTAGATCTTACAGTTGTTGCAGCAGACAGAGGTGGGTACTTCTAGAGTTGATTGCATATTGCAGATTACTTTGAAACTGAAGTTTGTGCTGTATCGTGGTGGAGTTTTCTCCATGGTCTTTTTCTTGGAAAAACATTTTTTCTCTAGATATTTCCATGCCATTTTCTTTATAACATGTGTCTCTTCCCATTGCGGTTCCTAAATTTTGCTGTTCTTTGGACACAGTATTTATCTTTTTCATTATTTAACTGTAAACCTAAATTTATTTCGATGGCTAGTCTTGCTGATAATACAAGTGCAGTCTTGCTATTAATAACAGAATTTTTGGTCAACTTAGGCAACATTTTCAGTGTCACCATTCAGATACTGTTTTGTACGTTCGTGCTACATTCTAGATGGCTTTGTAAATCAACTCCATCTGACTAGATTGACTAGGAACCCGTTATATCCACCTCTTACATATTTATATAATATACAATTAGATGTTTTAAAAAACCCTAAGTTCAAAGATAATGGTAATAACCACACTTAGGCTCCAGTCATCCCCTGGGGATGTCCTCCTGACCGGCACCCGGACCCCTCTGCCCAGGGTGACTATACGAGGTAGAAGGTATCATATTCTGCTGAGGTATGTTTTCCTAAAGACCTTTCCAATCCAAAATGCTTATAATGCAAAATGAATTTTCAATATGTAAATTAGAAGAGAGATGCATAAATCTGTAAGTAGGATAGCATTCTTTTTCTTTTAATCACATTCTTTAAACACAATAAAAATGTGTGTGACTGGTTTATTGAACAATAGTCATTCCATAAAATAACAGTCATTAAACAGTTTTATTTTTCTGCAATTACTAATGCCAAATGTGCTCTGCTGAATCTCTTTACACTGGTGGCAGACCCGTTTATCACATTTTGAGCAGATATAGAAGTTTCCTGGCCCCCTTTTCTTATTAAAAAAAATAAATAGATAAACCAAAACCAACTCAGCAAGGTCTAGTTAGAAATTCCCATCTCACCTCCATGTCAAGGCCAGGCTTTCATATAAGAACTTGAGGTTGGAGAGAGATTCTTTCATTCTCTGTCCTACCCATTTATCACCAGGAAGGGTTTGGGGTGTGATCTGTCCACATTGCCCTTGCTAATGATTGTTCCTGCTTCTCTGGCCAGCAGGGACTGTGGATCTTCACCCTCCACAGTGAGGATCCATGTGTTGGGTCTCTTGTGGAGCACATGTGCAAGTCCTCAGGGGACAAAAGGAATCACCCCAGGGATATGCATGGCAGAGCCAACTCCACCTTAACTCTTCCAGTTCTTGCCCTTGGCAGGGTAACCAGCCCTCTGGTGACATCATCTTCTTCCTGTTCCACCTAGACAGATGTCCAAATGAGGGACACGTCGAAGAGTCACTTCCTGTAGATACCTAGGGTTTCTATGAGCGCTTCTTCAACTCCTCTCACTTAACTTTAGAGTGGAAGCTGTGGGACACATTCCTTTACCTTACCCACAAGGAGAGAGGAAAATGCCACGGCATCCTCCGCTGGGATGATAACTCACAGCTGTGAGGCTGCCCTCCTCTTCTCCCCTCCTCCCTGCAGGACTTTCCATACAAGAGGCGTATGGAGGTAGACTAAGGTAGGGTGTTGACATATGTCTTACCAAACCCTGGAGGGACTAACCTGTCCTAACCCATGTCTGCTTTCTTCAGAATGTACACGTACCCAGTGACTTTTTGTCCTAGGCTGGTGCTGGAGGAACAGATCACTCAATGTATTCTTGTCACCAACTCTCTTCACCCTCCTTTTATTTATTTTTATTTTTCATTTATATGGATACATAATAGTTATACATGTTAATGGAGTATGTGTGATGTTTTTGTATAAGCATACAATGTGTAATGATTAAATCAGGGTAACTGGGATATCTATCACCTCAAGCATTTATCATTTCTTTCTATTAGGAACATTCCAATTCCACTCTTGTAGTCATTTTAAAATATACAATAAATTATTAACTATAATCACTGTACTTTTGTACCCATTAACCATCCCCTCTTTATCTTCCACTTCCCACTACCCTTCCCAGCCTCTGGTAACCATCATTCTAGTCTCTGTCTCCTTGAGTTCAATTTTCTTTTAGCTTCCACATAGAAGTGAAAACATGGCATGTTTGTCTTTATGTGCTTGGTTATTTCATTTAACATTATGTTCTCCACTTCCATCCATGTTATTGCAAATGGCAGGGTTTTATTAATTTTTATGGCTGAATTATATTCTATTGTGTACATGTGCCACATTTTCTTTATCCATTCATCCATTGATGGACACTTAGGTTGATTCCATATCTTGGCTGTTGTGACTAATGTTACAATAAACATGGGAGTGCAATTATCTCTTTGATATACTGATTTTCTTTCTTTTGGATATATACCCAGCATTGGAATTGTTGGATCATATGGTAGTTCTATTTTTAGATCTTTGAGGAACCTCCATACTGTTCTCCATTGTGGCTATACTAATTTACATCCCGATAAACTTTGTCTGAGAGCTCCCCTTTCTCTATGTCCTTGCCAGCATTCATTATTGCCTATCTTTTGGATAAAAGCATTTTAACTGGGATGAGATAGCATCTCATTGTAGTTTTTGATTTGCATTTCTCTAGTGATGTTGAGCATTTTTTCATAGCTTGTTGGCTATTTCTGTGATTTCTTTTGAGAAATGTCTGTTCAGATTTTCTGCCCATTTTTAAAGCAGATTATTGGTTTTTTTCTATCAACTTGTTGGAGCCCCTTATATATTCTAGTTATTAATTACTTGTCAGATGGGTAGCTTTCAAATATTTTCTCCCACTCTGTGAGTCATCTCTTAACTTTGCTAATTTTTCCTTTGCTGTGCAGGAGCTTTTTAGCTTGAAATGATCCCATTTGCTCATTTTGCTTGGGTTGCCTGTGCTTTTGAGGTCTTACTCAAGAAATCTTTGCCCAGACTAATGTCTTAGTGTGTTTCCTCAATGTTTTCTTTCTAGGAGAAGAAAACTTACAGTTTCAGGTCTTTAAGTTTTAATCCATTTTGATTTGATTTTTGTATATGGCAAGAGATAGGGGTCTAGTTTCATTCTTCTGCATATGGATATCCAATTTTCCTAGCACCTTTTATTGAAGGAACTGTCCTTACCCCAGTGTATGTTCTTGGTACCTTTGTCAAAAATCAGTTGACTATAAATGTGTGGATTTATTTCTAGGTTCTCTATTCTGTTCTGTTGCTCTATGTATCTGTTTTTATGCCAATACCATGCTGTTTTGGTTACTGTAGCTTTGTAGTATAATTTGAAGTGAGGTAATGTGATTCCTCTAGCTTTGTTCTTTTTGTGCAGGATGACTTTGGTTATTATGAGTCTTTTGTGGTTCTGTATAAATTTTAGGATTATTCTATTTCTGTGAAGAATGTCATTGATGTTTTCATAGGGATTGCATCGAATCTGTAGATTGGTTTGGGTAGTATGGACATTTGAACAATATTGATTCTTCCTAATCCATGAACATGGATCATCTTTCCATTTTTTTGTGCGGCCTCTTCAATTTCTTCCATCAGTGTTTTGTTGTTTTCATTATAGAGATCTTTTACTTCTTTGGTTAAGTTTATTCTGAGGTATTTTATATACATAATGTATTTTTAACTATTGTAAATAGGATTGTTTTCTTGGTTTCTTTTCCAGATTGTTCACTGTTGGCATATAGAAATGCTACTGGTTTTTGTACATTGATTTTGTATCCTACAACTATACTGAATTTGTTTATCAGTTCCAATAGCTTTTTGGTGGAGACTTTAGGTTTTTCTAAATGTGAGATCATATTGTCTGCAAACAAAAATAATTTGAACTCTTCCTTTCTAATTTGTATGCCTTTATTTCTATCTCTTGTCTAATTACTCTAGCTAGGACTTCTAATACTATGTTGAATGAGAGTGGTGAAAGTGGGCTTCCTTGTCTCATTCCAGATCTTAGAGGAAAGACTTTCAGTTTTTCACTCTCCTTTTAAACCATCAAAAAAATACTTCATACTTTAGCCAAGCAACATGATGATTCACAGTATTTGCATTTCTGATGCTGAGTTACTTTGCAAATGTCAATGGTGTATTTTTTAAATCCTTCTTATTATTTTTATAGCATGACTTTGATATTAATATTTTGCAGATTGCTAGCTTCTCAATTATTAGTGAGACTTATTGTGGTAGTCATCTTGCCTACCTCATTCATGGCACTTTAACCATGCGTTCTAAATCCCTGAATGTCCTGTACGTTCTCAGTACATGTATTAGTACCCTTCGATTAAAAAAGATTTTAAATTATGATGAAACTCAATGTTAAAATCACAAAATGGAACTCTTTAAAATCTCTCACAGCTGTGTTAATGAGTGCTAGCATACTAACAAAATGCCACCATCCTAGCAAAAGGAGGTGGGTATTTCTGCTTACCAGCTAAAGGGGTTGGCCATGTGGCTATAGTGTGAACATGGTTTACAGTTCTGACCCTCAGTTTTGAAATAATTAGATTTTTGATATGGTTTGAAATTTTGAGGAAATTCATATTATTTCAAATCGTGCTCAAAATGTGACTTTTATTGAGTACTTTTTGCTTATACTGTTTAAACTTTGAGCAATTCAAATTCACATAAAATGCTATCACAGTTACTAAAGGTCCATTATTAAAAAGAGCATTTGGCAGCCTTTGTGGTATGAATAACCATCCAAGAGTGACTTGTTGAAGAAGGGGATTGAGAAGGAACTAAGGGCAATCTGAGTCATCTAGAGCCATAGTCAGCTTCTTTCTCTGAAAGAAATGGTTCTGCAAATTCAACTTGCATTCTGAATTCTTGGTTGCTGACTGTCAGAATAGTTAATGCTTTTGGCACTTATGCCAGATAGCATGGCCTTGCTACACTCTCTTACCCTCTTTTCAATATCAGAATCAGTTCCAGACCACCACACAGGGCTTTTCCACCTATGTCTTTTAACATTCCTGAATGTGTTCCCTGCAGTGTGACTGAGATAACATGGCAACTGCAGCTTGTGGAGTAACAATGCAATATCCCCATGAAAGGCACTCTTTGTGAGCAGATAACTCATCTTGACATCTTGTGAATGACTTGAATTCTTCAGGTCCCTCTCCTCCACCCACCCACACTCAATTTAAGAGTGTCGGTCCAAGTGAGAGTTTCTCTAGTTAATTGTGGAATTTAATCAGCCTAAACACATCAGCCAGGGAGGTCTGATATTACTACAACCCCCATTCTGTAAGCAGAAATTCCCAATTTAAGATACTTGAGTCGGAATGTCAGAGTGATAAAACTGGTGCATATAGGATGCCTTCGGTGATTATTAGCTATTAGTAAGCTTGGTTTAAGGTCAAGTTTTAACACATTGATTGCCATGTGAGTTGTATTTAACTCAGGCTAGTTTTGAGCCTGGGGCTGCATGAAGCAAAACCCTGTGGTTGGTTCATGAAAATCTTACTTGTTGATGTTCTTATTGTTACAATTAATATTGGCAGTTCTAAAAATGTGGATTGCATTGCCCGTAACTCACGCACAGAAAACAGTAAAAAATAACAAATTGGAAAGGATCATTTTGGCCCCAAGGGGGAAAAATTTTTTTTTCTAGTGTGGCAGTCAATGTGTTAAAGATTTTCTCTCCCCCAGAATTCAGCTTGGCCTCCACTTCCAAGGGCATAGGTTATCTAAAGGACTGTGGATATAGATGCTGTTTAACTTCAGTGGTAAAACTCTCTGGTAGTTGCTGCAAAAATAACATAAAGGTGTACTTGCAGGATTCACTGTCATGGTGCAATAGTTATGTGCAACTGGTTTCAAGTTCTGACATGATTCACTTTTAACGTTCTTTGATTTTTTTTTCCTCTTAGAAAAACATCCATTTGTGTTTTTCAACTGAATTAGTATAGTTAAGATCAGTTGACCGTTTTGTGTCCTTCCAAGTTGTTAGACAGTAACTTAAAATAGTTGACAACTTTGGGGAGTCAGGATGTCTTTAGCCACTGACACCTATTCATGTGAAAGATCTTTATGTCCTAGAAGAGTTTGTACATTTCCTTTTCCCTCATCCACTATGAGATATTTAACTTCTCCATAAAGATTAGCTTATAAGAAGCTTCTCTATGATGGAGCTGTGCTAAAGAAAGACAGACTTTCAGAGTTTTGATGCAATCAGCTAATCTTATGCTTCTAATGGAGTAGCCATGAGTTTCATGTGGCTATTGAGCACTTCAAATGTGGCAACCCTGGAACTGACTTTTAAATTTCAATAAATTTTTATTGATTTAAATATAAAAACTGATATTTGTTTTAGTTGTTGGAAAATGTGTGTTTGAAACAACTCGAATGTATGAATCTACCTTTGCCTTTGCATATTTTATGAAATCTAAATATAGATCAAGTATTTCTGATGGAAAATCCAAATTAAAATGTGCTGTAAATATAAAATGCACACCTGGTTTCAAAGACTTATTACAAAGAAGAAATAAAATATATCAGTAATTTTTATATTAATCACATGTTGAAATGATAGTATCTTGGATATACTAGGTTAAATAAAATACATTAAAATTAATTTCACCTGTTTTTTTTCATGTTTTAATGTGACTGCCAGAAAGTTACAGCTGTAGAAATTGAGGTCACAATGCGGTCTCTAAAATAATAAGATCAGAAGTACATATATTCAGGAATGCTTAATAATTGCATCAAGAAATGTCCTTCAAGGGCATCCACACCAATCTACGTAACGAAAATATGGCAACTTGTCTTTGGAGAAATCCCTTAAATTTTAGCGATGAGACAGATGGCACTCAACTGACACCTCTAATAGATTGTAAATATTGGCATTCAGAAAAGGTGCTTGTGAGAAACGAGCTTAGTATTAGGTGATAAAAAACACTGCTGTATCTTAAAGGCAGATCTTGAGATCATATAGACCTGAGTTTACTGTCTCTGCTGATGACTATGTTATTGCTTTACCTTTCTGAACCTTAATTTTCTCATATAGCATGTGGGGAAAGTAGAGGGTACTGTCTTTTTGTCTTCTGAGTAACAAGAAAAGTGCATAAAGAACTGAGAAAAGTACTTAACATATAATATTGTGAAAATGGCCGCAAATTCTTTCCCTCCCTGCATCTGTACCCTTTCAATATGATGTTGCAGTTTTCATCAAGCGGGAAAGCCTATTTTGCCAGTTGGGATGCCGTGTGACTTGTTTTGACCACTGTATCATTAGTAAGACCTTGAAAAGCTTTTATGCACTGGGGCTTGTCCTCTTGCTGCTCTTCAGAAACCTGTGACCAGCCTATCATAAATGAATCAGTACTAGCTGCTGTATGATGAGAAACACATGCTCATGTCAAAGCCACCAGCTGGGCAACCGTCACACCTGTGGGAGAATCACCTGATCACTAGCAGACCACAAGTATATGAGAGAGCCCAGTTGGGTCTAGCTGAGTCAACACAAGACC
Organism: Lemur catta; assembly: GCF_020740605.2. NCBI lineage: Eukaryota > Metazoa > Chordata > Mammalia > Primates > Lemuridae > Lemur > Lemur catta. The sequence goes on from NC_059138.1 coordinate 68,900,332, forward strand.
AATACACAGAATTGTGAGCCATGAAATTGTTGCTATTTTAAGCCATTAAATTTTGGGATGGTTTGTTATACTGTAAAAGCTAATAGATATGTGTTAGTTATATGTTCACATATACATACATAAGTACATGAATGCGCATTCAATAATATCAAGGATTTTATGTGCTACTGATTTAAAATAAAAGGTCTTACTTGAAATTTGAAGGAAAAACAAAAAATTAATTAATAAAAAGTACTAATCCATGAAGCTAGACTTCTCCATTTTATTTTTTTTCTTTTTAATTTTTGTTTTATTTTTTCCTTCCTGAAGATACCTTGGTATCAGTGGTTGACATTGTTTTGACATCAGTGACTATGGGGGGACTGGTGAAAACATCATAAGTTGCTGTGTTTCTGACTCTTTATTAGCCTGAAATGCTCTGCCTAGTATTCATTTCCCCCTCTCTTTTTAATTTGTATAGATAATTTCTCAATTTATGATTTAGGATTTAAAAAACCCATATACTTGCTCACACAATGAGATATCAAGATCAAACCCACCAAAAGGCTAGTATTAAAACTCACAATATTAAATAATGGTAAGGATGTAGAGTAATGGGGAATGGTTATATCTAGCCATTGGGATTGTAAATTTGTACAGCCACTCAAAGCACTGTTTAATAGTAACTTCTATATATGAATATAATCATATATTATTATCCAGCAATTCATCTTCTCAGTAGAAATGCATACATATAGGAAGCAAAAAAGGTTTACAAGAATTTTCATAGGCACATTATGTATAATAGCTCCAAACTGGAAACACTCTAAATGTCCTTTAACAGAAGAATGGCTAAATACATTGTGTTATATATAATGCATACAATGTAATGCCATATAGCAATGAAAATGAAAACCAGTGCTATACCTAATAATGTGAATAAACCTCAGTAACATAATATTGAACAACAGAAGGCAGATGCATAGAGTACGTATTGTGTGAATTCACTTTTGTAAAGATAATATCCATATTTTTGACAGATAATGTCCATTTTTAGAGGAGTAGTAACTGGCATGGACCATAAGGAGTCTTCTAGGTGCTGGTATTCTTTAATCTTCTTGGGGGTAACAAGAGTCAGGTTCACTTTGTTAAAATTTATTAAGCTGTACACGCATTTTTTTTTGTATTTTCCTTAATGCGTATTTCAATTTTTGAAAGTTTATTTGGAAAAACCCAGCATTTGTGTTGTAAACACATTGATATAAAATTATACAGTATATGCATGTAAGAGACTTTAAGAAAGCAATACAGAATCAGCCCTGTATGGGCTGATAATGTATGGATATGTGTAAGTTATATTAATAAGTGAAAATTTAAATTGCAAAATATTATATACGCTATAGTTTTATTTTTGGTTAAAGCAAATCTGGATTATGTAAGTAATTGCATGTTCATTATTGAAAGTTTGAAAAATATAGAAATACATAGAAAAAAATGAGATTAACATACTCTTAGTTCCTATTTTTGAGTGATCATAGTTTTTTACGTGTCTGTATATGCTATAACATATATACTTAATCAAAATTGAAATATTTTTCTTCGGTGCAATGTTTAATAGGTTTCATTTTAAGAAAGTGCCATCACTGATTTAACAACTTCTAGAAAGTTTTTGCAGATTTAGACTTAACTATATTGCATCCCCATTTCCTAATGCTGTACCATCTCTAATATTATCAATAATAAAAAAATACAACTATTTACTATTTTGAAAGATTAGCTTAAATTTTTACACAAGTAAAAATAATGGACTCATTAGAGGATAATATCCACAAAAGACAGGACTGCCTACATTTGGTCATTACTTATATTCTCACAAGCATTACTATTATGAATACATCATCATTATGAATAAGTGAGTTAATGAATACATAGGAATGAACCCTGAGGTGCTCACCAGGTCAGGAGTGGTTCTAGCCTTTGGGTATATCATATACCACTTAGGAAGCAGCGCATCCTTAGGTAGATGAGAACAAACATGAACTTAGACATAGGCAAAAAGCAAGCAGTAAGATTTGAGAATGTAATTGTAAACTCTAGTAATTTCATCTTTCTTCCCTTTGTTTTCTCCATGAACAACAGCTATAGGTCATGAAGGGTCGATCAGCTGATCTTTGTACTGGTGTGTATTTTAAATTATAAAATTACCTAGATGAGTAAATGTTTTCAACTTTATTTACAGGTATATAAATGTAAGTTCTTACATTTAGTAAGAGGTTCTTCCTGTGCACAGTTCTGATGTGTGGATTTCAGTTACCAGGGATTGGTTAAAAAAACTAGTGCCCTGAAAACATGGTTCAAATTTCAGATACTGGGGCACATTAACTGAGTGATTGAAAAAAGCACAAACTTCATCACTAACCCCTCACTCCCTGAAAATCAAAATCACTGCCCAGATACCAGATGTGCATCATAATCGGTGGCCAATCACGTCACATCTTTCAGATTCTGATGGTGACCAGCGACTGTGCATCTGTTATTCGGTTCACACACAGGCAGCTAAGCTTGTAGTTCCACGACCTCCTTGTCCTGATGATGAACCTGTGTGACATTTTAGAACAATAGACAACAGAGTGAATTGGTAACAAAGTTGAAAAGTGTAGCAAAGAAATGGAAATTGGTAATGCTAGAAGGGAAATTTGAATCAAACACAGGAGTTACAGGAGAGAAGCTGTTTGGGAATGATGCCTCTTGCACCATTTGAGAGGGTCTAGATATGCAGCCAGGGGAACTTCATGAAAATGAACTTTGCAGCATATATGAGAATGGTGGTTGTGATAAAAAGGATGAACATGTCCCAGAGGAAGTGGTGGCAGAGCGGGGGTTGGCAGGGGGAGGAACCAAAAACAATAACAAAAAATAACTTCACATTCAAGAAACTTTCAAAGAAACTTCATGACACTGAAACCTTAAAGGATAAAACGGCGGCTGATCCAAATCGGGAGTATGAAAGTTTGCCGAGGCATAGAAAAGATGCTCTTTCTATACCTTAAGTTATAAGGTGAGAAGGTGACAACACTATTCAAACTACTCTTGATAAGTTTTCTACAAAGAAAACACTTAAATTTCAATGTGTTTGATGTTTTCAATCGCAGTGTACTAAATATTAGATAATAGTTTTTTCCTTTTCTCTATACATCTATAAGCAACAGTAAGGGATTTTAAAGTTTTGACAAAAATTTTTAAAGGTAATTCACAACCATAGGTTTCCCCACTGATTATTAAGATCTCCTGGTGTGATTTCAGCTTGCATGGTTGTTTTGATGATGCCGTACTACTGCACAAAGCCAGGATTGCCTGTATTCATTAGTGGGTGGATACACCTAATTTACTGTAAACTCACAAAATAACATTCAAATTTTCATCACTACCCTTTTAGAAATGTACTAAAATATATGATGAAGTTCTTAAGAGTTATCAAAAGAGAGGGGCCTATGAAATATTAGTTTTTCATGTATTCTTTTTATAATAGTTGTAAAATAAAGGTCTTTCCAAACAGCTGACTAGAAAGAAGGAATTTTAAATTTGTGTCAACAAATACAAAGAGATCTTGTAGAAAACAGAACAGATCTAAGGGCAGTAGAGTCCCTATTAATTAAAATTAGTCTTGTTCCCTCAGGAACTTTAAACAGAAAACAATATAAAAACATCCAACTTCAACTCTGCCAGGTGTAAGTAATGGGAGAACTCCAGGCCTTAAGGGTTGCATTTCCTGGTCACTGACTGACTACAGAGTCAGAAGTTCTTTTAAAATTATTTTCTCACCAAAGCAATAATCTGTGAGGGTGTCTGATGGCTGAGGTTCCATTTATCCTGAGGCTTTTCAATTGAATATTATCTAGGCCCATTACACAGTAGAAGCCATTCAACATCTGTGCACTTCCTGGCCACTTCAGCTGTGGGAGTGAATTGTTAGATTATTGGAGAGACTCACTGTGCAGAAATGTCCTTTGGGTAATGTACAGGGATGGAGGAGGATATGATAACCCAAGCTGTGATCAGTCAGCTACCACTCTGTCTATGTTTAAAGTGAGAGTCTCCAAAACTCATCTATTTTAAACTCAGAAGACTTCTTGCTGTGATTTTCTTTAATACTAAAACTGCCAATGCAGCACAAATGAATAGGCTAAAAGCTTCAAAAATTAAATCACTCTTAAGGAGTTCCTTACCAATATGGTTTTGGTCTTGTCATGCAGAAAATTTCAGCAGGGTACTGTTGTTTCTGGAAGCCGTTGTTACATAGGTATAAAGTCCAGCTAAACTTGATATTTCAAGAAAACTTGTTACAGAGATGGAGCCTATATGCTGGGGAATGTTATATAGCTTTAAACTAACTTCTGGTTATCAGCAGCTCTAATTTTATATACTTTTTCTGTTGAGATAAAATTTATATGACATAAAATTAACCATTTTAAAGTGTACAATTCCATAGCATTTTGTACATTCACAATGTTGTTCAACTACTACCTCTTATCTAGTTCCAAAACATTTTCATCACCCCAAAATAAACCCCTTATCCATTAAACAGTCAGTCACTTCTCATAGCCCCTTCCCCAGCTCCTAGCAACCACCAGTGTGCTGTCTGTTATCTGTGGATTTACCTATTCTGGATAGTTCATATAAATAGAATCATACAATATGTGGTCTTCTGTGACCAGCTTCTTTCATTTAGCTTCATGTTTTCAAGGTTCACTTTGTTGTAGCATGTACCGCATTCCTCCTTATGGCTGAACAATACTCCATTGTGTGGCTATACTACAATTTGTTTACCTATTCATTGGTTGATGGACATGTGGGTTGTTTCTACCTTTTGGCTGTGTAAATAATACTTCTATGAACATGGTGTACAAATATTTCTTTGAGTCCCCTGTTTTCAACTCTATCGGGTACATACCTAGGAGCAGAATTTCTGGACCATTGGTAATTCTATGTTTAAATTTCTGAGGAACCACAAACTGTTCTTCACTTAGCAGCTTTTATCCGCACCATGTATAAGCAGGGAATGTTTATTCCCACTCCTGAGACTTCCTCTGGCTTGATCTCTGCCCTTTTCTCAGTCTACTCCAAGAAAGACAATACCTGATTGCTAAAGTCTTTCTCCTCCTCCTCCTTGGGTGTGAATCTACCTGCAGAAAATGTGTTTTCCTCTCCTTTCCTCTGTGGCAAAGACATGGGGCAGTGCTCCTCGGGGGGTGCGGGGGGAGGTCTGTCCTGGTCTCTGCTGATGTGACTGGATGAATAAATGTTGCTAATTCAGGGGTTGCATTTGGAGACCAGTTAGGTTTTGTTCCTCAAACTGGCCTCTAGCAAAAAAAATGCTGATATTTTGTCTCTCAATTTGATCTTTTGTTTTTTGTTTCAATTTGATCTTTTTTTTTTTTTTTGTTATTCCAAATTGTCTGGAACCTACATAGAGTTCAATGTGCTATTTACTGGGAGTTCTTGAGTTCTTTTGAAGGATACAAAACTTAGGGTGCAAGAGGTTATGATGCCAGAAGAATTTAACCTTTATAGACATGGCCTGGAATTGTGGATTCAAAATCTAACTTCCTTACTTTTAGCGCTGTTGGCTTGGAGAATTTACCTACTATTTTAGCTTCAGTTTCCCTATCAACGAAAATGGGGAAATCCTATTTACTTTTCTTATGTACCGAAGATGCCATGGGACTCACCAAAGTATCAAGTGATAACTTGGGACCCCCCCAAAAGGAGTAAAATTTTATCTAAATTTTACAGTATAGACTAATGATATAAATTTGAATTTTAAAAACCTGACCCCAGAAGTCCCAGCAGGATGACTGTTCACAGGAATATGGCACAGATAGAGAAGTGGGTAAGTCTCCAGCCTTCAAGTAAGCGTTCATCAGCCCACATGTGATGATATGGCCGGAGTGCCTGGCTACTTCTCCATCAAGGTCATTTCAAACTCTGAAATTTTAAATGTGACTGTTATTTTGAGGAAAAACATCTTGGGACAACTCTGTAAAGGAAGTTTTGCCACTTCATATAGCATCACCTCTAGATTACCAGAGTACACCAGAGTAAGAAATGTTCTTATCTGTTCTAATATTCTTGTTTTAGGTAACACATCACCTTGCCAAGCTTTTTGACAGCATTGCAGATCTGCAGTTTGGGGACAATCAGGATGTCTCTGCACACAGAGCAGTTGGAATGTACAGCAAAGAAAAGGAGTATGTCCCATTCCAAGCCGAGTGTGAATGCAAAGGCCATGTAAGATTTGATTATGAGCTTTTCTATGCTAGGGGGGAGTATTTTCAGGATGCTCTTTAAAGGTTGAATTGAACAGGAAAAATAACAGCTGATGTCACGTCAGGCTCTGGTTAGTTTTGTGCTTAGAGAGTCCTGTTTACCTACAGGCAGTGTGACAGAGGGCCACTCTGCCACGTGTCCTGGTTTTTGCTTATTTGGCTTCAGCACCCAGCAGGATCTCAGAGATGCTAGGAGCTGAACTAGACAGAAGGGTCTGTCACAGATTGAATGAGTGGCCCCAGAATTAGAGCAAATGCAACCCCATGGCTGAGTCGCCTACGAGGTGTGTTTTGTTTTCACCACTGCTCAGAGGATACAGAGAAGGGTTGTAGTGAAGCATCACCTTGCAATAAAGCTTGTTTTAAAGAGGCTTCATGGTTCAGTATTCCATTGTGAATGTTGGAAGTGGCTGCTCATAAATAAAATGGGGTCTACCAAGCTGGTGTCATGTACTCTAATTATCACGTGCACAGAGAGTTAAGGTAGTCTGTTCTCTTCTCTCATAGCCAAATACCTCAAAAATATTCTTAGCAGTTATCCACAAGAATGGTTCATTATGATCTGAGAGTGCTTTGGGTGTGTTCAGATGATTTAGGGCTAGGGTGGGGAACCTGCAGTTCTTTATGTGCAGTGTTTTGATTGAATCCAAATTTTACACAAGGTCACACTTAAGAATCTAGAAGGCCACATGCGGCCTTAAGACCGCAGGTTCCCCACCCATGATGGGGGAATTGCATCTTTTTATGATGATGTTTGCATAGCTTGGGTTAATGCACAGGGTGACTGAGGGAATAGCCTATCAGAGAACCATTTAGGTTGGGACAAGCTTCCTTAAAGTGTTCTTTGCAGAAATATGATTGCAACCCTACTTTACAAGGGTTTTCTTTACTCTTTTCTGTTGCCTTTTAATATCGTGCCAGAAAAGCCCTGCCAAATGAAGGAGAAGCAGATGGTGGACTACTTTGATTAGAATATATTTTTTGATCTCTTGGGCTTTTTAGGGTATTATTGTAATGATTAGAAAAAGTCGCCATAAACTGTCTTGAAAAAAGTGTGTAGCTGTCTGCTCCCTCCTAGCAGACTGCTCGCTGACTGGCACGGTGCCTGGAGGGGTGGTCCAATTGATGGATGTGGTTGTCACCAGCCAGAACCCTTGATAGTGAAAGTTTTTATTGTGCTCTAATTTATTCAGTATAAGCAACTTATGCTAGAGACTTGTGAACATACACACATCACCCTTTAATTGCCTTTGCTTTATAAAAAGAAGCTTTTAAAACCTTTCCCTTTTGCTGCACTCTTATAATTAGTTCCTCCCAATTTAGTCTATTTGTATTTCATTCAGCAAGTATTTATTGAATGCCTACTATGCGTAGACGCTAAATTAGGCTTTTGGGGACTCAAACATGAGCAAGGCGTGGCCCTTGTCTTTGAGGAGCTCTTAGGCTCATTGAGAAAATGGATATACACATACTTAGTAATAATGGGAGGTGGTAATGTTATTACAGAGGGTTGCTTGTGAAATACCAAAAAAGGAAGGATCCAGTGAATACCTCATCAGAGCTTTGTTCTCAAATCATACTGAGTTAGGTCACTGTTGTTGGCATAGTCATCTAAACATAAGCTGATGTCTTGACATACACACATGTTTGGTCTTCCCAAAGAGACCAGAAAGTTCTTGAAGACAGGTGGCCATAGTGACGATATGGATCCCAGAGTATGTAGGAGATGCTTAAATAATGACTGATTCACTGAGGGAACTTGTTGCTTGGTGACATTAAGAGATAGCTCTTAGTGATTAAGGTAGAGATACAGGATCCCATTGATTAGATCAGATGAACCTGAACTCATGCATGTTGACAAAGCACAGCTATGAAGCCAGAGGCGAGGGCTCTTAATAAGAGATGTTGGGGTTATTGTCAGGCACGTGCTTCCTTTTTCTCTCAAGAGAGACGGTTGTCAGCTAATTTACCACTCCTTCCCAATTCTCAAGAGAAGAGGTTCTAGGAGTGCTGCTGCCATCTTCACAAGGGTAGGGAAAGAAATAAGTTGTAGCATCTTCAGCCTCCCATGTGGGCCTTGGAATTTATGTATTATGCTATTTATTCTAGTCATTTTAATTGCTATGGTCAACTATATCCAAATAGTATATGTATGCTTTTAGTTATAGGATATCATCCCACAGGAAAAGATACATGGATTCATATAAAAAATATTAATACATTGAACAGGATAGAAAACTGACTAAGATATATTTGTGGGAGCAAAATAAACTTGAAAGTTTTAAAAAAGATTAATTTTCACAAGTCAGCAGTTGTCCTCTCTCTTATACTCTCCTGCTGCCTAATTTCTGACAAGTGTGAAGATTAGAACCAGTAGGGAATATAATTAAGATACTTGCTGAAAACACTTTGTCTTAAGGCTAAGAACTATGAAGATTTTAGAGAAGTGTTTTCAGTAGGTTTAAAATTTACCAGAAGATATGTCGTTTAAAAAAATCACTTGCAGTATCCTCAAAGCTCTAGAGTATGACTTATACCTCTATCAGTAGCTGTGACATTTGGTTTCTCAAAACACGATGTGTCATGAGAGGGGAATCTTGGTCTGGAATCTCCTTGCCTTCAAAGCTGAGAGATGAGTGGTAGAGAACACCTTCTCTCCTTAGGCTGGGAAAGTTATTAGCCAAACTGGTAGGTAAAATAAGATGAGCAGTATCCCTGCGAGAAAGACTTCATGGATCGGTTGTTCAACTTCCACCTTGAGTTATCCCTCTTGTAGTTTTCTACCTGGATTTAAAATAAATCCACCTGAGGCTTTCTTCTCCACAGTGTGAGGGCGGAATTATCCTTTTTCCATAGTTAAGCCTGTGTTATAACATTTCAATTGCTTTCAAGGTGGAAACATGGCTTCTGCAGCTCGAACAGACCATGCAAGAAACAGTGCGTCATTCTATCACAGAAGCTATAGTGGCCTATGAGGAAAAACCTAGGGAACTGTGGATTTTTGATTTCCCGGCTCAAGTGGCACTAACCAGCTCACAAATATGGTGGACTGCGGACGTAGGAATAGCCTTCAGTAGACTGGAGGAAGGCTATGAAACAGCCCTAAAGGATTTCCATAAAAAACAGGTATTTTATAGATTTGTGATTTTTGAGACTTGAAGGAACTGGAGGAGGTAAGCTTCATTCATTAATTCATTTATTCATTCATTCATCATGTATGGAGTGTCTTCTGTGTGCAAGTCACTATGCCAGGAAGATTTTATCAATCAGTTGCTAAATTTTTCATTTTCTACCTTTGTGTTGTGCTTCTAATTTCTACATGGGTTTGGGAAGAAAAAAAAAGTCATGTCCATTATCTTCCAAGTCTCTATTATAGCACCTGTACCTAGATACTGCACCTATTTTTTTCCTTCTGTGTAAGACTTTCCAACTAGGCATGTCATATATTTATTACAAAATGTGGATATGATTTTAAAAGGTGGAGGGCTGCTCAACAAATACAAACATTTTCATGGGTTTCAGTTTTCTCTTAATTACAAATCACAGATGAGAAACTTTGGAATATAGTCTATTTTGAATTCTATTTTATTGATCGCAGTTATGCTATGAGTCTTTCTTAAGCCTCCCATCTTAAGATGTGCTCTTAACTGTATAACAATTCAGAGACATGGCCTTTTTCTCAGCTTATAGATTCAGAGGATATTAGGCTTAGAAAGGAGTTTAAATATTAGTTTATCTACTCTTGTTTTTAGTAGGTAAACTCTGAATGCAGAGATATTAAGTGATTTTCCCAACATTGTGCAGTTCATAAGAGAAACTGGCATGGCCGGCACCCTCTTCCTGGTTCTGAATCAGAACACTTCTCACTATTCCCCACTTCCTGTCTTCTCCCATGGCAATATTTCTACTTCAGCGCCTTAAGAATCAAATAGATTCAGACAGTGAACAATCCTTGTATTGTTAACGCTCACATTCAGGAGTTTCAAGTGTGGATTATTTCTTGTAATTGTGTTCTTTTAGTCTTGGACTGGGGCCACCCAACTTATGTATGTTACTAAAGAAGTTTTTGTGCTACTTACTCTTAGAGAAGAATATGTTCTTGATTTTTACATTCTTAGGAAGATGGAGTATTGGTTTCTATTTAGTAGGCTTGAAGTTATAGATTCGATTTAAAGCAGTGGCCGGTTTCTACGTGGGGTGCGATCTCTGCAGTTCTAGTGGCTACCTCTTGGGTGCCGAAGCTGAGCAGTTAGTTACATTTTCTTTCGCTGTTAACAGATCTTACCCTTTCTCATCAAGGACCTTACAGTCATTTATTTATGACTTTCACTCTCCAATTTACATGCCACTGTATAACTGTATTCTTTAAAATCTACCATTAAATGCGGTGCTGGTGATATTATTACTATTGTTATTATTTTAAATCTTATTTAGATTTACCAACATATTTAGCAATGGCTTTGCTGATTACTTATTTTTCACCTCATTTCTTATTTCTGAATTCATTTCCCTTCTTTCTGTAGTATATCTTTTAGCGGTTTGTGCAGTGGTAGATTTTAATAGGAAATTTGGGGGTCCCTTGGCTTTATTTTGACTTTCTTTTTCATAATTTAGCTAGGTAGGGAATTCCAAGTTGAGAGTTGTTTTCTTTCAGTACTTTAAAAAATATTTTTTTCTTTTGTGGCTTTTATTGTTGTGAAATCTTAACTCTGTCAAATTATTTTTCTATTATAAGAAATCTGTCTTGTTTTTCAGCTACTTTTAAGATTTTTTTCTTTTTGTAGTTCTGGTAACTTTTTTTCCTTGTAGCAAATGATTAAGAATAAAGAGGAACCCGGGGCAAAATTATGTAGGTTCAAATCTCAGCCTGTCCCATTTCTGCATTAGCTGTGTGGCCATAGGCAAGCAAGTGGACTGCTCTGTGCCTTAGTTTCACCATCTGTAAAACAAGGACAATGACGGCACCTGCATCATAGGATCATTAGAAGGATTAGTAAGTTCATATGTGGGAAACGTTATTTAAAAGTGCTTGTCAATAGTGCCCATCAATCCACGAATGGATTAGTAAACTGTGGTATATGTATACCATGGAGTATTACTCAGCTATAAGAAATAACGATGATACGACATCTCTTTGGTTCTCCTGGAGAGAGTTGGAACCCATTATATTAAGTGAAGTATCCAAAGAATGGAAAAACAAGCACCACATGTACTCACCAGAAAATTGGTTTCCCTGATCATCACCTAAATGCACATCGGGGAAGGATACCAATTGGATATCAGACTGAGATGGGGGATGGGGGGAGGGGATGGGTGTATGCCTACATGATGAGTGCATTGCACACCGTCTGGGGAATGGTCATGCTTGAAGGTGCTGACTCGGGGAGGTGGGGGGTGGGGGGAGGGGATGGAGGTATGACTACATGGTGAGTGCCAGGCACACTGTCTGGAGAATGGACACGCCTGAGGCTCTGACTCAGGGGGATGGGCGGGACATGGACAATGTATATAACCTGAGGTTTTGTACCCCCATGAAGAGCTGAAATAAAAAATAAATAAATAAATAAAAGTGCTTGTCAAAATTCAAGTACTACATTAGCCATTACTATTGTTGTTAATGCTACAATGATAATGGCAATAATGACAATGGTGTCTAATGTGATGCACAATTCATTTAATGAGTTTTTCTCCAACAATTTATCATAAAATTTTTTCAAACATACAGAAAAGTTGAAATAATTATATAGTGATGTGTATGCCAATCACCTAGATTCGACAATTAAAATCTTGTTTTATTTTCTTATCACATCTGCCCTTTATCCAACACTCTTTTCACCCATCAATTCATCTTATATCTGTGGTTCTTTTTAAAGTTAGTTGTAGATACTAGTAATCTTTATACTTAAACACTTTAATATTTTCACTTAAAAATTTTTAATTTTAATTGAAAAGTAAAAATTGTTTATATTTATGGTGTACAGCATGATGTTTTGATATATATATATATATATATATAGTAGAATGGCTAAATTGAACTATTTGATATATGCCTTACCTCACATATCTTTTTTTGTGGTAAGAATGTTTAAAATCTGCTTTCTTATCAATTTTCAAAAATAATAACTAGTCACCATGATGTACGATAGATCTCTTGAACTTAATCTACTAATTGAACTTTTGCGTCCTTTGACTAACATCTCCCCAGAACTCCTACGCCCTGGTAACTACCATTTTACTGTTTATATGAGTTCAACTTTTTTTATATTCCACATGTAACTGAGATCATGCAGTACTTGTCTTTCTGTGTCTGCCTTATTTCACTTGATATAATGTCCTCTAGGTTCATCTGTGTTGTGGCAAACGACAGAATTTTCTTCCTTTTAAAGACTGAATTATATTCCACTGCACACATGTACCACATTCTTTATCCATTCGTCCATTGAGGGACACTTAGGTTGATTCTGTAACATGGCTGTTATGAATAATGCTTCAGTGAACATGGGAGTACAGACATCTCTTTTTCATACTGGTTTCACTTCTTTTGTATATATCTGCAATAGTGAGATTGCTGGATCATGTGGTAGTTCTATTTTTAAATTCTTCAAAAATCTTCATGCTATTTTTCATAATGGCTATAATAACTTACATTCTCATCAACAGTGTAGAAGGATTTCCTTCTTAAACACTTCAATTTACATACTCATTTCATCAGTTTAATTTCAGTTATCATATCTCAATTTCCCAGAGTTCTTTTTGGCTCTTTAAAAATCAGTTTTATAATGATGTATCTTTTCATTGTGGTTTCTATATTTTATCTCATTAATTATTTCAAAGAGATAGATGTTTAATGATTTTATTTAGATAGTTCTACTAACTCTTGTTCTTTAGACGCTGAATTTTCTATTAAATTGGATTTGATTTTTGTGTGTTTATTTTCTAAGGTTATTTTTATTTAGGTTTGTTTTTTCTATAGGAATTTCGACCCCGAATTAAGCAAATGTTCCTGTAGTGTTTGTTTTCCCTTTTCTCTTTCAGGTCTCTACAAGTCTTGTAAGTTCTGGATTAACTTTGTTGTTAATTACTTAGGATTTCCTGAGCACATTGGCAGGGTCAGTTTGGATGTCCTAGTTTCATGTGGCGTAGACTTGAGATTTTTATTTGTTTTAAGGGACTTTTTCCCCTGCCTACGCGTCAAGATATTTCAAGCTTTCATGTTGATTGTTGACCTGATGGGTAGTTTTTTAGAACCTCTTATTGGACTATAACACTTTGAGGATCTCAGCTTTATGTCAGCATCTTAGTTCCAACTTCCTGCCTTCTCAAGGGAGTGCAAGAGGCACAACAGAAATGGGAACACAGTGGCTCACACCTGCAATCCTAGCACTGTGGGAGGCTGAGGTGGGAGGATTACTCGATGTCAGGAGTTCCAGACTAGCTCTGAGCAAGAGTGAGACCCTGTCTCTACTAAAAATAGAAAAATTAGCCAGGCGTAGTGGTGTGCACCTGTAGTCCCAGCTACTTGGGAGATTAAGGCACAACGATCGCTTGAGCCCAGGAGTTGAGGTTGCTATGAGCTATGATGATGCCATTGCATTCTAGCCCGGGCAACAGAATGAGACTATGTCAAAAAAAAAAAAAAAAAAAAGCTGCCATGGCATTAGCTTATTAACCTTACTCTACTGCTTTGCCTTTGAGGCATATTCCTGCCATCAGAGAAGGGATCTCCCTCTGTCTCTGTCTCTGTCTCTCTCTCCCTGCCACTCCCTCCCTCTTTTTCAGTCTCTTCCACACCATCCCCTACCCCTATCTCTCTCCTCTCCCTTTCTACCTCTCTCATGTTTGGCTATGTACTGTGCATTAGAGTATGTTTTGTTTTATTTAAAAATTTCTTTGTGTTAATAAATTGTCCATGTCAGTTTAATCCAATATGTGGCAAGACCACTTATTCTTGTAATCATCATCGTTGGTAATACTGGCTGGTTAGGTTGTTTTTTGGTTTTATTTGTTTGTTTTAGGGTTTTTTTTTTTTTTACTCTCATTAATAATGCTGCAGTAAACAGCCTTTGTATACATGTTGCACATGTTTTGTTTTTTTCATTTCTTCAGGATAAATTTTCAGATGTAGAATCGTTAGGTCAAAGCCTTTGGAAGATAGTGCCAAGTTTACCTTTCCAGTCAGCATAGTGTATAAGAAGTGTTTACTCCCTCCCCTGTCAGCAACATTGGATTGGTTCTTCTCATTCTCATAAAGTTATTCATATCCAGTAGCTTTGGCGTATTCAGCTAATTAATGGAATTTAGCTTTCTTCTCTCTTAAAATAGTTCTAAAGTTTTCCACTTTGTTCAAGCATTAGATGCTGCTTCATTTTTCAAGTCAGATAAGAAGTAGAGAAAGGGGGTCTCGGGTGAAAAAAGTATTTATCTGCATAATTATGAAACACTTCTAGCATGAATTGAAATATTTGACAAACCAGCCAAAGGGATGCCTTCAACACAGTGTCTCAATGTTTAGACTGGTCCTAACATGTATATTAGAGAAGGCAACATTTGAATTCTACTAAAGCTGTGGTTTGGGTCACCAAAAGTGTGTGCATCCAAGTTAAAACCCTTTTACTTTACTCCCTTTACAAATCGATGTAACCATCTGCTAGAACATGTTTTTAATTAAAATCACTCTGGCTAATACTGTGAGCAATTTTTTAAATGAACTTTAGTCATTTAAAATAGCTTAATTTTAAAACTAAGATTGGAGTTGGGTATAATTGATGATTCTAAGTAATTTATTTCCTTCTCACTTCTAAAAGGGTAGTGAGATAAATATACCAACATAATAATTTTAAACTCTATTTTCCCCTTAGACCTATTGTGATTGCATGTTAGATGGTGTCAGGTTAGATGGTGCATATGTTGGACATATATGCCTGCCTTCTCAGAGTCTTTGAACAAATGACAAATATTATAGATTTAATTGCTCAGATTTGCTTGGGGAAAGTATTTTGTTTTGGATGCTTGGGATCTGGTTAGAAAGTTTTTACGTTCCTCCTTGATTATTGAACTGTGTGAAAATCATCAAAAGAGAGATGGAAGCATTTTGGACTTTAAAAAATTAATAACTGTCATGTGCTGCGACATTACCGAGAGACTTTTGATATAGTACTCAAGATAAACAATATAAAACTTTCCTCATGAACCATCTTCCCCACGCCCCCAAAAAAGACCCAGAAAAACTAGTATACGTGTAAGAAAGAGACTGTCATTTTGCTGCTTAAAGTTAATTTTGATCTCACTTTTAGTCACTGAGAAATTCTTTCAAAAACAAATTGGATGCAATATTGATGGTGTTCTTATCTTTTCCCAACCCCAAGCCTGGAGCTACCCAGTATATTTTGGACACAAGTGTTTTTTGTTTTTTTGTTGGTTATGTCATTTATTTAATTTTTTTTTGCCTCTATGTAAAAATGTGATCTGATAGCCTCATGCTTTATAATCTAGAAGAAACTCACAAGACCATGAAAAGAACACATACTCTCTACCTCCCCTCTCGTCAAAAATTATACTGAATGACAGGTCAAGTATATGAAAATCATTCACATTATTCCTGGAAATACAGGACCAGATAATTTGATGAAAGCTGGGAACAGATGAAATTGAACTGATAAATAAATAAGAGCAGAGAAAATCAGTCCAAACATACAAAAAAAAAGAAAAAGGAAGCTATTTCAATGGTAAGCCTATTTTAATCCAATGAAATTCCAGAGAAATTATAAACTCAGATTTAATGAGTATAAAAAACATGTGGAGTTTAGTCAGTGATAAGGATTAAATGCAGAAGAAATGGACAACTGAAACTCCTGTCCACTTTACAACCCAAGAGGTTATCAGTGGGGATGTTTTTCCCTAGGATAAAGCCCTGAGAAATAAATACTTTGCAAGCAAAGTGAGCCATTTATAGAGGACTTCTGCCATGATTACGTCTTGATTCTGGAGCAAGGATTGGCCAACTTTTTCTATGAAGAATCAGATAGTAAATATTTCGTCTTTGTGGGCCAATAGACTCTTCTGCAACTCTACATTTCTGCTGTGGTGGTGGAAAAGAAGCCGTAGATAATTTGCAAGTGAATAGGTGTTACCTGGGTTCCAATAAAACTTTGTTTATAAAAACAGGTGATGGGCCAGATTTGGCTCATGGCCTGTAGTTTGCCATTGCTGCTTTAGAGAAAGATGCAGAACAGATCTGAAGTAACTCAAGGTCCCCACAATGACAGATGAAGGAAAGAGAAAAAGGGATTTGTTACACATTTATGCCATGTAATTCTAATCTGATCCATTCACGTGCCACATCTCCTTCCATGTCATGCCCTATCTCTGTAACCTTCATTGTAATCAAGCTTGTTGACCTGATGTCTACTAGTCCTTTCCTTTTTTTTTTCTTTTGAGACAGAGTCTTGCTCTGTCGCCTGGGCTAGAGTGCCGTGGTGTCAGCCTAGCTCACAGCATCCTTAAACTCTTGGGCTCAAGCGATCCTCTTGTCTCAGCCTCCCAGGTAGCTGCGACTACAGGAGCATGCTACCATGCCTGGCTAATTTGTTTTCTATTTTTTAGTAGAGACGGGGTCTCGCTTTTGCTCAGGCTGGTCTTGAACTCCTGACCTCAAGTAATTCTCCTGCTTCAGCCTCCCAGAGTGCTAGGATTACAGGCGTGAGCAACTGTGCCTGGCAAGCTCTTTCCTTTTTCTTATCCCCGACTCTCTCCACAACCCATTTCTACCACTTGATTGAGTCTAGTTCTATTTTCTTTATGTTAGAAGACACTGCCTCCTTCTTCCCATACTCTTTTCCCTTATGTTCATGTTTATTTGAATTCTAAGTTTCCACCTAGAAAACCTGGGCTGCTCTTCAATTTCCCTGGCTCCTTTTCCTCCTCCTGCCCCTTAAATGTTTCTGTTACTTATGACTCTATTCTGGGTTCCTTTTTCTTTTCACCATGCCATGCATCCCTGGCTAATCTCTTCCACTTTTGTGGCTGCTCAGTGTCCTTTATAACGTGCTGATGACTTTGATCTCCAGGTCAGATCTCTGTCCTGAAGCACAGCCAGCCGCGTACTGGGATTTTTCACTCACAGTCACACCCAACCCAGAACACCCAAAATACACTCATTCTTCTCAAACTTGCTTTTCAGTGTTCCCAACATTAGGAAAAAACACCAGCATTCTTCACCAGTTGCTCCCACTAGAAACCTGCTTGACTCTTCTTTCATCTGCTGGCCAGTTAACTACCAGATCTCTTTGTTTGACTCAAAGATCTCTGTTCTTACTATTTTCTCCTACTGCTTTATTAACTTCCTAGTCCAGGCCACTCTCCACTTTCACCTGGGTGACTGTAGCATCCTTCTCTCTGGTCTTTTTTCCTCCAGTCTTATTTCCCTCCAAATCATTCTTCATGCAGTGGCCAGAGAAATCTTTTAAAAACAAATCTAATTGTCACCCCACCTCCTGGAACCATCAGCAACATCTCATTGCCCTAAATGAGCCAGCCATGCCCTGCATGTGTGGACGCTCGCTTTCCTGTGCAGCGTGCTCACACGCCTGGTCCACCTCTGCCACCTGCCCTGCCGTTCTTAGTGACCTCTTCAGGTCTTCACAGAGCCACCTGCTCCATCTGGGTCCTCCCACAGGCTGCTTCCTGTGGCTCAGAGGCTGCCTCCCTGGTTGACCAATGCCCCAATTCTCCACAGCCTAAACCCTGTTCATTCTTTAGGTCTTAGCATGGATATACTTTCCTTCAAAATGCTTTTCCAAGCCCTAGGTTAGGCGAGGCCCTATTTCTGAGCTGTCACAGTACTTTGTCCTTGCCCTAGCAGAACAATTGCAATTATTTATCTGTATTCCTGATCGGCCTCTAGGCTCTGGAAACAGTAACCACATTTGTCATCTTGTATGAATGAGTGAATGAGAGAACAAAATGTTCTGGTGTGTATTGTTGCTGTCATTCATTTTTTCATTTCTTCCCTCATTAAACAGTGAGTATTGACTTCAGCACAAGTAATACTTTATGCTGGCCACTGTGCTAGGTATGGAAACATTGTACAGAATAAGACAGATATGAGCCTTGCTCCTGCAGAGCTTATATGTTAAAGCGAAAGAGACAAACAAGGAAATAAGTGAATGATAGGATACTCATAAGTACCATAAAGAAAATGAAATAGAAACGTATAGGATAATCGGGTAGGGTATAATGGTAAATAGAATGGCCAGGGAAGGCCAATTTGAGAAAGTAAATTTGAACTAAGACCTTGAATGATGAGAACATGCCAACCATATAAAGATCATAGGGAAGGTGACTCAGGCAGATGAAACAGTTGCTGGGGACTTGAAGCAGCCATACTGCGGGAACAAAGAGAAGGCTAGCATGATTAGAGTGGGTGAGACAGGAGGAGAGCGATACGAAATCATGGAAGACTTTGCGCTCCATAAGACTTTGGATTTTACTCTAATTAGACTTCTTTCTAGTTTAAGGTATGTGCTGTGCTTATACTCCAGGAAAACAGTTACTTGAGTTTCAGAGGGCTGTAGGTAATAGACTGGAGAGAAGCATCCTTGATCCAGTAGAAAATCAGGTAACACTGCTATGGTCAATGGCAAAAATAAGTACTAATTACATGACAGGATGTATTTTTTTAAAAAGCTGCCAAAGGATGTTTTCTGTGTCACAGACCATAAACTTATATGCAGTTATAGTATTGACCATAATAATTTCTACCTGATGCCATTGCCCAAATAAATGGACATTTTATAACTACATTATATAACCAGGACTACAGAATTTTATTACTTACAAAAGAGTATCATCAGGGAAGGTGTAACCTGGAAATACAATATAAGAGCCCCAACATACGATGCTTTGCAGGTAAAATATCGACAAGCTGTAGTTTTAATCATCTTCCATTTGACTGCACTTCCATGAAAATGAATCAATAATGTATAAATCACAGGTTGTTGGGAGGCTCGGATAAGACAATGCATGTGAACACACTTAAAATTATAAATGTTCTTACAAGGCATAAGATATTATTCCTGCTGTTACAATCAACCCTTTTTTTTTTTAACAAAATACTGATAATGGTGTAAGATTTGATACTGTAAAGACTGGATATCTTGACCCAAATGAGAAAATGTCCAATGCCAAAATACCTGTTTTCTAACCGACATGTATATTCATTTTGTTTAGAAAATTACATGTGCATGGATTGTTATTGTACATTCATTCATCTATTTGGCAAATACTCATTGAGCACCTACTGTTTGGGAGTCAGTTCTTCAGTGGCTCTGAGGCTAAAGCTCTGAGTAAGACACTGTCCTCACCTTCCTGGAACCTAAAACCTAGGGGGTGGTGAACATTGAACACATCATACATGGAATAATGATCACGTCTGCTTTTGTTAAAATTTAACTACATTTTTTAGAGGTCATAAAAGTACAGGTATACCTCATTTTATTGTGTTTCACTTCATTGCACTTCACAGATATTGCATTTTTTACAAATTGAAGGTCTATGGCAATCCCACACCAAGCGAGTCCATCTGCACCATTTTTCTAACAGTATATGTTCACTTTGTCTCAGTGTTACATTTTGGTGATTCTTGCAACATTTCAAACTTTTTCATTATTATTATATCTTTTATGGTGATCTGTGATCTTTGATGTTACCCTTGTAGTAGATTAATGCACATCCTTGCCAATACTTGTTATCTTTTGACCTCTCCGTTATAGCCATCCTAAGGAGTGTGAAATGGTATCTCATTGTGATTTTGATTTGCATTTCTCTAACCATTAGTGATGTTGAGCATTTCATATACCAATTGGCCATTTGTATGTCTTCTTTGGAAAAAATGTCTATTCAGGTCCTTTGTCCATTATTTAATCAGGTTATTCATTCATTCATTCACCTTGCTATTGAGTTGTACAAGTTTCTTATATATTTTGGATATTAACCCCTTATCAGATACATGGTTTGAAAATATTTTCTCCCATTCCATAGGTTGCATTTTAATTTTGTTGATTGTTTGCCATAGCAAACAGAAACTGTTTAGTTTTATATGGTCCCACTTGTTTGTTTTTGCTTTTGTTGCCTGTGTTTTTCAAATCCAAAAAATCATTGCCAAGACTAAAGTCTTGGAACTTTTCCTGTATGTTTTCTTCTCGGAGTTTTAGAGTTTCAGGTCTTTTGTTTATGTGTTGGATCCATTCTGAGTTGTTTTTTGTATATGGCATAAAGGTTCAGTTGTATTCTTTTGCATGTAATATTCAGTTTTCACAACACCATTTACTGAAGAGTCCTTTTGTCATTTTGTAGTTTTTGTGCCTGTGTTGAAAATAGTTGAAAAATTTATTTCTGGACTCTCTCTTCTATTCCATTGGTCTACGTATCTGTTTTTATACCAGTACCATACTGTTTTGATTACTATAGCTTCATAATATAATTTGAAGTAAAGAGGTGTGATGACTCCAGCTTTATTCTTCTTGCTTAAGATTGTTTTAGCTATTCAGGGTCTTTTGTGATTTAACACAAGTTTTAAGAGTTTTTTTCTATGTCTGCAAAAAAATGCCATTGGAATTTTGATACAAGTGCATCAAGTCTATAGAGAACTGGTAGTATGGACATTTTAACAATATAAATTCTTCCAATCCATAAACATGGGATATCTTTCCATTTATCTGCCTTCTTCAATTTCTTTCATCAATGTTTTATAGTTTTCAATGCACAGACCTTTCACCTTCTTGGTTATTGGTGGGAATGTAAATTAGTACAACCATTGTGAAAAACAGTATGGAGGTTTCTCAAAAAATTAAAAATAGAATTACCACATGATCCAACAATCTCACTTCTTGGTATGTAGCCAAAGGAAACAAACTCTATCTTGACATGTTCATTGCAGCAGCATTCAAAATAGCCAAGATATGGAAACAACCTAAGTGTCTGTTGATAGATGGATAAAGAAAATGTATACGCACATTTATACGTACATATGTATATACACACACAGAAATATGGAGTATATATGCACAAAAAATGAAATACTATTCAGCCTTAAAAAAGAAGGAAATCTTGACATTTGCAACAACATGGATGAATCTGAAGGACATTATTCTATGTAAAATAAGCTAGACACAGAAAGACAAATACTGTATGATCTCACTTGTAAATGGAATATTTTTAAAAAGTCATTGAACACATAGTAACAGTAGAATGGTGGTTACTAGGGACTGGGGTGGGAGAGGAAGGAAGATGTTGGTCAAAGGGTATAGACTTTCAGTTATAAGGTGAGTAAGTTCTGGAGACCTAATGCACAACATGGCAACTATAGTTAATAATAATGTGTTATATTCTTGAAATTTTCTGAGAGAGTTGATCTCAAGCGCTCTCACCAAGGAAAAAAACTATGAGAGATGATGTATATGTCAGTTAATTTGATTGTGGTAATCATTTTACCATGTATACATACATCAAAATGTGTACCTTGAATATATACAATTTTTATTTTTCAATCATACCTCAATAAAGCTGGGGTGAGAGAAAAGTAGATTAAATGCTTATAAAGCTGTTGTATATCCTGAAAGTCTAAAGTCTAAGTACGTATTTTTTTTTATTTTTTTAAGCCAGTTTTCCTTTATGTTTAATTTTAAATCTGTCCAGGATGCTCCTTGCATAGCCACAGTTTCTCAGACTCAAAGGCAGTGGGTGAGTAGGTCTTCTGAGGGCAGATCCAGGGGAGTCTATGCAATGTGACTGGCAAGACCCTGGCTCTGAATCAGACTCTCAGGGTTTGAATTCCCCCCTTCCCGGATTGGTAAATGTGGTTAATGCGTCTGTAACTCAGTTTTCTCATCTGCAAAGTTAGGATGATTGCTACAAGATGTAGTAGTTGTAGTAGATTGCTACAAGATGAAATGAAGTGATATCAACAATATGCTTAATCAGTGCCTACAACACTGTGCGTTCTCCTTTCATGTAAATCGTGCACGTGATGGTTATCATCTGCCTGCATTTCTTCTCCTTTCCTCCCACAGCTGTATGACTTTCTCCATTCTCCAGCCGTACAGCAATCTCAGGGAAGTCTGCAGGGTTCCATATTTTCTGGGACGTGATAATAGTACAATAGGGAACCTGGTTTTGACAGTAGGCTACAAAGGTTTGAGAGTCTCTGGTGATTTGTCACTCTCTCAGGTGCCAGCAGTTTGTAATTGACTGTCCTTTGCAAAGCTGAAGAGGAAAGGGGACCGTATTGTTTCACAGTATGGTACCTGGAATAAGGCAGAAATAATGTTTTTGTAAATAAGCCTTGAGTAAGGTAGGAATCTTTTTGTATAAATAACCATACTAACAAAATAACCACCTAAGACAATATCTTTCAAACCTTTCTGACCACAATTCACCATAAGAAATGCTTTATATCACATTAGGTTCACATGTGTATGTACACACTCAAAATGGAAATAAAGTTTCACAAAACAGTATATTCTCTTACCACCTGTAATGCAATATTTCTGTTCCATTCATTGCAATGAATTGTCATTTGTGTCACTCAATTTCATTCCTTTCCATTCTCTGAAAAAAGACCAGCAATTTGAAAAATACTTATCTAAGAGGTCAACACACCTAAACAAGAATAGGAATATATGAATAAGAATAAAGTAGGATATTCTTCAGCTCTACATTTTAATATTTTTTCAGTAATGATTACTATCTTATATTAAAACAACAAAAAGTACTACTTGTTAGGTGAATTCCTTTCTAAAGAAAAAAATAATGTGTTACTTAGCTCTTACTATTTAAAAAGTTAGTCTAATTTGACCTTTTTCTTTTCTTTCTTTTTTCTTTTTTTTCTTTGAGAGATAGGGTCTCACTCTGTCACCCCAGCTGGAGTACAGTGGCCCAATCATAGCTCACTGCAGCCTCCAACTCCTGGGCTCAAGTAATCCTCCTAAGCAGCTGGGACTACAGGCATGAGCCAACATACCTGTAGTTTTTAAATGTTTTGTCGGTACAGGGTCTTGCTATGTTTTCCAGGCTGATCTAATTTGACCTTTTAAGATTTGTAGTCATTTCTGTCCCAGCAAAGTTGTCAATAGAGTAGAGAGTCAGTTCAGTGCAGCCCGGAAGCTCTGGGTCTGCCCCTGCCTTTATTGTTACTCACAGATTCTCTTGTCCTTCATCTTATGAGGCGTGATAATATTTGTCCTTGACAATGAGCTGGGAAAACATATTTGAAATTGTTTTGTAAACTAAAGTGCTCCTTACAAATATGAAGAATGTTGGGCCGTTAGATTCTATATTTGTAACCCTTTCCTCTTTTTCTTTTAAAAAAAAAAACTCCTTCTAGCTTTCTCAGCTGAATACACTGATTGCACTCTTGCTGGGAGAACTTCCACCCGGAGACAGGCAGAAGATCATGACAATTTGTACCATAGATGTCCATGCTAGAGATGTGGTGGCAAAACTTATTTCTCAGAAGGCAAGTTGTTTGTAGGAATTTTATGTATTTGCTGTCATTTCGTGAAAGTAGTGTTTATTGTCAGAGTAGTTCCAAGAAAGTCGTTGTGTTTTTTTTTAAAGTTTATGTATTTTAATTAGTCCTGAAAAGTTGTAGTTATTTTGGGTATGTTTGATTTGGGTTAGCTAATATATTATCCTAATGAGAGTCACCCGAAGTAATTTCCCAAAGAATTTTGCCAGGTAGGGAGCCTCAGATAATCCAAAAATTAACCCAGGTGGAAGAGCCATGAGAAGTCACCATGTCTACCTCTTGGTGAATAATGATCTTGGGCCATTGGCCTGTGAGTCTCACCTCTGTGACATACAGCCAACAGTAATAAGATCGTGTGTGTGTGTCACTTCAGCCATCACTGTGTGCCTTTGATGCATTTCCCCTTGAAGAAAGAAGTGTTGGTCATAATTCTAGATTGTTGCTTGGGTCATCCTTTGTCTTTTCCTTTCATGGCTAAAAATTTACTTTTTAAAAGAAACCAACTTTTAATCCTTTCGGTGTATTAATAACTTTCCTTCCCTATCTTTTAAAAAAGTCTGCATGTCCCTTAGATGATGGCAATGTTTACTGTGAAAGGGAAATTTTCTTACCCTTCTTACCAAAATATATTCCTCCTGACACATGTCAGAAGTATGCGTGTCTACTGAATGACACTGATGCATCGTGCCCATCACCCCCTTCCTCCAACCTTTTAGGGAGGTTGGTGGTACCAAAGCAAGACAATTCCTTTCACAATATGAATGCATGCATGTGTTGTGAAATCGTTTCTGTTGTTTTTCTACTTCTTTCTCAATTTATTAAAGTCAAAGTGAATTTTAATTCTTTCCATGAAGTGCAAGAAAAGACTTCTTCATGTAAACCATAAATGTAAATATTCGTTGATCCAGCTTGGGGACCATTAGTGGACAGTGTTCTTTCATTGCTAGTCCAAGACTAATCCTTGCAAAACACCACTTACCATGTGTTCTCGTTTTGATAATACTACTCCTTGAATATGACCTTGTACCTTTTTATATATTCTATTCTGTTTTATCAGCCTGGTGATTTGCTTGCAGGAGGATGAATTATGATTTAAAATGTGTCTGTTATTTTGTACTAAAAAGATAATTTGTCTAATTTTCAACCATCTAAAATGCATGAATATGCAATGCTGAAACCTATGTGATCCTCAGACAAATTAGTAGGCAATAATTTTGGTAACTTCCAGTGATTCCCCAGAAACCCTAGGGTCACATGTAGCTTGAAAGAGATGGGAATTTTTTTAAAACTGGAAGAGGAATGGGTGAGATTGAATAAGATGGGAAATAATAGCAATGAAAAAATATTGTTATTTGATGTGATGAAAAATGAAGTGGAAAATCTCTATATTAAAAGCGGACTGGTTTTAGAATGAATTTGATCAAAAGTGTAGTTTATGTCTCTGATGGGCAGAAATTATGGATTATGTGTCATTTTAATATAGATGGTGTCTTTTTCTGTCTGACTTCAGTAACATGAGTAGAAAACCACAAAAATTATCTAATCTCTTGGGGTGATTCATAAGGGGGGAAAAGGCATTGCTTGAACAAATTGAATTATGTTACATAAAAGCTAGTTTAAAATGAAGGCTTTTATTACATATTTCTGATTAAGTATTCAACCATCTATATGCAGTTATAATTTGCAATTGCTTACAAGAGATTTCCTATTTGTGAGAATTTTAGAAATAAAATGTGAACCAACAGAATCGATTAGATTAATAAATGTGTTGCCTCAAAACTGTCAGTATCTTACATGAAACAATTATGCAATGATTTTAGATTGTCAGTCCCCAGGCTTTTGCTTGGCTGTCTCAACTGCGTCACCGGTGGGAAGAGACCCAGAAACACTGCTTTGTTAATATTTGTGATGCCCAGTTCCAGTACTTCTATGAATACCTCGGAAACAGTCCTCGACTAGTGATCACTCCTCTGACTGACAGGTAACAATTATAAGTTTGAGTCTGATGGAAAAAACCAAGCGAAGAAAGTAGCCCAGCGTGGGCAGCGATGTGTGAGAATGAAAATGAAGGAAAAAGAGAAAAAGATGAACAAATTGGGAAACTACCTGAAAACAGTATGTAAATTAACTAATTTTATAAGATAGCGAATGTTGACTTCTAGTTAGAGACAAGGTAAATAGAACTGAATTGGAGAAACAGAATTACAGAAGCTACACAATGTGCTGATAAAATCATGAGTGGATTAATACGGCTCATGGCAGGATTTTTGATCACCGAATCCATTCTGCCAGGTTATCTAAGGCTGGCATCCTGCTATCAGGATCTGTCACCACCACCTCCCACCCCCTGCTGCATCCCATTCTTAGAAGTGTGAAAATAACTAGGAATTGCCTGTGTTCAAATTCATTTTTGAAGAATTGCATACAGAACAAGGAAGAGAAGAGGGAGAACATACAGTCCATCAAATGATTCAACAGATACTTATAAAGTACTGTGCTAAGTAGCATTCCAGTGCTGAACAGACAGGGTTCTTGCTGACACAGAGATTGTGTTCTATTGTAGTTGAGTGTAGCACGTGAGTGGGGATGAAGAGAAACAAGCAAGTAAATTAACGAAGTTATTTTAGGTGGTATAATATATGCTATAACAAAAATAGGATGATGTGTTAAAAATCATCTAGAAGGGAGAGTCTGTTACAAATTGGATGAGAGGGCATTTGAGCCAGGACCCAGCTGTGCACATCCCGGGGCAGAAAGTTACAGGCAAAAGGAAGCACGAAATTTCCAAAGTGGACAGGATTTTGACCAGTTCAAAGGTTAGAAAGAAGGCCAGTGTGACTCAAGTATATCAAGGAGGCCAGAGGTTACTATTATGAAAA
Organism: Lemur catta; assembly: GCF_020740605.2. NCBI lineage: Eukaryota > Metazoa > Chordata > Mammalia > Primates > Lemuridae > Lemur > Lemur catta. The sequence continues at coordinate 68,927,040 of NC_059138.1, forward strand.
GTTCATTGCCACGTGACTCCAAGTAAACATATACATAGTCAGAATGCTGTAGAGGTAAGAATATGTCACATGGACATACATTTCTTTGTTAGGTTTCCAACCTCTGCTGACTTATTTGATGGGAGAAAGCACATGGAATCTTTGGCATTTGTGAAAGAGAAATCACACCTCAAGATCATGGCCGTCTCCCCAGTTATCCACCATCACCTAAGTATAGGCAGTTTCAAATATAAATCTATAAAGCCGGTTGCTATGGTAGTTCTGAGAGGTTGGTGGGATTCTCTCACTAGCTTTGTGATTGTTCTTGCACATATTAATCTGCTTATGATTTCATCATTTGTATATTGTACAGCTTTTGTAATTCTGTTTGTCTAATTCAGTTCTCTTTAACTTGTTTCTAAAAGTCAGTATTCACTGTCTTCATTAGTTAATTCATGTATTGCTTTCAACGTGAAGGATTAAAATTTGTAGCTTGACAAAATCACTTGAGAATAGTCAAAACTGCCAGTGTTAAGTGTCAACTGGATGCACGCCATTATGAATAGAGAAGAGGGGAGGGGAGGCCCAGGCAATAGGAAAAAAAGGGAAGAGGTGTTTTAAAGTTTATCAGTATGTGAGAACTGATGGCTTATGAATTAAAAAAATCACTATGTAGTTTATTTGGAAGTTACAAAGAAGATGCACACATTTGATAGTGTGCATAGTGTTGTATACTGTGTTTACATTGTATAGATTTCATTTCCATTTCATTCTTTGTATTATTTACTAATTGTTTATATTAACGTAATAATACCTTTCAAACACTGTTGTTGGGTCTCATTTGCTTGTTGACCATTCCTCCATGAGTTAGGCAGACTAGATAGTGTCTCCTTCCGTATAGTGGCAAGTTCAGAGACTCAGGTCAACTAGCTTGCACCTGATAGACTTGTGCTGGAACACAGGTGTATTGGTTAGGGGGATGCAGCTAAGCTGCCGGTATAGAGAGACCCCCGGAATATTATACAATGGCATCAATAACACAGAAGCAGATGTCTCACTTGGGTAACAGTCCAGAGGTGAGTGGTCCAGGAGTATAGGCTGACAGGGGGCTGACATGCTAAACATGGCTTCACATTTGTTTCAGCCAGTGGAAAGGGAAAAATGAGAGCCCTGGTCAAATATCCTCAAGGAGGTGACCTAGGAATGGCACATATCATTTCCGACATACCTCATTGATTGAAGATTGGTCACTTGGCTACTCCTGCCTGGACATGGCCTACAATTAGCCTCATTTTACGTAAGAGAAAACGGAGGCTTGTTGATATCAAAATATTGGCTTCTGATGCTTTTCAAAGTAGACATTAATCCCTGGTCTCCTGACCTCCTCACGCATGTCTTTCCATCAGATTCACTGTCTGTACTAAGATGAAAATAATTTATAAACCCAAATAAGCCCCAAATAAAGAATATAGCCATTTGAGGTCCTTGCTGTTTCTTTGTCTTTCCTTTTTTTTTTTTATAAGTATTAAATTCTGTCTTTTCATAATTTTCTAAGAACCTCTGAGTCATTCCTGAAAAAAGAAGTATTATGGTAATTTAGCTGCATGTAACAACACATTCAAAATAAATTCCTAAAATAACATTTTAACATCATAAATTGTGCTTTTTTATGTTCACTTTATTCATTGAAATGGGTATGTATTATTTGCATACTTTGGATTTATATAAATTTACATATCTCATCTTTTAATGTATTCATTAAGTAGCAGTTTAATGTAGTCAATGTTTAATTCATTCATCATCCAAGACTTCTTTTCTATTTTTCTTTTATAAAAAATAGCTTGAAATGTTGTATTCCATATTAATAGTATCTTAGAAATATCAGAAATTCAATAGCATTGCAAATTGAGTGTTATTTGTATTCAAATACACAGCTCTTAGGAAATGAGACCAATAAACAAATAAAGCAATACATTCTTTTCTATGTTTTTACACAGAACCTAAAAATAAATTTGATATAAAATATTCTGACTCATTATTGCCCTGAACAAATCAGAAGTATATCAATATTTTGTGCTAGTCCCACATTCTAGACCCTGGCTTCTTAAGCTTTCTTAAAAAAAAATTAGTTCCCTATAATGTTTTGTAGAAATTTCATATTAGACTGTAATATTTGTGTTTTCCATTTGCTTCAAGGTGTTACATTACTTTAACTCAATCCCTCCATCTAACCATGAGCGGGGCTCCTGCTGGTCCAGCGGGCACAGGGAAAACAGAAACCACCAAAGATCTTGGACGTGCCCTTGGCATGATGGTTTATGTATTCAACTGCTCAGAGCAAATGGACTACAAAGTAAGAAAATGATGTATTCTAATAGCATTATTCCTGATTGGGCATGATGCAGCGTCAAAGCCCCTTCTGTTAAATTCTGAATGCTTCCCTCCCTCATGTAGTCCATAGGAAATATCTACAAGGGCTTGGTGCAGACAGGAGCTTGGGGCTGCTTTGATGAGTTCAACCGAATCCCCGTGGAAGTCCTGTCAGTGGTGGCCGTGCAAGTGAAAATGATTCACGATGCCATCAGAAACGGAAGAAAGCGGTGAGTGGCGTGTGGCTTTTCTCTCGTTACAAGCAGAAAGAGTAACATGGAAGGATGGGGGAACCTCACCTTCACAGTCTGTTGCTGCTTCTCCCTGTCTGACGAAATGGATTAAACAAGAGTCCAGTTAATTCTGAAGAATTATTTGGAATAGCCTCCTATTTTCTATTAGTGGTTTTTAAGTGTTGAATACAGCTAAGGTATATTACATTACTTAAATTGCCTAAAAAACGATTTCTGTGATGCTAAATTCAGCAATCAGTGCTCAGTCCTCATCTTTCTTGGCTTCTGGCAGCCCCGGCACGGTTGGACACTCTGTGCTACGGGACACGCCTTCTTCACGTGGGCTGCAGCACACGCTCCACTTTTCTCTGCCCTCTAGGCTGCTTTCTTGCTGGTTTCTTCTCCTATATAAAATGGGGAAATCAAGAGTACCTACCGTATAAGTTACTGTGATGACAAGTCCCTGGCACCTAGTACCATGTCAGTGTTTGCTATTATTTATTATTATTATTATGTCCTAACCTATTAATATTAAATATCACAGGGCTCAGTTTTTAGACTCCTTTTCTCCATTTCTATTTTCACCCTTGGTGGTTTCATCCAATTCTATGGCTTTTAAAAGCCATCTTTGTGCCGCTGACTGCCAGATGTGTTCTCTCCCCTCATCTCTGGATTTACCTAAACCACTGCCTGTTGGGGTGTCTCACTCTACTCGATGCCTGAGTGGCTTCTCATACTTAGTATCTCCAAAATAAAAATTCTACTCTTTCCACCAACACCTGCTTTGTTAGTTGTCCCATCCCAGTAGATTATACCTTCATGTTCTTCCAATAACTTGGGCCAAAAACTTTCAAAATATATCTGAAAGCTAACTACCTCTCAACATGGTGCCATACTCCAAAAGGCAAAACACAGCTGGCACTTAGGGTTTGGTGGCTTGATTTGAGAAATAAATGTTGTAGGTAACTTTTGGAAGGGGTGTTTATAATACAACTTCATTTATCTGGCCTACCCACTCCCCCAACTTTTTAGGATATTATGCTCAGCTGGCTCTCTTGTGCACAGGAACATTTTCAATCTGTCAATCAGGGAAGGATTAGCTATAGCCTCTTGGAATTGTGAACCTGTTGTAGAAATTTCCAGTTTCTCAGCAGGTACACCTGGATGTTCCTGCCTAAACCTCTCGGTCCTTCCACCACGTTGGCCTGTGACACCAGTTTTTTATGGCCGGGTGTCTGTTGCCTGGCCTACTCCTCCTCTAATGCCGTGTTAGAGAAGTTCACTTCTTTCTTCTTGGATCCTCAGCCATATTTTATTTAACTTTTAGTGAAAATCTTATTATTTGATGTAACCCAGATGTCATTTGTGGCCCTCTTTTCTTATGGAGATTTATGTAACTGATCCATGCAATGATTCTAAAAATTTCCAGCCATACTTCTAGATAGCCTACTCTACACATCTGAGTCCCGTCCCTTCGTCCTTATGCTAGTCCATCTGCAGACGGCAAAATTCCTTCATGATTTTGAGAGTTCATTAAATTCCCTTTACACTTGAGGATTTAAGAGATGGGACTATGCTTCAATCCAAAGACTTCCAGCATTTCACTGGCTATACCCGCTGCAGGTCCACATCTTTGACTGTGGCTGTCCGTGCTATGGACAGCAGGAGGGTAGGCAGAAGCCACCTCTCTTTCTGGAAGCAGCCTTGCCAGGCCCGTCTGCCTTCCCTAGCTTGACATTCTGGGGAATGATTTCTCCATTTTTTCATCTTCACTACATGAAATTCACCTGCTCTTAAATACCTAGTGTCTAAGAAGCCCTTAGTCCTAAACATTGTGGTTTCTTTCTCAGTATCTTTTTCCCTCCCTGTTTTGTGATATAGACCCACATCCTTAACTACCTCTGCTCTCTCCTTTCTCGGCAAGAGGTCAGCCCTGTATCTTGTCTCATTTACCCTCATTTGAAAGTTTTCTTCTACATGTGTCTTGGTTTGGTGTCTGTAGCACCTTACCATTCTGTTGCCCTTGGCATCAGCAGCCTAATTGGGCCGTTACAAATCTTTCTGAAAATCATTCTCTTTCTCCAGTGTCTTCAAGTGATAATAACAGCAATAGTCACAGCTAACATTTAGCCGTTTATATTCATAATCTCTTAAATCTGTATATAATCCAATAAGATGTGTAATATTATTATCTTTCTTTTTTTAACTAGATGAGGGAATTGAAACACAGAGATGATAATTAACATGACAAAAGTGCTCTCGCTGGACTCTGAACACTCATAGTCTGGCTCCAGAGCTGCCTATGATCACCACAACGCTCTTCTACTTCTCAGTAATACTCTAGATATTTGTTGAATAAATGGGAGGAAGGGAGGAGAGGAGGAGAGAAAGAGAGGGCAAGTAAATAGACAAAATAAAGACTGAACGGGGAATCCCATTCTTTTTTTAGCATGGGCGTTCTTCATCTGTGCAGTGTCCCATTCAAGGAATTGCAGTCCACACTGAGGGCAAAAATGCCATCCCCTTTCATTAATGTTAAAATAGTCAAGTCCTCATTTCTACATTCCAGGATACTATGGCTATGCTAAAATAAAAAAGAATGCTTCCCATATTTGTAATTCCTCTGGGGAGAGAAGAGGGTATTTTTAACAAACACACTTCAAAGCATATTCAAAATATCTAAGTTTATGAATTTTAAAGAAAATCACACAGAATAAACAGCTTCCTAATAATAATTTGCATTTTGCAGTGGTTTGCATTTGTCAATGCGCATTCATATTCAATGAACACATTTAATTTCATCAACATTCTTTTTATGGTAGATTTGTATTTCTTGGGGAAGCTGTCACACTGAAGCCATCAGTTGGAATATTTATTACTATGAACCCAGGATATGCTGGTCGAACTGAATTACCGGAAAATCTCAAAGCTCTTTTCAGGCAAGTGTTATGCTTTGTGGCTTAGCATCTGGTACGCTCATGCCACCTAACGTTGTTGGTTTGCACTGTTATGTGATTTGCTTTTCCTCGAGAATTCCTAGGGAAAATTTTCCCTTGTTATTTCATTGGGATCTTTTTATAGACAGAACTTTCACCATGGTAAGTTAGTCCTTTTGAATTATAAAACCAAAACTCAAAATCAGTATTTAAAAGTTACATAGCACATTTGAATATTTAATATTAGCTCTTTTATTATAATATTTTATTATAAACATAATTGTCACAAATTATGAGATATTCAGAAAAGATAGAAAAGAATAAAGAAAAAATTACAGTGTCACCACCCAGAAACAATGATTACTGTATTTTTTCTGGTTTCTTTTATAATTTATATTGTATGGAGTTAAGATATTACAGTAGGCATAATTTTTATTTAGTTATCTTCATTTAATATTTTGACAGACATTTTATCATATTAAAAATTCTTTGGAAATATCTTTATTGATTTATTTATTTTTATTTCAGCATATTATAAGAGTAAAAATGTTTAGGTTACATATATTGCCTTTGCCCCACCCCAGTCAGAGCTTCAAGCATGTCCATTCCCCAGACAGTGCACGCCACACCCATTAGGTATGAATCTACCCATCCTCTCCTCCCCCTTCCCACCTGTCTGACCCCCAATGAATGTTACTACTATATGTGCACATAAGTGTTGATCACTTAACACCAATTTGATGATGAGTACATGTGGTGCTTGTTTTTCCATTTCTGTGATAATTCACCTTGTAGAATGGGCCTCCAGCTCTATCCAGGATAATACAAGAGGTGCTAGATCACCATTGTTTTTTGTGGCTGAGTAGAACTCCATGGTATACATATACCACATTTTATTAATCCACTCATGTATGGATGGGCACTTGGGTTGATTCCACATCTTTGCAATTTTTGTGAATTGTGCTGCTACAAACATTCAAATGCAAGTGTGTTTTAGATAAAGTGACTTTTTTTTTCCTTTGGGTAGATGCCCAGTAATGGGATTGCTGGATCAAATGGTAATTCAACTTGTAGCTCTTCAAGATATCTCCATATTACTTTCCACAGAAGTTGTACTAGTTTGCAGTCCCACCAGCAGTATATGACTGTTCCTATCTCTCTGCATCCATGCCAGCATCTATTGTTTTGGGACTTTTTAATAAAAGCCACTCTAACTGGGAAAAGGTGATATCTCACTGTGGTTTTAATTTGCATTTCCCTGATGATTAGTGATGTTGACATTTTTTCATGTTTGTTGGAATTAGTCTATCTTCTTCTGAAAAGTTTCTGTTCATCTCCTTTGCCCACTTTTTTAATGGGGTTGTTTGATTTTTTCTGGCTGATTTTCTTGGGTTCTATATAGATTCTAGTTATCAGCCCTGTATCAGATGTGTAAAATGGGAATATTTTCTCCCATTCTGTAGGTTGTCTGTTTGCTCTCATGATAGTTTCCTTGGCTGTGCAGAAACTTTAATTTGATCAGGTCCTATTTATTTATTTTTGTTGTTGCTGTGGTTGCTTTGGGGTCTTCTTCATAAATTCTTTGCCTAGGCAATGTCTATAAAAGTTTTTCCAACATTTTCTTCTAGAATTCTTATAGTTTCATGCCTTAGGTTTAAGTCTGTTATCTACTGTTGAATTGAGTTTTGTGAGAGGGTGCGGATCCTGTTTCAGTCTTCTGCATGTAGCTATCCAATTTTCCCAGCACCATTTATTGAATAGGGATTCTTTTCCCCAGTGTATATTGTTGTCTGCTTTGTCAAAGATCAGATGGCAATATGTGGATGGTTTTATAGCTAGGTTTTCCGTTCTGTTCCATTGGTCTATGTGTCTATTTTTGTGCCAGTACCATGCTGTTTTGATTACTATAGCCTTGTAGGATAGCTTAAAGTCTGGTGAAGTGATGCCTCCCGACTTGTTCCTTTTGCTTAAGGTTGCATTGGCTATTTGGGCTCTTTTCTGGTTCCAAATGAAGCATAGAATTATTTTTTTCTAATCTGCACAAAATGATGTTAGTATTTTGCTGGGGATTGCATTGAATCTGTAAATCACTTTGGGTATTGTGGACATTTTAACAATGTTGATTCTGCCCATCCATGAGCATGATAGTTTTTCTGTGTGTTTACATCATCTGCAGTTTCCTTCCTCAGTGATTTGTAGTTCTTTTTGTAGAAATCTTTCACCTCCTTGGTTAAATATGTTCCTAGGTATTTTATTTTCTTTGTAGCTATTGTGAAAGGTATTGAGTCTTTGATTTGATTCTCAAGTTGACTGTTGTTGGTGTTTAGAAACGCTACTGATTTGTGTACATTGATTTTGTAGCCTGAGACTTTGCTGAATTTATTTATCAATTCCAAGAGTCTCTTGGTAGAATCTTTAGGGTTTCTAGGTATAAGATTATATCATGTGAATTATCTTTTTGATGTGCTATTTGATTCAGTTTGCTTGTATTTTGTTGAGGATTTTGCATCTTTGTTCATGAAGGATATGGGCCTATAGTTTTCTTTTTTTATTGTGTCCTTTCCTGACTTTGGTAACAGGGTGAATACTGGCTTTGTAGAATGAGTTAGGGAGGATTCAGCTAATATCCAGAATCTACAAAGAACTCAAGCAAATCGGCAAGAAAAAAAAATAACCCCATCAAAAAGTAGGCAAAAGACATGAACAGATTATTTTCAAAAGAAGATAGAAAAATGGCCTACAAACATAGGAAAACCTGCTCAGTATCACAAATCATCAGGGAAATGCACATTAAAACCACAATGAGATACCATCTTACCCCTATCAGAATGGCCATTATTAAAAAGTCAAAAAGCTGTAGATGTTGGTGCAGATGCAGTGAAAAGGAAATGTTTATACTGTTGGTGGGAGTATAAACTAGTACAACCTCTATGGAAAACAGTAGGAAGATTCCTCAAAGACCTACAAGCAATCTCACTACTGGGTTATCTACCTAAAGGAAAAGAAGTCATTTTATAAAAAAGACAGCTGCATCTGTATGTTTATTGCAGCACAGCTCACAATTGAAAAGTTATGGAATCAGCCTAAGTGCCCATCAGCCCATCAACTGATAAGTGGATAAACAAAATGTGTATGTATGAGAGAGAGAGTGTCGGGTTTGTGTGTGTAATGGAGTACTACTCAGCCATAAAAAGGAATAAATACCTTTTACAGCAACTTGGATGGAACAAGAGACCATTACCTTAAGTGAAGTGTCTCATGAATAGAAAAACCAATACTATATGTTCTCCCTTTTAGTGTAAGCTAAATGAGGGGTTTATAAGCTCATAAAGTGATGTAATAGATGTTGAAAACTGGGAAGGGGGTAGGGTGGGAGGTGGGTGAGGGATAAAAGTCTATCTACTAGGTACAGTGTACACTATTCTGGTGAAAGGTATGCTAAAAAAAAACCAAAGAAATACATACAATTTATCAATTTGTTTTGTTTTGTTATTAATATATCCTATCCAAGAACGTTTGCTTAGCCCAAGCTTACAAAGTTTCAACTATGTTTTCTTGTGCAAGTTTTGTTGCTTTATAGTTTTCATATGGGTTTTCTCTTTTATTCTGTTAATGTCCTGAACTGTATTGATGTTCAAATGCTAAACAATCCTTAAATATTGTATTTCTGGAATAAACCCCATTTGGTCAGGAGGTATTATTTTTTATAGTTATTGCTGGATTCAATATGTGACTATTTTGTTAAGGATTTTTTTTTATTTGTACCAAGAGGGGTATTGGTCTATAGTGTCCTTTCTTATAAAATCTTTGTCTAATTTTGCTGTTAGAGTAATGCTGACATCATGAAAGGAGTTAGCAAGTGTTCCCTTCTCTGTGTTCTTAATAGTTTGTGTATGATTGCTATTATTTACTCCTTAAGTATTTGCTAGAATTAGTGAAGCCATCTGGACTGAGAGTTTTCTTTAGGGGAATCTTTTGAATAATGAATTCAATTTCTTTAATAGATTTGGGGTTATTCTGATTTTTTATTTCCTTTTGAATTAGTTGTGATAACATATCTTTTAAGGAATTTATTTTATCTGGATTGTTGACTCTATTGGCGTACATTTGTTCACTCCCTGATCTGCAGTGATGTCCTGAATTCCACACCCGATAGGGGTGATTTGCATCTTCTCTCTCTCTCTCTCTTTTTCCTTGATGATAAGCTAGAAGTTTTTATCAGTTTATTTTTGGGAGTTCTTTAGTGTCCACAATATGTACCTTTAACTATTCAGTGTGCTTTCAAAATATAATAATGTGCCACTTCACATATCACATAAGAGCCTCTATAGTTTTTAGAGATTTCTTTTACTTCTTTTAAGTTTAAAATTTGCTAATCCATTTATCTAGATATTTAACCATATTTCATTTGTATTGTCTTCTCATTTTTAAGTATTACTTTTTAAATATAATTCAAATTTTCTTTTGGCAGGTAATATGAAATGAGTGTTTATGCAATGCTTTTTCCTAATAGCTAATTATTCTAACATCCTGTATTGAATGTTTTCCTTTCCTCATAACAGCTTCCTCTAGCATGGTAATTTTATAATGTCTAATTTTCTTGAAAAAATTCTAGATACTGAATAACTGTTCTAGAAATAAATGTAATGATTACAGAATAGTTTTGTTTAAAGATCATATACCTTCCCAGTATTTTTGTGTTTGTGACTCAATTTATCTCAGACCTTTTCTCATTGGGGTTTTAAATTTGAAATTGTTTTGTGATGTTCTCATAAATTTTGTTTAATTATGTGTAGTATCATTTATGTTAGTTGTTACTATTAATACTTGTGTCAGCAAAGTTTGAATGAAAACTTGGGTGATGGAAGTATCATTCCTGAGTGGAGGCAGTGTGCCTGGGATTTTGGAGTATCCTAATTCCGTGGCTTGCCAACCATGTGGCCTATGGCATGTGCTTGAACATCTGGGAACATCAGTCTGCATCTCTGTAAAATGCAGATAACAGGAGTAGCTATTAATACCTGGTGGAGTTGTGAGAACTAAGTGAGAGAGTACATAAAAAGCTTTTAGCACCCTATATGACATGAAATAAGCACTCAGTGCTTATTAGTTATCTATATTAATGTAAATATAAAATAAGTAAATACACTAGCCATTTGTTTCCCCTGTTTACCTTTCATCTTTACTTCTTCTGTCATATGATTAAAGGATAGATAATAAATTTGAGAAAAATATGGGGTCAGTCTAAATAAGAGAGGTATTCAAAACCTAGAGCCAAAGATACTTTGGGGAATATTTAAGATGAAAATTAGATGTGCATGAAGCAGACTGTAATTATAATTACAAAAGCATGTGAGTATTATTGAAATGTATACTTTAAGAAGACTAACATAATGAGTTTGCTTATTTATTTACTCTTGCACCTTCTGACTTCAGTTGAGTAGAACCTTTTCAAACATTGCTGTCAGTGGCAACAGAAGTTTTTGGAAGTCTGCCTCCAAAAGAAAGGGGATCTGAAGCTATGTCTTTCTGAATTTTTATCTTAAAAGTCTATTCAAGTGGGCCCAAGGCAGTAGTGTGCTAGAGATAGCTTATACAAGCTTTCAAGAGCTGATGTTTGAATTTTCATGAATTTTGTGAGCTGGTTGTAAAGCACAGCCACTGATAAGAACTAAATTATATCACCTTTTGACTACATAAATTGCATTAAAAACAAAGATGATAAATACTCAAAACTTATCACTTCATAATTATTTTGCTAATCTTTACGCCTCAGGTTATTTATATCTGTTATGTCTGTCTGGTGGTGTACTACTGCATGTCTCTTCCCAGCTCTACATTTAGTGATGTTGTGTTCGTAGTTTAGCGGTGGTGGAAGGATTTATTCCATGGAAATCAGCAAATGCTATTTTCTAGACAGCTGGTCATTAAACATTTACCAGCATACCATTAGCCACAGGTAAGGGCTGGCCTCTAGCCCAAAACATCACCGTTCATCTTTTTGTAGTGACAACTTAAACTAGACGTTTACAGAATACATCCATGGATTTTCTTTAAACTCCTCTACCTGTGCTTCTGCCACTTCAGACTTTCCATCATTTCCTTTGTGTAATGAGAGGACATTTTTTAGTTGAAATGAACGGTCTCATTAGCTGTGATTGACAGAGATAATTGTGACCTGCTTAGGAATGGTTAAAATGTTGGCACACATTAATCACTCGATTTCAGCCATTTGTACTTACTACCTCATCACATTGTAAGACTAAATTTTATATTTACTTTTTAGACCCTGTGCCATGGTGGCCCCTGACATTGAGCTAATCTGTGAAATTATGTTAGTTGCTGAAGGTTTTGTGGACGCGCGCTCATTAGCCCGGAAGTTCATTACGTTGTACACACTCTGCAAGGAGCTCCTCTCCAAGCAGGTGAGGGCCTACTTGTTACTTTTTCCTAGTTTTTACATCCCATTAAAACAGCTTTTGAAATATGTGTGCTGGGTAATTGATTGCTCAAATGACACTTAGATATTAGGAATGTTTACCATAAATTTTGAAAATCGGTATTTTACAATTCTTAAGTTTTTCTGAAATAAAATTTGAAACGTTTTAGATCTAATGTTTTATTTGTGTTAATACAGTTTTTTATCAATGGGCTATATGATTTTCTTTAAACTTTATCAATGTCATAATTATAAATGGAATTTTACATTGCCTCCTATTCGTGGTAAGAATATCATATTCTAGTGAGAGAGGGCAAGAGTCTTCATGAGAGTGAGATAAGGCTGATTTTCTGAAGAACATCTCAAGGAACGTTAAATTAGAATTTTTCTCATTTGTTGGTAATCCTTTAGTTGAATGTAGGGTTTGCTTTTTTTTTTTTTTTTCCTTTTTAATTTCATCTCTGAAATGGGTCAAACTTACACACTTATACACTCTCTCCTCCCCAGTCGTAAGCTTCTTGCAGATTCACTGAAGTTGCTGATGTACCACAAAATTTACATATGTGTCAGCATCGGTATGTTTAAATTTAGCTTTGTGGTCACTTTTCACTTTTGGTCTTTTGATGACCTTTCATTATTTCCTGGTGACATTATTCTGCAGCTGTTCCGCAGCGAAAGTATTAACGTACCACAGTTGCAACCACAGTCACCTGCACTGCCAGACGTATGCATTTTAACTTGCCCACTGTGTGAGGGTAAGATACGGAATATGAGAGACATTTATGTTGTTCTTTTAATAACTGTGAATTTACATTTGGAGGGTAGATGGTGATTTTGAACACTTTTCTCTGGATAGTAAGATTATGGGTATTGTTATTTTATTCCTTAGTTTTATAAGATTTTTTTTAACTGAGCCCATTTTAATTTTATAATGGGAAAAGGTCAGAAGAAAAAATGTCATTGAATCCAGCAAATGTGGCATTGCAACTGTATTCATTTCCACTAGTAATATTTAAACACTTAGTGAGCATCTACTATATCCAAGTAATGTGCTTATTGCTCACCATGATGAATGGGGAAAGACCCAAAACAAATGAAGCAAACACCCAGATTTCTGACTTCAGAGAACTTAGGGGATTCAGTTTACATGAAAGAAAAATTGGAAGAAAATGGAGGATGAAAAGATTACCAGAGTTTTCAAGGAAGAAAGAAAACAGTATTTATTGAACAGGTATCATGAGTTACATTTCTAAAATCTTCACAGGTCTGTGGGTTTGCTATTATTAGCCCTATTTTACAGATGGGGAAACTGAATGAAACAACCTATCCAAAGCCCATATAGCTAAGAACTTGCGGGGGCAAGATTTGACTTTGGTTCTTTCCAATCTTTCTAGGACACCTGTAGCCAATTACAAGAGGATGGTGTTGGGAGTAAAGGCATAACAGGAAGGGAAAGAGTTCATCAACTCAGAGAAATGTCATGAATAATGAGATGATGGAAAAGAAATCTGGCCAGCACAGAAGAGCTGAGTTAGGAACACAGTTCATCGATACCTTCCTGTGCTGCAGGGATGGATTTGAGGCAGAAATCAGTACAGTTTTGACCAATGGAATGATACAATGAAAACAGTGAAGATCATTATGGCAGGTGTTTGCAACATTTAAATGCTTAGGAAGTTCACCAAATCCTCTTAAATCTGTGTCCAGAATTTCTTCTGCATCATCTCCTTGAATAGTCACTGTAATGACTTAACCTCTCTGTTCTCCTGGCCCTCCAAACTCTGGCTCTTCCCCCTCTCTTTCCCTCCTCAAGCCCCAGTCTACTTCTGCAACAGTGGCTTTCAAGTGACTTTTACCATGACCCACAGTAAAACATACTTTTTCTATTGAGACTCCATACATACACACAGGCACATACACATAGGCACAAACAAACCACTCATTTTTGCCAAACACTTCTTACCGTTATTGTTTTCATCACACTTGGTGTTTTTCATTTCATTCAGCTCTATTTTATTACCAACAAAAATGATGGTCATGACCCACCAAATTGACTTTATTATCCACTAATGGATTAAATGGCATATTTATAAACGTATGTATTGTTGCACTGTCCACAAAGCATCTGCACTCACATTAACTCATTTTACTCCTACAACCACCTATCAAGTAGTTGGACACTTTTATATGCCTTTTTATAAATGATGACTGAGGCTGTGAAGAGGGAAGTGACTGTCCCACAGACACAGCTGAGAGACATTTGAGAGAAGGGTCACTGTGGATCGTAGACGGAAAGCAAAAGAGAGGGCCAGTCACATGTGAGCAATGAGTTCATTCACATTCGACACACCTGTGCTGAGCACCTACCCCACTAGAACTGGAAGACAGAGTGAGTAAGCTGCAGGAGCTGGGAGCCGTGGGAGTAGTCTTCATTAGGGATAATGGGGGAGTCTCTAAGAGGTACTGGTTTATAATTGAATTTTAATAATACAGCTTTTATTATATTAAGTGCCAGCATCAGGGCAGGAGTGTCTGAGTGATTAAAAGGTAGAGTAATTAGGGCAATTAGAGAGCGAAGCCTGGGAAGAGGTGGAAGAATACCAGGGCCCCAGGTGTACAACTGGAGAATGTGCTTCTGCTTGGAAGCAATTGAGCTCCTGACTTAGCAGGTCTATTGAGAGAAAAGAATGGGAGGCAGATGGCGCCGTGGGCAAAGGCTGCACTATATCCTATGGATAGAAGAGACTTGCTGATGGAGGCAGAAAAACAGGCAAAAGAAGCAGGAGGACACTACAGGGACATGATTGTCACAATTTTAAAGAGGAGAAGAAAATATTATTTTGAGTCATTAAAGTGTGTATTTATCAACTCTTTTAACTTTCAGCTTTCACTTCTGGAATGAGAATCTTATTCCCTCATAAAATTCTTGAGAAAATAAACCTATGTTTTGATTTTAGGATCATTATGATTGGGGACTTCGTGCTATTAAATCTGTCTTGGTTGTAGCTGGCTCCCTGAAACGAGGAGATAAAAACAGACCCGAAGATCAGGTACTGCAGTGCTAATATGATTTTGTTGAGTGAGTAGCTAAACGGACTTCGTATAAATTAAAATACATACCTGGATAGTGGGGCACATATAGCATGACTTTTAAAAAACATAACATCTATTGTTAATGCAGAATATTTTGAGGACTGGCATTTCTTATGTTAATGGAGGTCACAAGTGTTCTTGAGTACAAAGATATGAATCTGGAAAAGAAAATGTGATTTAAGTACTTTTCAAATATCAGACACAAAAAGTATTTGGCAGTTATAATCAAATAGTTCAGTAACCATGGTTTGATTTCCTCTGAGGAACATTTAGGAAATCTGATTAATTGAGTTGGGATATTAATGCTGAAGTTGGTGAAGACATAGCTTGATGGGAGAGAGTATATCCATTTCATGGGACCTGAGACGGGCATGAAGGATGGAACAGGAGGGTTCATTGCCTGACGTGTGCGAAATGCTTGGTTGGTTGTTCAGAGCTACTAGGGAAATATTCTACTCTCTCTCCTGGAAAGCAATGATTACAGCACATCATGCATTTTTTTCCAATTAAATAAGTAGTGAGAGCAATGGATATGCATCACTATATATACATGCAATATTTTGACTTAAGAAGTAGGAAAATAAATTAGATCTATTCTGTGAGTGACTTTTTGTATTAAGGGGTATTTATTGTGTGTTTTTCCACTTTTCCAATATTTCTCTCTCTTCTTCTTAGTCACAACTTACGATTAGGTCAAGATTTTCTTTCATTTATTTGTTCTCCTATTATTTTGTTATTGTTGTTGGAATGCTTAGCTTTTTCTGTAAAAGTCATCCTGGTGTTTGAATGACTGCTTTTGCAGTTTAAAGCCCTCTTCAGTGTACAGCCGGTAGGGAACAAAAACCCCAACTCAAAATTTTAAGATTGTCATTCCGAGATTTTCAGAGTGCTTTGAACAAAAGGATCTGATAGGCTGGATTGATTTAAGTTCTGGAGTTTGAGTGTTAAGGAGAGAAGGGCCTGAGACCCTTTCTGAAAATCAAAACAGATGATCGGCAGGGAGGGAAAAGGCCTCCTTGCTGACCTCTCTCTGAGATTTGTCCATGTTTCAGTTTAGCTTTCTCATGTTCTCCTATGTTAACTGTAAACATTTAACCTCCCATTAGATAGAATGCCATCCTAATAGAGAACAGTGCCAAAGCTCATGCTTTAGATATGAAGATTAAAAATAACACCTTTAATGGCTACAGTGTACCTTACTGCAGTGACAGACACACTAAAAGCCCTGGCTTCACCACTGCGCAATATAGCCATGTAACAAAATTGCACTTGTACCCCATAAATGTATACAAATAAAAAAAGATACATAAAAAATATCATCTTTGGCTGGGGGCAGTGGCTCACGCCTGTTATCCTAGCACTCTGGGAGGCCGAGGCGGGTGGATCGCTCGAGGTCAGGAGTTGGAGACCAGCCTGAGCAAGAGCGAGACCCCGTCTCTACTAAAAATAGAAACATTATCTGGCCAACTAAAAATATATATAGAAAAAATTAGCCGGGCATGGTGGTGCATGCCTGTAGTCCCAACTACTGGGGAGCCTGAGGCAGTAGGATTGCTTAAGCCCAGGAGTGTGAGGTTGCTGTGAGCTAGGCTGATGCCACGGCACTCACTCTAGCCTGGGCAACAGAGTGATACTCTGTCTCAAAAAAAAATATATACATATATATATCATCTTTAGTTCTTTAAATGTTGGTTAGACCTTGTATTGGCTTTTTAATGAAGTGTTTTCTGTTCTCCTTTCTAGGTACTCATGAGAGCATTAAGGGATTTCAATATGCCTAAAATAGTGACTGACGACATCCCAGTGTTTCTGGGCCTGGTTGGTGACCTGTTTCCAGCCCTGGATGTGCCCCGGAGTAGGAAGCTGCACTTTGAACAGATGGTCAGGCAGTCTACCCTGGAGCTCCGCCTGCAGCCTGAAGAGAGCTTTATTCTCAAAGTAAAAGCAGCCCTTGGGATTTGCCGTGGAAATAACTGTGGTTAAGTGATACTAAACCAAGACATTAACTTATATTAGTGTTATACTGACCTTAGTAAGATCTTAATATATGCTTTCAAGCGTTTTAACATGGCTGTATTAACTAAAGTAAATGTAGGTAAATATTTTGAGTAGTCCCATTCTATAAGAAGGTGAAAACATAGATATGCATGGTTTTACGTGTAAGCATACGTTTAATTAGTTTGTAAAATGTCTTGGTTCTTTTTCGTGACATGCACCAAAAATTTATTTCGTTTTCCTGTCCTTTTTAGAGAACATTGGAAGTAAAATCATTAGTACATGTTTTTAATGGGGGAGGAATATCAGCATGTATGAGAATAATTTCGGAAGATATTATCTGGCATATCAAAGGCTGGTGCATATTAATATTCAATTTGAGTTTAGTGAATGCATTAGGCATTAAAATACAAATATAATATCCATTTTAGATATTTTATAGGGTATGAATCATTACTCATTTGTAGATAGTAATTGGCTGTATACTGCTTTTGTTCAAAACTTCGTGAAGAGTCACTGATGTTTTGTAAGTAACCCTGCCATGTACAAAGTACTATATAAATAATGGTTTTACTTTATTCTCTTCTCTGTGTCCTATGTGGGAGATCCAGGAGAAACTATCCTTTGCACTTGTGGCTATTTTAACTTTTCCTTGAACATGCTGTTGTCAGTGGGGGCTGGCTTGAATTGTAAGGAAAGAAGAATTGGGCAAAAATGGGTAGGTTGTGTTTTTGTCACCAACTCATTAACGGAAACCAGTGACCGGCTGTTTGCTCTGCAGGTTGTTCAGCTGGAGGAACTGTTGGCTGTGCGGCACTCTGTCTTTGTGGTTGGAAATGCAGGCACAGGGAAGAGTAAGGTACAGTAAATGGCTTAATAGTTTTCGACCATGGAATGAACATTTTTTTCTTTTTTGGCCTATTTTCAATGCTATTTAAAATAGTTCCCTTCAGTGAAGCCCACCATGATTTTGGATTAGAATCTGAGATGTTAATATTGCCGATTGATCAATTGACATTATTTTTCTTTATACTGGGAGGGGGGAGAATGAGAAACAAATAGAACATTGCATTCACATAGGAAAAGCAAGCCGGGGTCAAGATTGGGATTTCCACATGAGATATTTAGTATCCTAATCATGTATTTATATGTATGTTATTCTACTCTATGCACCTTGGACATATAATTATATAATTATATTTGGATTCTTTTATCAATGATAAACGTATTAAGAGACTGTGGAATAAGATATCTGTCTTGCAGGATTTGATTGGCTCTATGCACATTTATCAAAACTACTTTCTTATCTTTTCTAAGTCATCCTAGATTCCCCCTCCCGTATCATTAAGAAAAAAAAATATTTTCCTT
The DNA here is from genome assembly GCF_020740605.2 of Lemur catta. NCBI lineage: Eukaryota > Metazoa > Chordata > Mammalia > Primates > Lemuridae > Lemur > Lemur catta. The sequence continues at coordinate 68,945,453 of NC_059138.1, forward strand.
CAGTACTCCCTCAGAAATATAGCCTCCATAGGGCCAAAACAAAATTGGCGAAGAAAAGGAGATGGCAAAACCCACACTTTTTAGGTACCTATTATGTGCTGTGCTAGGTACATTATATATGATTTACTCTGCACAACAATGATATGCTATGGGTATTATTATTCCCATTTTTAGTTCACTGCTTGATTTTGTTTGGTCTTACTGACAGTGCTGGCAACATACTTATTTTCTTGGTTGGCAGACAGTATATGCAGAACCGCATGCATTTTAATTCAGGGTGCTTGGGTATAAACATATTTGGTAGCCAACAACTAAAAATAATCAGAATGGGCATATGAGATTTTAGAGCATGGGTGTATACAGAACATGCCAGTATTTAGATCAGAACCCAAAGTGGCACAATTGTAAAGGGAGCCTCTATCTAGATATTTTTCTAGTGAAAATATAATAATTGAAATATTAAAGTAGATAACTGATAGACCTGTAATTATTTCGTTAGAGTAAGTTTCAGATGTAGGCCATGGTTCAAGGAAGGATAAAATTAAATTCTATAATTTCCAGTAGATTAATGGTTTCTAAAAATATAAGCTTAATATTCCTAAGGCATTTAATTTCTTTCATCTAGTCCTCACCCCTTCTGTTCTATTCAACATGTACCGAAGCTGATATAACTAGAGCATGGAAGCTCAGGGCTATGTTATGTAGTGTCTTGTCATTCCAAAGTATTTGACAATTGTTTATCAGTTCTTCAGATCCTCTGTGAGTAGGTCAGGATGATAAATATCTAAAACAAAAGCTATGGCTTTTCAGAGAAAGCCAAAGACAGCCTTGGGGCAGATATGTGGGTTAAAGTGTTGAGGAATTAAACAAACATGTACTGAATGCCCACTCCTGAGTTCTCATCCTCAAGGCTTCTTTTCCCCGATTATCTAGATCAGGATTTCTCAGTGTCAGCACTACTGACATTCTAGACTGGGTAAGTCTGTTGTAGGAGGCTGTCCTGTGCTCTGTAAGCTATTTAGCAGCCTCCTTGGCCTCTTCCCATCCGGTGCCCAGAAGCACATCCCATCTTCCCCAAAGTCAAGACGGTCTCCTGCTGAGAAGCGCTGCTCCCAGTCACTAGGTCTGGAAGGAAGCATGTCCGGAGCAGCATCACTGGCATCACCTGGGCCCCTGTTGGAAATGCAGATTACCAGCCACTTCCACCCCCCACCTTTCTAATTAAGATTGGGCCCAGGAATGTGTGTTTGAACACCCTCCCATCCAGACAGTTCCGGTGTAGGCTGCATTTTGAGAACAACTGATCTTAATAATTCAGGCAGAGTAGATTTTGTAAGCATGAACACCAATGCTTATTTAAATACAGTCCTTCATTTTGCACACATGGTTAAAAATTCCAAATGGTAAAGTAACTTTTTTTAGTCTAAATGGTTCAAAGAATCAGGAGAACTGATTGTGTCTCCCTAAGGCTTTGTGGGATTGAACTTTTCAAGATGGTAATGGAAGTGCACAGATGTGCATTTTCCCCCTCTCAATCTTAGTACACACAGAATATCTAGGAACATATGATGAATAAGGAAATTCCTTCAGAAATCTTTTCCTTTCCATTTAGCTTACATCAGTATTAATTTTTTTTTGGCTCTTTCTTTCTTCCTCTCAGATTTTGAGAACACTGAACCGAACATATGTTAACATGAAACAGAAACCCGTTTGGAATGACTTAAACCCTAAAGCTGTGACAACAGATGAACTCTTTGGTTTCATACATCATGCTACCCGAGAATGGAAAGATGGCAAGTAGTATTTCCCTTTTGAGGTGCTAAAAATTTCTTTTTTTCTATCCAGAAAGCTGTTTTTCAGTACAAGCCAATTTTAGTCATAGTCACAGATTTACTGTTTGTGTGTTGGCATTATTGGAAATGTAGCAGATCACAACAGCATTTATAATGTATAAATTAAAACTAGATTTGAATAAGTACTTGATTTGCATTCAGCAGATCTGTACTCAGAGCTGTGTATTTTATCCCGCGTCAATTATGTCGGGGCTCCCTGTAAATCAGGAGAGAATCAGCATGAATGCCTCAGGAGGTATTTATAAAATACCTGATGCAAGACACTGAAGTTCAAGCAGGTATTATTCTAGATGCCAGGGACAAAAGTCAATAGGGCATGTTTCCTGCCCTGGAAGTATCTGTAGACAAACAGATCCCTTTGTTACAATCTGCTAGGACTTCCTATTTCAGTAAACACGCTCACCTTGGCCTCATCCTTATCCTTGAGGCTTCTCTCCCTCTCATGCCCTACATCCAACCTCAAATCCTATAGGCTTTACCTTTAACATATATGTTGAATTCCAGTCCTTCCCTTTTCCATAGATACCACACTAGTCCAAGCCACTGTCGCCACCTTCCTGGGCTACCGTAGTCACATCTCCTCCCATTGGTTTCCCTGCAGTTCATTTTACATACGGCACTCAGAGGGATCCTTTCAAATGTTACTTCCCTGCTTTCAGTTTTCATTGGGTTCCCAGCACCCTTAGAATCCAGCCTTTTTCCATGGCCTACAAGGCTCTATGTAATTGCCGCCTCCCCACCCCCCGATCGCCACCACTACCATCTCTGACTTAGTTTCCTGCACTCTGCCCTTCACTGACTGTGATCCATCATTCTGGCCTCCTTGCTCTTCCTTGAACTTGCCAAGCATCTTCCCATCATGAGGCCTTGGCACTTGACATTCCTGCCATGGGCAACACTCTTTCTCGGGATGCCTTCGTGGCTTATGTTATTTAAGTGTCACATCAGAGAAGACTTCCCTGGTGACTGTATCTAAAGTAGGATACCCTTCATCCTTGTCCATTCTCACCCTTTCCTTTATCTGTGGGACAATTTTTGCTCTCAGCCCAGCTTCGGTCTTTTTATAAAGCACTGTGGCAGGGAGAGAATCATGTCTGTTTATGCCCCAAATCTTTGGAAGCTGTTCACATCAGTAACCATTAGAAAATGTTACTGGCTTGTTTATGAATCATGATGGCAGGTTCCACTAGATACTGTCACTTACTTTTGGCACAAAATACTTCGTAAAGGAAATATTCCACATACATGTATGAAACAGTTTTGCTCACAATGGTATTACATACCATTGAGTTTGAAAAATCAACTATTAAATACACCGTTTAACACACACATATTTAGGAATGTAGTAATAGAAAAAAGGACCATGGATTTAAAATGTTTTTGTCTATACATCTTGTTAAGTAATGATGACTTAATAGCCCCATGACCAAATCTCTGTAAGAGATGTATATAGTGCTTGAGGATGCTTTAGCTTTAGAAGTATGGCCCTTGAAAATTATTGTAGAAAAATGGAGAAAGGTGAAATAAACTAATATTTGATCTAAAATAGATACTGAACATATGTGCATGAAGAAAGAATAATGTATTCATTTTGTGTTAAGTTTTGAGTTTTATGTACATTACCTTCTGTAAATTCCCACAACTGTTCATGAAAGGTTTATCTCTGTTTGACATATGGGGGAGCTCAGTCAGGAAAGTTAAAGTTCGTTCTCAGGGAGGGGAATCTTGCTCCTTGGTAAATGATAGAGCTGGACCTGGAGCCCACGTGTAGCTCTAAAGGTGTTAGACACTACCCACAAGAAAGAGGCAGCAAAATTACTTTTATTTAGTTAATAAAAGATCTTCCAGGAAGAATAATACAAATTCATTTTAGAAATAAACAACACTCAACTCCATTATATACTAGTATTGTTTACTCTTACTTTATAGGTCTCTTCTCATTCATTCTGCGAGAACAAGCGAATCTTGCGCATGATGGACCGAAATGGATAGTCCTAGATGGAGACATTGACCCCCTGTGGATTGAATCACTGAACACTGTCATGGATGATAACAAGGTGAATAATACTTTAGGGCTAGACCGTAAACATAACGTCTTGAGTGCTTAAGAGCTTCATACTTTCGTTGATGTTAATGCTAATTTTTACTCATTAACCTGGTATTCTTTATGTAATCACTATTTTGATAAGTGCCACTTTCCTGATAATGCTCTTAATTTCCCCATTAAAAAATTTAAGGGACTATATTCTTTTCACCTGTATAAATGTGACTGTCTTTAATGAGGGCTAAATACATGTCTAAGAATTTAGTTTACACATCTTACCATTTTCTAAGAGCTGGGCTTGAATTTATTACATCTTATATCATCTTTGATTACATATGGAATACTTAGACAATAAAAGAATGAGTTTGTGCCATGTGATAATTGGTGAAATTTAGCTATGTAAATGAACCAGTTCCTATAGCTACAAATTGAGTTTAAATGTTTTCTCAAGCATTCTGTCATGGTTCATCCGGCATTCCTGGTGCATAGTACAGGTCTCTGAGATAGCATTTGCAACACAGGGTCTGTTGCTGGGGTCAGGAGAGAGAAATCAGTAATCATCGTTACTCCAGGATAGATTTAGTAATCACGTCAAATTAACAGTAATTACTACTTTCTGAACCAAGACCATTGTTCATCATAAAATACAGGTTTGAGATCTTTATACTTGCATGAGTCTCTATAGGACAATTGATAATTGTGGTATTTCAGAGTCCAAAGAGAGTTTATTTTTTGTGGTATTCAGGCCTTTTCATGTAATCAACTTTTAGAACGAATGTCTTATAGTTTGGCTTAGTAATAATTACCACCGTTATTAAAAGATTGGCATTCACGAGCCCATTTAGGCGAATGTGTTCCTCCAGGGTCAGTCAGGTTGCTTCGGGGTGAACTTTATTCAGCCTGCACTCCTCACTCAGGATGGTGAGGGCACAGCCGTTGGCACTTCTGCCAGGGGGAAGGCACTGTTTGTTGTTGCAGTAGGTATGTTAGCAGCGGCACTTTGCTCCCGGTTGACAGCTTGCCCGCTTGCTGCTGTTCCAGGTGCTGACCCTGGCCAGCAATGAGCGCGTAGCCCTCACGCCCTGCATGAGGCTTCTGTTTGAGACACATCACTTAAGGACGGCAACCCCAGCGACTGTTTCCAGAGCTGGTATTCTGTATGTGAACCCGCAAGACTTGGGCTGGAATCCGTGAGTATTGCTTTTTTTAAAAAAACTTCTTGTTGATTGTAGTAAAATATATATAACATAAAATTTACCATCGTAACCGTTTTTGCATGTACAATTGAGTGGCAATAAATGCATTCACATTGTTGTGCAACCATCACCACCATCCATCTCCAGAACTTTATCTTCCCAAACTGAAACTCTGTACCCATGAAACAATAATTCTCTGTTTCTCCCTCCAGCTCCTAGCAACCTTCATTCTACTTCCTATCTCTATGAATTTGACTACTCTAGGTACCTCGCAAATGGAATCATGCAGTATTCGTCCTTTTGGGGCAGGCTTGTTTCACTTCACATAGTGTCTTCAAAGTTCATCCATGTTACAGCATATTGCAGGATTCCCTTTCTTTTTAAGGCTGGATTGTATTCCGTTGTATGTATGTACCATGTTTTATTTATCCATTCAGCCATCAGCGAGCAGTGGGTTGCTTCCACCTCTTGGCTATCATGAATAATGCTGCTGTGAACATGGGTGTACAAATACCTCTTTGAGACCCTGCTTTCAATTCTTTTGACGTTTCTACCCAGAAGAATTGCTGGATCATATGTTAATTCTATTTTTAACTTTTTGAGAAACTGCCATACTGTTTTCCACAGCAGCTACACCATTTTACGTTCCTACCAACAGTGCACAAGGGTTCCAGTCTTTCCATATCCTCACCAACACTTGTCTTCTTGTATTTGTTTTGTTTTTGATAGTAGCTATGCTAATGTGTGTGAGATGGTATCTCATGGTAATTGTGGTTTGCATTTCTCTAATGATTAGTGATGTTGAGCATATTTTCATACGTTTATTGGCCATTTGTATATCTTCTTTGGAAAAATGTCTATATAAGTCCTTTGCTCATTTTTAATCAGATTGTTTTTTACTGTGAATAGTTCTTTTTTATCTTAGTTTTAAAAAGCTAAATATTTATATGATCATCTGAGGAAGATATTAGCAATTAATTAAATTTAAGGCTCATTAGGCTGATTTTAAAATAATTAAATTAGCACCTGGATGCCTTTGTCATTTTTACTCAGACATTACCTTGTTCATACATCTTTAACATGTTAAGAATTCAGTAAATATTTATTGGATGAGTGAATAAATAATAAAGCTTGTATAGAACACATAGCTATAAATCATTTAATAAGCATATGTATATTTATATATGTGTGTGTGTATATATATATATAAATATGCATACATAACAGTAGTAATGCTTTGATTTAGAGCAAGTTTATTTTGCCCACTTGCTTATTCTTCAAATGCTTATACTTTGTGATCACTTGTCATAGCCAGCATTTCCACTCTGAACTGCAGGAACCTCTGAACTCTGCAGGTGAACACATGCTTGTGCCTGGCTCATGTCAGAAATCTATTTACCCCTCCAGATGCAATCTCCATCCTTGTCACCCTGCTCTCTGCCCCAGGAGCTGGTCTACAAGGACTACATCAGTGGGCTCCTTGCCCTCTGGCTTCTGGTTGGCTTGACCAACGCTGAGTCCTGGCAGGAAATGGGAGGGAGAGAGCAGAGTGAGGTCAGGCTACTTATTCCCTGGCTCCCTCCCAGCAGGGCCACATCAGGATGGCTCCGTTCCTCAACTGCAGGTCACAGCTCCCCTGTAATCTCTTTCTAAGATTCTTTCCTTCCAGGTTCTAGTAGTCCTTCATTTTCTTGTCCCTGCAGGCATAGGAGCAAGAACCATTCCTTGTTATTACCCAAGGCATGGCACTTTCTCTACTCCCTGCTCACGCCTTTGTAACTAGTCCTCTTATTGATCCATCCCTGTTACCCTAATTGGAGGATGACATCCGTTTCCTGCCAGACACCTGACTGATGTACTTCTCCAGGCTGCTTCTCCTCCGTGTACTGATGTGCTCGTTACAAGGATCATCCCTTAACTCTGTAGCAAAATAGAAACGTGCCCAGGTTCTTGTCTTTAACAAAGCTGTATTGGATTTGCCTGGGGGAAGGAATGATTTTTAAAAGTCTAAAATGGAGAGTTCTTTTGGGTCTAATAGCTCCTTTCCCCAGCTAGGATTCTGACTATCTCCTATTTGCTTCTGTTGGTTGGGGGCTAGTTGAAAAAGTCTCTCTAATATCCCTGGACCCCCCCTGTCCAGAGAGCACAGGCACCCCCAGTGCAAGGGACAGCATTCATTTTCTTCAGAGGACTCCTCACCCCTCCTGGGTGTGTTCTGATTTCAGTAGCAACTTCACAGCTCCCAAGTCCTGTGTAATTCAATCTCAGTCACACCATTTGGAGGTTTGTGCTAACAAGAACTTGATCTAAATCCCTACAGAAAGACTTTTATCCAACACATCGAAGGTCACAAGTTGGCTAAGGAGACACCCAATTTATATTCCTAGGAGAGTTAAACGGCTCTGTCTTTACCCTGAGATTTTACTTTCATGAAGGTTTTTGTTTTATCTAAGCTCAGTGAGTAGGTGTTAATTCTCATGTGTGTGACTAAAGTTTTCATCCAGGTCAGTTTGCAAAACAGAATCTTCTCTAAAGGATTACTTTTATATTTTCACCTCCCATTGCCAGAAACTTTCAATAAGTCACAAATAAATTGGCTGTATCAGGTTAAGGAGTATTTTTTTTTTTACTGTGTCACTATGAGATACTTTACTACCTTTAATGTCATGATATTAAGAATGTGATAACTTTACGTGTATGGATCCATATAATACCCAACTACTTTCTGAGATCCATATAATTATTAACCTAATTTTCCAAACCAGTATCTTAGGTCTCAATTTTCTCCAACTCTTTATTTCAAAGGGTTCAACACTATGGAAAAGTAGTAAAAGTACAATGATGGCCCCTTTTTCTATGATAACAATTGTTACCATTTTATTACATTTACTTTCTGTCTGCCTTGTTGACCTAAAAGGAAGAGGCTGAAGCATAAATTATGATTTAAAGAGCTTAGTTGAGCTCAAGTGAGGACAGCTACTGGGAAGACTCAGACCCAAGTAAACTTGGATATGAGCTCCATGTGGCCTCTGTCACAAGCAGGTTTTTAAAGACCAAAAAAAAAAGGAGGGTCGGGGTACAGGGAGTGGGCTGATACAAAGTTGTCAGGAAATCTTGTTGGTTTACAGAAATAACATTGATTGGTGATTGGCTATACCTTGTTAAGCTATAGGATGTCAGTAACAGTGTCCTGCTGAGGCATTATTAGGTTAATTTATAGCTACTTATGGCAACAGCAAGCAGTTTCAAGAGATAAATGCAAAGCTCAAAGGGGGGTGTAGGATGTGAATGCTGTCTTATTCTAATGTCTCTCTGAGCCTGATAATTTAAAAGGGCTTGCATTCCTCAGATAAAAATTCTTTTCTCAGGCTATATATTTCTCTCTCTCTCTCTCACTCAAACACACACACACAACAGAGGCACATTTTCTAATTTTTGCTGCAGTTTCTGAAAGTAAGTTGGAGACTTTTTTTTCTTATTTCAGCATATTGTGGGGGTACAAAAGTTTAGGTTATGTATATTGCCCTTGCCCCCCCCACCTGTCACAGAGTACTTTAGCATTTATCTCCTAAGAACTAGAATGTTCTGCTACATGAATGCAATATAATTAACACACTTAAGAAATTTATCCTTGATACAAGATTATCTAATAAGCAGTCATTTTTCAAGTTTTGCCAGTTATCCTGGTAATTTCTTTTGTATCTTTTTAGAAAATCCAGCATCCAAACAAGATCACATGTTACATCTGTTGTCTCCTTTAATCTGTAACACTCACCCCCCCCCCACACACACACCTTATTCTTCCATGACATTTACTGTTTTAAAGAGAACAGGCCACTTATCTCAAAGAATGGCCCACTGGTAATTGCCAAGTAGTGATTTCCTAATTCAATCCTTCTATCTATGTATATTAGGTGACCTTTTTCTGTCATGAATTTTTTTCTCCTCTCTGCCTCCCCCCTCGCTGCCTCCCCCCTCTCTGCCTCCCTCCTCTCTGCCTCCCTCCTCTCTCCCTCCCAGCTCTCTCCTGCCCTTCCTGTCAGAGCATCATTTTCTTTTCTTCCAGGTCAATAGGTTATAATCGATTACCAACATTCTTTTGGATGTTCAAATTGTCCCAAATTTTCCCAGCAAGCGCCCTTTCTTCTGTATTCTTTTTTGTTTGTACCCCTAAGTCTTTGAGCACTTTGCTTTCTGGCTAAATAGGATGCTTCTGGTTCACCTCAGACTTTCCTTACCTGAGAACTAAATCAGTCATTTCTCCCAGGAGGCAGAAGAAAGAAATTTTGCTTTGAGGAATAATGATATTTAGAATTTAAGATAGGGATGTGTGCTGTGCTCATTGCTAATAGGATGTCATAGCTTCTAGGCCCCTTCAGTGAACAGAACTAGGAAATCTATTTTACAAAAAGGTGGAGAGCCAGCCTGTGCCGGTGTGCTGGTAGTGGCCTTGATGTCTGAACTATTGATCATGTTACAAACACAGCCAAGATAAGGGCCACATGTGCATTATTAACAAGGAAGAGATTTGCTGCAGCTTGAGTAGAGAGAGAGGGCTAAGTGTAGAAAAGTCTTAAACACCACAGTGCTCAGCAAAGCCCTAATGATCTTGCTGTTTGTTTCCATCCAATGTGTGCTTGTTTAGCTTTTACCCAACAGAAGGATGGACGCTTCCTGGTTCTCTCTTGCATCCTTAAAGGGCCTGACTTTCCCTATGACTGGCATCCATACTTGTGCTGTCTTATCACCCTTGCCCGCATTGATCATAGAACCAACATTATGTGAAGCGGCTTGAAACAACCAACATACACAAGTAAAAACCTACATCATAAAGTAGTCCAAAGATGGCTATTTTAAAAGAAGGCTTTTAAAAAGGAGATTTTAGAAGACATATTGAAAGAAGAGGCTTTATATGTTTATTATGCTTAAGACTTTAAAAGTGCAATTGGGATAGCTGTGAATTTTGAGAAAGTATCAATAGAAAGTTCAAAAGAACACTGGTAATTTTACTCTATGTAAATCTTTAAAGAGTGAATAATATTATTAGAATTCAGCAATACATGTACCTATTTTCAATTCCACTAAAGAAATATGTTTTATTCATTCACATTAGGTCACTCTCACAGGGCAAGAGAGTTCTTTAAAAAATTATGTTTTCCCAAGACCAATTGTTTTTGGATAATCTTCAATGACCCAAAGACATTTCTGAGAAATTATCACTTAACAAATGTAATCTATACTCATTGTTTCCACTGATTCCAGTATTAATAGTTTTAATGCTGCCCTCTAGAAAATATTTTGTTCACAAGAAATAATAAAGTATGATTTGTTCCACCAAAAACAAATAAATAAATTATTATTGGAAAACTCTTAAGATGTGGCTAAAAGAGATTATGAAATGCAGTTCATAGTGTCTCTGTGGGGTGCTGTTTAAGACTAAAGATAGTTCCATTATTACTTAAGTTGCTTAGAATGTTTTCGTTAAAATTCACCAAGCTATTTTAAAAAATAATTTTATGTCCATTCTTTATAGATATGGACCATATAAGGTTAAAGCAACATCCTTAAAATTATATTAACTTGTGACTAGCTGTAGAAATCAAATACCTTTTTATTTTAATTCTGAGTTCTAAGTAAGTTTACTGGAAGAGTCTGGTACAGATCAGGTCAGGAATTGGGGAAAAAAATCCTGAAGATTATGATCAGTAACAATTTTTTTCTAGTAGAAAGGGATGAGAATATATGGAAAGAGAAAAATATACAATAAATTTTAAAAATTTATTTGCAATTATTTAAGTTAAAATTGTTTAAAAGGGAGGATAACAGTAAACATGGCGTCTACCAAATTATATGTTATTTAGCTTGTAAGGAAAAGGCGAGAGTGTATTTGGAATTTAGTCTGATTCCAAAAGAGTAGCTAATGATAACTCTTAGCAGGTACAGTTTTAGATCATGCCCTTTCTTTGGTTACTTTTGTCGGGTTTGGCAGTCTCGTTCTGTGTTGTCAGTTCTTGGTGTGCTCTTGGCCGAAGACTGACAGACACACCAAAGAAAGGCAAGTATAAGGTGAAATTTAGAGAAAGGGAGCAAGGTAGCATTATAGAGCAAGAGCAAGATACAGGTTTACAGAGCAAAATACATAGGCCACAGATGACCACTGGACCCTTGTCATAGCAAAAGAGGGCTTGGCTATGGTCTGGGTCTTGTTTTATGGTGTCTGGATTGGACCCTCCTCATGGCTCAGACATCACCATGGAACCACTTTGATGGTCATTTGGGCGTTATATGACCTGAGTCTTACTGTGCCTGTGGATCTCCCATGAGCCTCTCTGAAAGCCTGTTGTTCTAGGTTACTTTCCAGACTCTACTGTACCTATGCTGCTTGGCCCATGGGCTAGAGTCCTCTGCATTCTTTTGCAGTTGATGCACTAAGTTCTGACTGGCAGATTCGTGGGGTGTTCCCTCCTCCCCCAGGTGTGGCAGCCACCCACCTTGTCCCCAGGAGGGGCCAGAGGTCCCTAGCTGTCTACCTAACACTAGCTTAAAATACTCTTTTGGCTTCATATCACTAATTCTCTGTTTTGCATTGGATGAACTTGTTATCTTTTACCCCTGCAATCTCATTATCTCACCCTTGGATATTACATACACTTGTAAGTATACAGATTGAGAAATAATCAGCACACATTGCTAATCAGCATGACCTGCTAACTTCTGCCATTTTTCCAGGCCACCGCGAATGACAGGGAACCTGAAGCTTGCCATGAGGGCACATTATAAGTCTGAGGAATTCCTGCTATCGTATATGACAGGATCTAACCCCAGAGGATTGTGTAATAACAAAAAGTTTTCAGATGCCTGAAAACTTTGGCTACCTAGATAGCCTGTGGGGTTGTAGACTTCATGTGATAAACCTGGAGCACTTCTGGAGGAAACAACAGCAACAGAGTTGATGATGTGGGCTCCTTTACAAATTTGTAAAAGCTAAAACTCTGTTAGTGACCTAGATATTGGCATTAAATTAAGACGATGCATTAAAGCATCACAGTGTAGCTACTTCCTGGGTCAGGGCATCGATATCGTACATAGGCAAGGAATAAATATGCCAATTTAGCACGTCATCTTCAATTGCATGCCATATGACAGCAGTGTGTTCCGTTTGGTCGTGTTCCAATATGTAGCAGCTTTTAAAAATAAGGAACTTGTTTGCGAAGGGAGGTAGAAAGAATTGCAAACAGATACAGATCTGTATCTTCAATGTTTGCCGTGGCTGAAGATTATAGTTTCTCCTTCGATGGTTGATATCTTTTAATGTCTATATTTATTCTAAGCTATGAACATTTAACAATAATTTCTACTTAAAATTTTAAACTGTCCATGTTTATCAATTTAGACATTTTTACTACCTGTGTTGTGTGGTATGGTTGCTCCCTAGTACAGGTCATTTGTTGGCCTTTGGGAAGGAAGAACGGTCTGTGGCATCAGCTCTTACCATGTTGCCTGGTTTGATTGTGCTTTTTTCTGGAGTAGCTCCTACTTGGAGGTGATTGTGCCATAGCATCGTGGCTAGTGTGCCTGCTAGATTCTCTCTGAGACTTTAGCCACTGCTGCTGTGGCTCAGTGAGGTGGCTCTTCCCTGGCCCCTAAGTGCAAAGCCCACTTCTTCTTTCTGGGGCTATTTTTGAGTGTGCTGCACCTAGTTAGTCTTGCAGTGGCCTTCTGCTCCCACAGATACCTGGAAGAGGCTTCGTAGGGAGGGAGGGTGTGGAATTTATTATACACAACAAGACAGTGGTGCCTTTAGGAGATGCACAGAGGGGCAGGGCCAGCATCGGAGCTCAGGTCTTCCTATGCCACCAACTTTGTGCTAATGAGTAACATTTATTGAGAATTTGTTCTTTGTCAGGTATTAATCTAAGCAATTTATACATGCAAACTTGTTGAATACTTATTACTGTTGCCGCCCAACCAGGTTCATTTGCCTGCTGCCCAAGAGCAAGCCAATACGTTGAGACTGCAGGGTTTGCAGCAGAGAAAGAGTTTATTCTGCATAGTGCTCAGAGGAGAGATGGGAGAAATTTCTCAAATTTCCCGAGAATTTAGGAGATGAGGTTTCTAAAGACAGCATGGCATAGGCAGTTGAGTCTGCTAATTGGCAGAGATTGGGGTGGAACCGTAGGGTTGTAGAAATTGTCCTCGTAGCTGACCAGGTTCTTAGGTGGGGGCCACAAGACCAATTGAGTCAATTCCTCATTACGGGCCACTGGTCTGGGTGGGTCAGCTGTTCCCCTGGAATGTGGGACCTGGAAGATATCTCAGAAGGTACCCCTAGGTTTCAAAAAGGTGATGTTATCTATGGAGAAAGTTAAGAATCTTTATGACCACCAGCTATGTGGCTCTAGAGTGGCAATTATAGCGAAGCAAATGGGGACAGTGGCAAATTATCATCATTATTTTTAGTGAGGCCTGTGCCTTATTTTTAGCTAGGCCCTAACCACAGTTTGCCTTACACCCCTTTATCAATTTGTAGAGGTGGTTTCACTGCAACCCTAAGAGGTCTATGGTTATCATCTTCATTTACAGATGAGAACACTGAGACACAGGGAGATTAGGTAACTCGCCCACGGTAACACAGCTAAAACATGGTGGAGCTAGGCTGCAGATCCAGGCAGTCGGAATTTAGAGTTCTGTCTCCCTGAGCAGAACTTTTTTTTTCCCTTGATAAACTCTAGACACAAAGATTCCACTTCTGGCAGCTGATATGCAATAAAATCAGTAGCTAAGGGATAGGTGTGGCCTTCGTGCCTTTGTCCCCAGTCATTAACACCTGCTTTCCATTGTCCCATGGTGCCCACTGTCACTGCCCACCCAGAGATGCTCTACCGAGTTACTCTCAGGCAATCGGATTTCCACAGAAAACCATTCCTCTTAGACCCCAAAAAGTTGTAAATCTAACCATAGTGTAACATACTTGATTATTTAATAAAACCCTATTGTGAAGCCTTGTGCAAGGCAAAAGGAGCCTCTTCTAAGATAATTATCTTGCCTTAATTTCTTGTGATATTCAAGATGTGAAATCTGATTTGCTTAAAGCAAGGTTTAGCTGTAATTGATCTGTGGTCACACTGCTTCCCCACCAGCTGCCAAATGTATTTATTACCCCTGCTTCCTACTTAATGAGAACTTTCTGAGTGATTATCTTTTGTTTAACATCACACATTTTCACCTCAGAAACTACTAAGTCATATTCTGTTTTATTGATAAGTATTATTTTAATACATTAGAGATATTTAACATATCAAATTGACATTTTATATGAGAGATTTAGGTATATCTCTCTATATATACACCCAAGCATAAGATACCATTTCAGAGCCACTTATTGGAAATACATTATCAGCTATCAGGTTGGAGTTACATTCAGTCTAGTGGAAAAGGAGGGCTTTGAAATAGCCCCTATGGAATTTTTACCTTTTTATTTGTAACTGATTTCTCATTACTAAATAATTGATGCCAAGATTAATCAAGAACAATTCCAAGCTGTTTTCATAAATAAGGCCTACACTATGGGAATAGTTTCAGCCCTTCAGGAAATGACATACTGCACTTCCTTATAAATGCTCAGTAATGGCCTTACTTATACTCCATTATGTTTGGCTTCTAAGTGCTATTAGGAGTTTCTTTTACAGTCTTTTTATTAAGGTAAAAATGGCCATTAAAACAAGTTTTTAAAGGGCCATTTTAAAATATTTGCAGTTTGGGAAATAAAACGAACTCACTAAACATGTCCCTGAAGTGTTGCACCAAGCTGTGTTGAAGGGGGAAGCTTTTGACTTGGTCAAATTCTGCTTTTCAAGCCTCGCATTCAATAAAAGCTTTTCCGTGTTCCTTTTCAGGTATGTGGCCAGTTGGATAGACAGAAGGCGGCATCAATCAGAAAAGGCCAATTTAACTATTCTTTTTGATAATTATGTTCCCGCATGCTTGGATAAGCTGAGAACAAGCTTTAAAACCATCACTTCAATTCCAGAGAGTAGCCTGGTGCAGGTTTGTCTTTGGTTATGACATCTAACATTCTAGTCCTCATGCGGTAGTGTGTGTTGATCAAGACAGCAGAGCTTTTTGCTTGCCCAAGAAGATGGGAAAATTTCCAGAATTGTTCGGTTTTGGCAATCCTCCTGCCCTGTGTTCCCTGGAGCTTTTTACAAACCCGTATCATACGCTGTCACACTCTCCTGGCATTTGGGTTTGCGGTCTGTTTCTTTTCACAGTCCTGTGAAGGAAGGCTGAAGCCATGTTTTATTCATTTTTATATCCCCAGAGACTTACGTGGTTCCTAGCACATAGTAGGTGGCCAAATATGTGTTTATTGAATCATTGTGTTCCTCCCAAGTCTATTTGCACAGAATTAGAAAAACAAACTTGCAACAGCCTTATTTATTCTTCTAGCTCCTAAGTAGCTTGCCCAGAGAAGGTGCTCAGTATGTTTTTTGAATAAAATAAATCTGTGCAATTAAAGATGCCAGCCAGTGAGTAAGAGGAAGCATCTGGATTCTACCACATAGATGCCACCACCCACAGATCGTCCCCTCCCAGAAATATTAAAGTCATGTCAATCTAGATGAAGAGTTCATAATATTCCAGGGATACATTTTTTCTGATCCTCATTGTGAGACAGCTGGTAAGAGTGAAGGGGACATATAATATGTTGTCATGGAAGCTAATGAAAATAATTTATAGCACACAGAAATGAAGGTTGTGATCTTAATCTCAGCATGAAGAAAAACTATCCCCAGCCCTTACTAGTAAAAAACTTCAAAAAGTGTTTACAATTTGAAACCTTTTCTTTTTTCCTATAGGAGCAAAATTGGTTTCTAAGTACTTTGTTATCACTAAGTTACTATGTTACCAAATTTGTAACATAGTAAGCTAAATTAGAAATAGTCACAAGCATAATAAGAAGAGAAAGTTCAGGTTTTTGGATAATTCACACACCAATTAAATAAACGATAGTCTTCAACAGTAATTATCTGAGGTATAATTTATTTCTGAAAGCAGGTCTGAATTTATTCATAATGAATTAATTATGTAGTTAGCCTAATTAGACTTCCTCTGGTGCAATACTTGCAAAAAGCATGATCGTGTTCTTTCTCAAGTTGACTTGTGTATTTGTGTGATTCTCTGTGGTGTGAACTTTTTTATTCAAGAGTAGTGTGAAAATAGGTCAGTAGGAATTAATATGACTTTTGCTTTACTTCTCCGTTTTGTAGTATTCAGAAATGGCATTTAATCCTTAGCTCCTTTTAAGCTCTTGTTTTATAGAGTAGTTTCTTTTCTGTGGTTACTTATAAGTACAGGAATTTGAGATAAAAGCAGGTATATAAAGAGAATAGCTTGAAATGGCTATCTTGATAAATGCATGCACTCTTGTTTTCCAATATATGAAACTTCTTTTAAGTTTGGTAAAGTGTATTAACTCTTTCAGAATATACATCAAAGTGTGATTTTATTAATTGCTAACACAGAGCTCAAAATGTTTTTCAAGTACTGTGTTTGAGAAAAAAGAAATAGAAAAATCATATGACTTTATTAGAATGTTCTGGAGGGATAAAGTCACATTGAGACCCTTCGGTCTTTTTTGGTTTGATTTTAACAGTCCCTTAGAACAACATGGTTTCTACTCAGAAATAGCAAAGCCACACAGTTTGACACTATTTTTTCTTAATAACAAATTGGTAAGTTTTAGTCTGTTAACATATTATTTCAAATTGCCAAATGTGGCACACTATAAAACAATAAAAATCAAGAGAGACTATTTTAAGATAGAACAGGTGCTCAACTACCTGAATGAAAAGCATTTCCCCATCTTGCATAGCTGGAAAGGAAAAGCACACACATCATACTGACTTGGTTTGTCATAGCTTGCGTTATTGTGTGTGTAATAGCGTTAAACATCTGTTGCTGCCTCCCCAAACTGGGGGAAGAGTATCTTGAGGTTTTAGGGTCTGTGACAATGCTAATTAATGACAGCCATGTATGTGCTTTGGAGAACTAGCCCCAAATCGTGTTCATTACTGGTTATCATTTCATGTGGTAAAGGCCTCTGAGCAGCCATGTTCCCCTCTTTGCCGACGTGATTGCCCTGCATGTGAGGTATGTTGGGACCAACAGCACATATTGCTGGTTTACCTGGAGTGTATAAAGAACAAGTTCCTGAACAGCATTTCTTCCAAGGCTAAATTTAGTTTGGTTTCCAAAATAATGCCGCAGGCTAAGACTGCCAGTCCACATTCTAAATTTATGACAACATGTGGGAAAAATGGCTGCCAAAGCATTAAAGGAAAGTGGGTTATCTAAATATCCAACAAGGTCAATAGTTACATAAATGCCTATCCATCCAATGGAATCTTACACATCCATTCCTATGATGTGACAGAGTAACACCTATTGATAAGGAAAGATTTCTTTAGTATGTTTTCAAGTGAGAAAGTGGGTTATAGAATACCATGTGTAGTATGATTCTCTATTTACTAAAAAAAAAAAAAAAAAGCCTATGTAGATAATATACTCACTTTTCTTCTTTTTGCTTGTATGTATTTTTGGTTTGTACAGTGATTACTAATTGAGTCATTTAAAATTTTATTTTTTAAAATAGTTTATTATTCCCTAGATCATTTTGGTTAAAAATGATAAAAGTTTTCTAACATTGGCTTAGACACCCAAGGTAGTAATTTTTGTCTCTCCCAAGGTAGCAAATCACAGAGTTGGGGAAAATGATATAATCTTTTAAGGATAAGGTAGAGTTGTAAAAACGTTCTTTGAACTTGACTATTTAAAAAATGTTGCCCTAAATAAATGGCTATTTCTTTTTCTTTAGACTATTTGTACTCTTTTGGAGTGTTTGTTAACTCCTGAAAATGTACTTTCTGACAGCCCAAAAGAAGTTTATGAAGTCTATTTTGCCTTTGCTTGTATCTGGGCATTCGGTGGCCCCCTGCTACAAGATCAGGTATATTTAGAAATGGTTTACAATGCCATTTTTTTTTTTGCAAGGTGTGGGGGATTATAATATGTTATCTATATCTTTTTGTCATATTATGATAAATCTATACTCTTTGTCCTATTCTCTCCTAAGTCTGTGCCTTCTCTGGGAAATCCTATCCAGGCTGATAGTTCTAGCCTCCACTGATAATGCCAGATGTGGGGCCTTCAGCCTGGCTCTCTCTTCTGCACCCCAGGTTCTCTGTTTCTGATTGCCTCTGGGGCCTCACCTGCAGTGTGCTGTTCTGTGCCTGAGACACACCTCTTCCTCTGCCACACTCCCAAATTTGCTTTTCCTCTCTATTATTTATTTTTCTCTCTCAGTGATAGATTCCTCCCAGTTGCTCCAGTTAAAAACCAGGAGACATCCCTCTTCCTTATTTCTACAGCCCAGGATCTCAGACCATGTCAGTTTTACTTACCAAATAGATGCTGAGTCTGTCCTCTCTTCTCCATCCCTACAGCTCTAGTTCAGGAGTGGATCATCTTTCAATTTCTCTGGGCTACCTTAGCGTCTTAGTCTGCTCAGGCTGCTGTCACAAGGTGCCATAGCCTGGGTGGCTTAAACAACAAAAGTGTACTCTTCACACTTCTGAGGGCTATCAGGGGCCAGCGTGTTCAGGGGCCAGCATGTTTGGGTTCTGGTGAAGACTCTCTGGCTTGCAGGTGGCTGTTTTCTCACTGTGTCCCCAGGGGCAGATTGAGAAAAACAGCAATATCTCTGATGTCTCTTCTTGTAAGGGCTCTAGGGTCCCCTTGTGACCTTATCTAAATTGAATTATGTCCCCAAGGCCTCATCTCCAAATACCATCACACTGGGAATTAGGGTTTCAACACGAATTTAGGGAGTTGGGGGGGGGTCACAATTCAGTTTGCAGCATAGGATAACCTTTAAATTGGTTTCTCTGTCTCCAGTCTCTTACTTCTAACCAGTCTTAACATGCATTCCCAGGGTAGTCATTTGTGAACCATAGTCAACCCTGAGCCAATTCCTTTTCATTGGTCTTTCCTTCAGCTTGAAGGGAAGTTAGCATACCTATACAGATTCCTTATATAGCCTTTTTGTGGCTTCTGATGTCCTCTAGAAATCATTTGAGATAAGAAATTACATAGGCACATGCACTGCATACACACAAACTACTTAGATATGCTAAATCTTTACACTAATTCTTTAAGCTATCCTCATTGCACAGATAAAGTAAAGCTCAGGGTGAAGAAATAACTTACCTAAAATCACACTGATAACCCAAAGCGGTCTACAGATTCAAGCAATCCCCATCAAAATTCCAAGGATATTCTTTACAAAAATAGAAAAAAAAATCCTTAAAATTTATGTGGAACCCCAAATGGCCCAGAATAGCAAAAGCCACCCTGAGTAAAAAGAACAAAACTGGAGGAATCACGTTACCTGACTTCAAATTATACTTCAGAGCTGCAGTAACCCAAACAGCATGGTATTGGCCTAAAAACAGACATACAGACCAATGAAACAGAATAGAGAATGCAGAAATAAATCCACATACTTATAGCTAACTGATTTTCAACAAAGGCACCAAAAACACACATTGTGGAAAGGACAGTTTCTTCAATAAATGGTGCTGGGGTAACTGGATGTGCATGTGCAGGAAAATGAAACTAGACCCCTTTGTCTCACCATATACAAAAATCAACTCAAAGTGGATTAAAGACTTAAATCTAAGACCTGAAACTATGAAACTACTAAGAGAAAACATTGGGGAAATGCTCCAGGACATTTGTCTGGGCAAGGACTTCTTGAGTAATATCCCCAAAGCATAGCCTGCCAGAGGCAAATTGGACAAATGGGATCACATCAAGCTAAAAAGCCTTTGTGTACAGCAAAGGAAATAGTCAACACAGTGAAAAGACAACCTGCAGAATGGGAGAAAATATTTGCAAACTACCCATCTGACAACTGGAATACATAAGAAGGTCCAACAACTCAATAGCAAAAAATCAAATAATCCAATTTTAAAATGGCAAAGGTTCTGGATAGATATTTCTCAAAAGAAGACATACAAATGGCCAACAGGTATATGAAAAAATGCTCAACATCATTAATCATCAGAGAAATGCAAATCAAAACTACAATGAGATATCATCTCACCCCAGTTTAAATGGCTTTTAACAAAATGACAGGTGATAATGAATGCTAGAGAGGATGTGGAACCCTTGCACACTCTTCGTGTGAATGTGCATTACTGCAACTGCTGTGGAGTACAGCATGGAGGTTCCTCAAAAAACTAAAAATAGAGCTACCATATGACCCAGCAATCCCACTCCTGGGTATATATCCAAAGGAGGGGATGTCAGTATATTGAAAAGATGTCTGCACTCCTGTGTTTATTGCAGCACTACTCACAATAGCCAAGATTTGGAATCAGCCTTAAGTGTCCATCAACTGATGAATAGATAAAGAAATTGTGGTATATATACAATGGAATATTATATAGCCACAGAAAGAATGAAATTCTGCCATTTGCAATAACATGGGTGGAATTGGAGAACATTGTGTTAAATGAAATAAATCAAGCACAGAAAGACAAATCTTGCATGTTCTCACTCATATGTAGGAGCTAAATATTAAAGCAGTTGATCTCATGGAGACAGAGTGTAGAATGATGGTTACCAGAGGCTGGCAAGGGTAGTGGGGAGAGGGAGATAAAGTGGAGATGGTTAATGGGTGCAAAAATATAGTTAGATAGAATGACCATTTGCTAGCACAACAAAGTGACTATTATCAGCAATAAGTTGGGGTGTACTTTAAAATAACTAGAAGAGTGGAATTGGAATGTTCTTAACACAAAAACATGTTAAATGCCTGAGGTGATGGATACCCTAATTACCCTGATTTGATTAATTCACATTGTATGCCTGTATCAAAACATCACATGTACCCTATAAAGATATACAGCTAGTATGTAGCCATAAGAATTTTTTAATATATTTTTTTTAAAAACAGAATGAATTTAAAAATCAGACTGATAGGAAATGGCAATGTCAGGATTCCTACCCAAGTTTGTCTTTCTCCAAAGGCCATGCCTTTCATGGTACCTCGGGACCTCTGTGGTCACGATGCTTCTATGAGTGCCCCTGCATCCTTACATTGAAAATAGTAGATGCACACATTCTCCAGGCTTCCTGAATCTTTCCAGGTGTAAACAGGGAATTTGCATTGCAAGGCATCACAGCCACGAGTGACCCATATTTTTGTTGGTTTACTGGCTGTTGATCCTAAAGTGAGCAGTTTATGTAACCTGTGGGCCAGTTCCACTTCTCATCACTAGGTTACCATAACTCCTACCCAAAAATAAATTTCGTGTTCACTTGGCCTCCTAGAACTTACTTCAACTATTTTCAGATGCCAAATTTCCTTCTGTAATCTCCAAGTGCTTTCTAAAGAATAGCAGCCAATACAGCTTTGAGCAAGAGAGTGCTGGCGTCAGAGACTTTGTGCAGCTTTCTCAAAGGCAGTTTGCAACACGTGTGGGCTTCTTGTTCATGGTGGCCACATGCAGGCAGAATGCAGCCCTCTCCCCCAACTGAGTTCTCCTTTCCATGTTTTCCTCAGAGTTTCTCTTTTTCCAGGACTGTAAAATCGGGTGGGATGTTGCCAGCTGGGATCTTTCCACTTCTGATCATAAAGCTTCACAATCCTCTTTTAATCTTTCCAATTACCGGACATGGTGGCCTTCCCCCAGTTCTTTAAGCCAGAAGCTGGGCATCATTTGTCACCTGCTCTTCTCCAAATAGTAGTCAACAGCATTATCGTCTTCAAATTTTCAAAAGGGCTCTAACTACAAAGCATTCAAAAGAGAGGCTATGAGATTGGGGACATGAGTGAAACAGACACAGGAAATGTTTTTAGGATAGCTGTTTGTTAGCTCAGCAAACTAAGTGCCTGTTACACGTCAAGGAATATGCATGGGGCTTTTTATAGGTCATCCCATTTAATCTTCAAAACAATAGAAACCCAAATGGATAAGTATGACTATTGTTCTTTTACAAATAAGGAACTGAAGCTTAGGGAGGTAAGTTAATCTGCGTAAGGGCACGAAGCTAAGCCATGCCTGAGCCAGGTTCAAACTACAGCAGACTGACCCAGGACTTGTGCTCTTAACTTAGTCCATTGCAAACAACCTCCAAAATGGTCTCACCCTGTTGCCAGGGCTAGAATGCAGTGGCATCATCAGAGCTCACTACAACCTCAAACTCCTGACCTCAAGCACTCCTCCCTCTTCGGCCTCCCAAAGTGTCAAGTCAGCTCTTTCTGAACTCCCATCAACCACCATCATTTCTCACTTGGCTTCTGAAGTAGCCTCCTCACTGGGCTTTCTGCTTATGCTTGACCCATAGTTCATCATCCACTCAGTAGTCAGAGTGATATTTTAAAATGTAAATTAAATAGTATGATACCCTCCAGAGTTTAAAACACTTTAATAGATTCCTATTGCCTTTAGGATAAGATTTCAAACTTTTAATTCAATTTGCAAGGCCATTAGATATAGCCCTACTTATCTCTCCCTGTTTTTTTCCTCTGCCATTTCATCCTTCCTCCCCAAACCCCAGCTGCATGGGCCAGTTTCTTGAACACACCAAGTTCTTTCATACCACAGGATCTTTGCACATGCTGGATTCTTCCTGAAATAGTCTTTCCCTTAATCTATGCCTGTTCTCAAAGATGCCTTCCCTGAACATCCAATTAAAAAGATCACTCCTGTTACTCTCATGTGTAACAAACTTTACTTTCAAGACACCTATTTATTTCTGCATTTATTGGCTTAGCCTCTGCTTCCACCATGCATCCACGTGTCTCTCCCTGTGTCTCTCCCATAAACTCTGTGAGGGCAGAGACCCTGTTTGTTTTCTTCCCTATTACAGAACAAATGCGTTTTAGTTGAGTGAATTGATAAATCAAAGACTGTCACCAAAATCATTTTGCCAATGCAGTGGTTAGGTGAAGCAAATTTTGATGTAGAAGTCATATGTAATCTGCCTACTGAGAATGGTGCCAGGTAAGTAATATCCTCTGAACTGACATGGTTTAAGACCAACTCTTGTAGGGTGATAAAATACCATATGCTGCCACTCTGAAAGTAATTTAAATGAACCTAAACCTGTTAACACATGAATGGTGGTGGGTAGAAGGTGAGCTCAGCTGGTTCCAAAAATGATGGGGGAAACTATCCCTGAAAAGACAGATCACCTCTGTTAGCCCTGTTAGTGGGCCATAGTCTAGGGACATAGGGCCATCAAAATAAGAACAGATTTTAAAATTTCTCTGGGGTAAAATGGGAGTTGAGATCTTAGATAAGGATGAGATTGCTGAAAGCAGTAAACATACACAGTGTTTTTAGAGTTCAGCAAACTCACTAGCTCGTATCATGCTATGGATATAGGAGGCTCTGGGTCAGGTCATCCTATGGATATAGAAGTCACTGGGCCAAGTCATTTTATGGTTATAAGAGCTACTGGGCCATGTCATTCTATGGATATAGGATTGGTAGAAATTAACACCAATGTTTGAAAACCACTGCCTAGCATGGTAATTTGCATGACAACTCATTGTTAATGTAGAATAACAGGAGTAATCTAATGTTCACCTAATTTTACCTTGCTTTTGAAGTTAATAATTATTTCACAGATTTTGTAACTGATGGATATACGGCAATTATAGCTCTCTACCTCTTTAGTAGTACCACTCATTATAGCTTATTCCTAGTTATTTATTTTATAACTTTTATTTAAGTCTGCAATAAGGATTTCTCTTCTCCTTAGCTTTCTGATTATCAAGCTGACTTCAGTCGGTGGTGGCAGAAAGAGATGAAAGCAGTGAAGTTTCCATCCCAGGGAACAATCTTTGATTATTATCTGGACCACAAAACTAAGAAATTCTTGCCCTGGACTGACAAAATCCCCCAATTTACTATGGATCCAGGTGTACCTCTGCAGGTAGGTGTGTAGAACAGCAATATTCAAATGACAATGTGCTGGCTTGATTCCTTTTTCAAAATGCGATTTTTCTTTCTTCCTTGCCTAATGGATACATTATTGTGTTGATTTGCTTAGCACATATCATATTGCACTGGGAGAGAAGAATCTCAGGTATAGAATAATTAGTGAGAGGACTAGTATATTTTTGCAACCTCTTTTTAAAAGAATTTAACTTAATTCTGTGATAACTAAGCTTTCTTTATATTTTCCTAGGACCTTCATGAATTTTATAAAAATTGAAGGCAGTGATTCTTATTTCTGACTTTATTGTAAATTCCTTAGACAACACTTTTCACATATAACTTTCTTTTTTTTTTTTTTTTACCCCCCAGCCAAAAAATGAATATGTTCAATCTCCTCAGCTCAGGTGTTTCAGAGTCACATGGCAGCTGATGCCAAATGAATCTTTCTCTTTTCTTCATCGTTTTTATTTTCATAGATTGCCTTTCTACATTTCCCTTAGGTTGAGTTATTCTTTGACCATTTTCCTATTCTGCCTCCATCGGTGTTCCTGTGCATTATATTTCTTTCTCAAAATCATGTCATTCTGATTCATTTTGGAGCTGATTATTTTAAGTAATGCCCTATAAGTAGAATGTAGGTGGTTTCTTCTACTGCATCAGTTAGGGGGCAGTTAGTGTCAAATAATAGAAAAGACAATGCGTTAGTCTCCTGGAGCTGCTGCAACAAAGCACCACACAGTGAGTGGCTGAAACGACAGAAATGTGTTGACTCTTAGTCCTGGAGGCCAGAGGTCTAAACTCAGGGTGTTAGCAAGGTTGGTTCCTTCTGAGGCACGTGAGGCCCTCTCTCCTAACTTCGGGTGGTCTGCTAGCAATCTTGGTGTTCCTTGGCTTGTGGCAGCATAACTCTGGTCCTCGCGTGGCATTATTTTCCCTGTGGCATTATTTTCCCTGTGTGTGTGTGTCTGTCTGTCTGTCTATAGTGAAAGCTCCCTTTTAAAAGGACACCAGTCATATTGGATCAGGGACCTCCTCTGCTTGTATTAGTTGCTAAGGCTGACACAAGAAAGTATCTCAGGCTGGGTGGCTTAGAAAATAGAAACTTATTTTCCCATAGTTCTGGAGGCTGGAAGTCTAAGATGGAGGTGTTGACAGGTTTGGTTTCTCCTGAGTCCTCTCTCCTTGGCTTGCAGTCGGCCACCTCTCCCTGAGTCCCCACGTGGCCTTTTCTCCATGTGCACATCAGACACCGTCTCCATGTGTCTGAATTTCCTCTTCTCGTGAGGATACCAGTCACATTGGATTAGGGCCCACCCTAATGGTCTCATTTTAACCTTAATCGCCTCTTTTAGAGGCCTGCTGTCCAAATTCAGTCACATTCTGAGGTACTGGGGTTTGGGCTTCAATATATGAATTTACGTGAAAACACATTTCAGCTCATGACAATCTGCTCTCTAGACTTCCAAAATTCATGTCTTTCTAACACACAAAATACATTCACTTCCATTCCAACAGCCCCAAAGTCTTAACCCATTCCAGCATCA
Source organism: Lemur catta (assembly GCF_020740605.2). Lineage (NCBI taxonomy): Eukaryota > Metazoa > Chordata > Mammalia > Primates > Lemuridae > Lemur > Lemur catta. Next base: position 68,971,106 of record NC_059138.1, read on the forward strand.
GCTCTAAGTTCCAAATGTCATCTACATCAAGCGTGGGTGAGACCGAGGTACGATTCATCCTGAGGCAAATTCCTCTCCAGCTGTGAACCTGTGAAACCAGAGAAGTTACCTGCTTGTAAAATACAATGGCGGGACACACAAGATAGACATTTCCATTGCAAAAGGGAGGAATCAGACAGATGAAAATGGTCACAGATCCCAAGCAAGTCCCAAACCTAGCATGGCAAATTCCATCAGGTTTCTAAGGCTAGAGAATAATCCTCATTGGCTCAGTGCCCTGTCCTCTGGGCCCACTGGGGTGACAGAGGTATCCACAGCCACCTGGCCCTGAGGCACTGGGTAGTAGCATCCTGGCCCACTGGTGAAAGAGGTGACTCCACCCTCTGAAACCAAGGAGAAGGTAGCACAGTCCCCCAGGCCTGTACCTTTTGGGCCCAGGCCCATGGGGGGAGTGGGAGCTCTGCTGATCTCTGAATCGCCCTCAGGGTCATTTTTCCCTTTTCTTAAAGGATACCACATGTTTGCAGCCAGATGGCTCAAATGTCTTGTCCTATAGAATCCAAGAAGTTCCACAGGCTTTTTCATTTTGTCCTGTCTCCGTTCTCTTTAGCCCAAGCTGGAAGTTATTTCTGCTGCTATAAACCCCTCTCTAGCGCTGGCTTGTGCTGAGCTGGCCAGTGAGATCCAAGGGTCACACCCATAATTTCTTTATGGAGTAATTGGCCACACCTTTGTGTTCTTTCCAGAACACACTTTCTCATTTTTTATAATATGGATAGGCTGAGAATTTTCCAAATCTTCAAGCTCTGGTTCCTTTTTGCATAACAATTCCTTCTTCAATTTATCTCTCTCCTCTCTCATCTTACTAGCAGTAAGGAGAAACCAGGTTATACCTTCAACAGTGTTTGTTTTTTTAGAAATCTCCTCAGTTCAGTATTAGTATTTGAGTTCATCACTTACAGATTCTACCTTCCATAAAATACTAGAACATAATTCAGCCACAGGTTCCTTGCCACTTTATAACAAGAATTGCTTTTCCTCCAGTGTCTAATAACGTGTTCCTCATTTCTGTCTGAGGCTTCACCAGGAGCATCTTTAATGTCCATATTTATACCAACAATCTCTTCAAGGCAACCTGGGCTTTTTCTAACATGCACCTCAGAACTCTTCTAGCCTCTTCCCTACCCAGTTTCAAAGTCACTTCCATGTTTTTAGGTGCCTGTTAGAACAGCACCCTACTTCTCAGTACCAAAATCTGTATTAACCACAATAAGATATCACTACACACCTGTTAGAATGGCCATTATGAAAAAGATGGAAGATCACAAGTGTTGGGGAGGGTGAGGAGAAAAGCAAACCCTTGCACACTGTTGGTGAGAATGTAAGGTACAGCTGTTATAGAAAACAGTGTGGAAGCTCCTCAAAAAATTAAAAATAGAGCTATCATATGATCTCGCAATCCCACCTTGGGGTGTCTATCCAAAGGAAATGAAATCAGCATGTCAAAGAGATATCTGCATTTACATGTTCATTGCAGCATTCTTCACGGCAGCTAATATATGGAATCAGCCTAAGTGTCCATTAACAGATGAATAGACAAAGAAAATGTGGTATGTATACACAGGAATACAGGTTGAGCATCTCTAAATCCAAAAATTCAAAATCTGAAATGCTCCAAAATTCAAAACATTTTGAGTGCCAGTATGATGCTCATAGGAAATGCTTATTGGAGCATTTTGGATTTCAGATTTTTGGATTAGGGACATTCAACTAGTGAGTATAATGAAAATATTCAAAAATCCAAAAAAAAAATTGAAATCCAAACCATGTTTGGTCCCAAGCATTTCAGATAAGAGATACTTAATCTGTACTATTTGGCCTTTTATAAGGAGGAAATCCTGTCCTTTACAAGAACGTGGACGAACCTGGAGGACATTATGTTAAGTGAAATAAACCAGACCCAGAAAGACAAGTACCGCATGATCTCACTTATTTGTGGCATCTAAGAAGTTGAACTCAAATGCTCAACATCTCTAATCATCAAGGAAATGCAAATAAAAACCACAGTGAGCTATCACTTAACTCCAGTGAGAATGGCCTTTATCAAAAAGTCCCAAAACAATAAATGTTGGCGTGGATGCGGAGAGATAGGAACACTCATACACTGCTGGTGGGACTGCAAAATAGTGCAACCCCTGTGGAAAGCAATATGGAGATACCTTAAACAGATACAAATAGACCTACCATTTGATCCAGCAATCCCATTATTGGGCATCTACCCAAAAGAACAAAAGACATTCTATAAAAAAAACATCTGCACCCGAATGTTTATAGCAGCACAATTCACAATTACAATGATGTGGAAACAACCCAAGTGCCCATCAATACATGAGTGGATTAATAAAATGTGGTATATGTATACCATAAGAAATAATGGGGATATAGAATCTCTTTTGTTCTCCTGGTTAGAGTTGGAACCTATTCTACTAAGTGAAGTATCCCAAGAATGGAAAAATAAGCACCACGTGTACTCACCATCAAATTGGTTTCACTGATCATCACCTAAGAGCACATTTAGGAATAATATTAATCGGATGTAGGGCAGATGTGGGGTGGGGAGGGGATGAGTGTATACATACATAATGAGTGCGATGCCACTGTCTAGGGGATGGACACGCTTGAAGCTCTGACTCGGGGCGGGGGGAAGGGCAACATACGTAACCTAAACTTTTGTACACCCACAATATGCTGAAATAATAAAAATAATAATAATAAAAAAAATGAGAAGTTGAACTCATAGAAGCAGAGAGTAGAATGGTAGTTACCAGGTGCTGGGGTTGGGGAGGGTTGAGAAGATGTTGGTCAAAGGATACAAAATTTCAGTTACACAGGAGGAATAAGTTCAAGAGATCTATTGTACAACCTAGTTACTATAGTTAATAATAATGCATTATAGTTTTGAAAATTTCTAAGCAAATAGATTTTAAAGTGTTCTTGCCATAAAAAATGGTAAGTGTGTGAATTGTGAGCATATGTTAATTTGCTCAATTTAGCCATTCCACAGTGTATATATATTTTAAAGCATAATGTTGTACATGATGAATATATATAATTTTTGGCAATTATAATTAATTTTATAAAAGAAAAGCACATTTTAGCCCTGTAATCGAAAAATTCCAATTATAAATGTAACCTAGAGAAACCTTACTGCATGTACAAGGGAGATCATGGCCACATTGTACCTAACAGCAATTTTATTTTTTTATTTCAGCATATTATGGGGGTACAAAAGTTTAGGTTATGTATATTTCCCTGGCTAACAGCAATTTTAAAAAGAGAAATTGAAGACTAACTTGTAATATATTAGTAGAATGGAAATTTGCACAATAGTAAGAAAAATTACCTAGACCTTGATGCTTATCAATATGAACAGATCTCAAAAATACAATGTTTATTCAAAAACAAATTGCAGAATAATTTGTACATTTGGAAACTGGGTGCCTGAATTTACAAATAAAAGTTAAAAAAAAAAATCTGTGCAGTAATCCCCCCCATCCATTTTGCTTTGTGAAGTTTCAGTTACTCCTGGTCAACCATGGAGTGAAAATATTCAATGGAAAAGTCTAGAAGTTGGCAATTTATAAGTTTTAAATTGTACCCTGTTCTGAGTAGCATAATGAAATCTCACGCCATCCCACTCAATCCCACCCAGGATGTGAATCATCCCTTTGTTCAGCATATCTATGAGGGTGACGCTACCTGCCCATTAGTCACTTAGTAGCTGCCTCTGTGATCAGATCCACTGTAGCATACTGCAGTGCCTGTGTTCAAGAAATTCTTAGTTTGTTTAACAATGAACCCCAAAAAGTGCAAAAGTAGTGATGCTGGCATATTGGTATAATTGTTGTATTTTATTATTATTAATCTCTTACTGTGACTAATTTATAAATTAAACTTTATCATAGGTAAATATATATAAGAAAAAACATAGTATGTATAAGGTACAGTACTCTCTGTGGTTTCAGACATCTACTGGGGGTCTTAGAACATATCCTCTGAGAGCCTACTGTTTTAGCTTACTAGGATTACCGTAACAAAATAACTGCAGACTGGATGACTGAAATGACACAAATTTACTTTCTCACAGTTCTGGAGCCTGGAAGTTTGGTTTTCCCTGAGGCTTTTCTTTTTCCTTGCAAATAGCCACCTTCTCTCTGTGTCCTCACGTGGGTTTTTTTCTGTGCGTGTGCATCCCTGATGTCTCCCTGTGTGTACAAATTTCCTCTCTTTGGCCAGGCACAGCAGTTCACACCTGTAATCCCAGCACTTTGGGAGGCTGAGGCGGGAGAATTGCTTGAGGCCAAGAGTTCAAGACTAGCCTGGGCAACATAGGTAAACCTTGTCTCTAAAAAGATAAAAAAAATTAGTTGGACATGGTGATTCACACCTGCAATTCCAGCTCCTAGGGAGGCTGAGGCAGGAGGATCACTTAGGCCAGGAGTTCCAGTGTGAATGGCAGAGCAAGACCCTGTCTTTAGTAAAAAAAAAATAAATTCTCTTGTTATAAGGACACTGGTCAGATTGGATTAAGTTTCACTCGAACAGCCTCATTTTAACTTAATCACCTCATTAGAGGCCCTGTTTCCAAATACAATCATATTCTGAGGTTTAGGGGTTAGGACTTCAACATAAGACTGTTGCGGGGAACACAACATTTTCACCCTGTAATGTCATCAGCCTAGCCTATGACATCATTCCAGTCTGACCTCATTTTATCTGCAACAACCCCATTTCCAAATAAGATACTGAGGTACTGGGGATTAGGACTTCAATATATAAATTTTGGGAGGACACAGTACAATCCATAACACTCAACAATGAGGAAACTCATAATTTCACCAACAGGAATTCAGAGGTAGGGTAACCCCAAGACAGATTAATTCTGTGACTTGGTTAAGTCACTGAGGATTCTGATCTCCCCATCTTTCTGCTCTGCTCCTCTTAACACTGGCTGCATTTTCAGACTGCTGTTCCTTCTGGTCTCAAGAAGACTACTGGTCGCAGGAGTCACTCTCAGAGGGAACAGGGACTTTCTCATACCTTTTTTATTAAGAGTAAGGAAACCTTTCTCAGGAGCCCTGACTGCCTCCTGCATCCAATCCCAAACCACGTGGCTCGCTAATTCAGTCTCAGTTCTGGGTAGTGGGGTTGCCCTGATTGGCCTTGATGAGTGGTCACCCCCCTGCAGGAGCCAGGATGAGCTCCTAAACCACACGGCTGTGTGGAGGAGGTGTAGGACTTGGGCAGAGGCGGGGCTCTGCCGGAAAGGAAGAAGTGGAGACACAAGTGTTGGGAGGCAGCTGGCAACGTCTGCTACATCTGCTTTATCTATTTGGAAATCTCTCTTTTTGTTCAGCCGACCTAGAATTCAGCTACCTGCCAATATGATCTAGTTGTAGAAAGCTGAGAACTCATAATCTACCGAAAAATATTGAAGACCTAAAAAGTGCTATCACAAGTTGATGCACCTTTTTATGGATAATGTCTTTTATTCAATAGAAAACCTATGAGGACTTTGTAGTCTAACTTTACACACAGTTGTACCAGATGTGGTTATTTGATTACCAGCCTCTTAACATAGTAGAAAGAACAATAGTGAGTAGGTAATAATAAGAGATGGTAATATTCTATTATATGCCAGGCCCTTTTCTAAGTTCTGTCCATAGATTAACTAATTTGATCCTCATAACAACCTTCTAAGGCCTGGACAGTTACTAGCCCTTTTTTAAATACGGAGAAACAGAGACACAGAGAGATAAGAAATGTAGCCACACTCACACTGGTGGTAAGCATAGGACAACCAATGGTTCTGGTTTGCCGGAGACCGAGGGAGTTTCTGGAACACTGGACTTGGAATTTTAAAACCATGAAATCCCAGGCAAAAAGAATTGGTCACACTAAAACCAACAGAGCAGGATTCAAACCCAGGCAGCCTAGCTCGGACTCTGGACAGGCTTGGGTGTGAATCCAAGTGCCACCACTTGCTAGCTGGCTGTGACCGTGGCCAAGTTATTTATGCTCCCTAAGCTTTCGCTTCACCATCTCTGAAACAAGCAGGGTGACAAAGCTCTCCTCACAGGTTTGTTGTGTGTCTTATGACATAACGCATGGAAAGTGCTTAGCATAGTACCTGCCACATACTCCGCTCTCAGCTCTCAGTAAGTGTTAATTATTGGTGTCAATGTGGAGAAAAGAGCCAGTAGCCAAATTAAAGCTCAAATAAAGACAATTAACAGCAAGAAGAGAGAAAAAATACAAAATACAGCTCTGATTTTTTTTAAACTAGTATAGGACTGTTTAATGTAGTACAAAATAGTCTCTCTTAATAGGCCATAAGAGCATCACTGAATTACAACAAAGTTCTAGAATAAATGTTCACATCATAGCACTGATCCTGAGTGATCTATAAAATATTCAGTTGTGTTCAGCATATGCTAACCAGGTAGAGAAGAACTTTATCCATTATAGAATTTATGTGTATTTCTTATGAGCAATATGAATCCTGCAAGTAGTTTTTCCCCCCTTTTAAATTTGGGCACCAAGAAATGCAACCAGATTGTCAATTGTCTTTTTTTTTTTTGGTGCCAATACCCAGGATCAACTAGCTTGCAATCACTGTGCAGAATTCTATTTTCTGCATGTCTACATCTATTATCCCTTGTCCTGATCTTATATTTTAATCTATGTTCCCTGAGTCTGGTTTTTATTTATTTGTGTTCTTTATTGTATTTCTGTAAGCCACTTCATTCTTTGTGAAGCAATATGGTATATAAAAAAATAAATAGCAATTTTTAAAACACAAAAATTAAGCTTTACATATAGGAATAACATTCATCGGGAGGTGGAAGAGGGGATGGGTGTATACACATAATGAGTGTGACACTCACCGTCTGGGGGATGGACACACTTGAAGCTCTGACTGGGGGGAGGCAAAGGCAATATACGTAACCTAAACATTTGTACCCGCTTAATATGCTGAAATTTAAAAAAAGAAAAAAAAAGAAAAATAGTTAAAATGGCAAAAAAATTAAATAAAAATTAAGCTTTAATTTTTAACAAAGTAATGCATAATAAATTTCAAAAGTGCTTTGGATTTGTGAATATTCTACTTAAAAGCCACTGTTTCTCCTTAAACCAGTCTCTCCCTACACTGAACTCCTTTGCCACGGATTATGCTGAATCATTTTGCCATTTAATCTAACCAAGCCAAGGTATTGGTCCCAATTCTCATTTGTGTGTGGCTTGACTTTTCAAATGGTTTTGTCAACTCCTGAAGAATAATGGACTATTTCTTATATGTTTACTATATTCCCTTTCATGCCTAACACCAGGTTGGGCAGAAAGTGTAGGTATCCTTGATAAGGAACCTTGTGGGCAAGTACTTAATTTGGAAAAGATAAATCTGTTGCTTATGCTATGACACTTTGATGGCATTATCCAGTTGCTCTCCTCAAGCTACCATGTCTGAACTCTGCCAATTCAAAACTAGGTGGAATCTCTCCTACTGGGTGTTAACTTGAACTAAAAATTCTTTGGTTCTCAATTCTGAATTGACTATGTTGGGTCAGATATAAAATTTAGGAATATGCCTCTCTCTGACTTTTGTCTCATTCTACATTTTTCCCCCAGACAGTTCTGGTTCATACATCAGAGACAACTCGTCTTAGATATTTCATGGAGCTGTTGCTTGAGAAAGGACGACCAGTAATGCTTGTAGGCAGTGCGGGAGTGGGAAAAACAGTCTTTGTAGGTGACACACTGGCAAGTCTCTCTGAGGATTACGTAGTATCCCGTGTGCCTTTCAACTACTACACAACGTCCGCATCGCTGCAAAGTAAGTGCTTCTCCTGTTTGTATTCCAGTAACAAGGCTGGGCTAATACCTTTCCTTAGGATTTAGAGATTTTTGCTTAGGCCTCAGATAAATTTTTACTTATCATACTGGATAAATATGCTTGGTTTAAGTATTGTTGTGGTTGTGGCTTTTTATATCACTCATGGATTTATTTGGACTATTACTCTTTAGAACAGCAAGAATTTATATTCATGGTGTTCATCGTGTTGCCTCAAAACCATTTGGTTACCTTTAATTAATTGCATGCAGCCCTGGCAATTTAAGAGTATACTCAAGGAAGGATGCTCTGGTTACTTTTTCAAATAAGGGGTTAACTTAGGAGAAATTTATTAAAACTGTATGAGGAAGTGACGGACCATGAGCCATTAATTAAATTCTAATAGAACTATGAGAATAATTTTGAACTACTGAATAACTATATCATTGTAATCAAGAGAACCACACAGACATGGGGCATTCCTAGAGTTAGGAAGGGCAAGCAAAGTAGGCCTGGCAAGTAGAAGGGAGGTGATAACGAGCCGACATGGGAAGGCCTGTCATTGTGCAATAGGGGAATGGGGTTCCATTGTGGGGGCAGCAAAACACTCTATTGTCTAGTCGTTTATTAAAACTATTGAGTTGCCCTGAATTTGGGTTCGTGGGGTGTATATATATGTGTACTTGTGTGGTGTTGTTTTCTTAGCTCTATCACTGAAGACTTAACAATAAATTTTCTTGTCCACTGACATCAGTAACTCAACCAATAGTGATTTTTCTGTAATCTGTTTCTTAATCAGTTTGGCTTACTGGTCTTTTGAATGGAACAGTCAGAAAACCAGCTCAGCATTATTTCATTCATTTCTCCATCAAATACATATTATTTATCTACTTTTTCTTAGGCATTACATGGGGTATGTTTTTCATTCATAGTCATGAAGAAAAGACTCCCTTTATAACTTATGAATGGAAGATGAGGCTACAATTCAGTAGCTGAACAAATTGCTTGACTATCATGGGAGTGTATTTTGCTAATTCCTAAAAGGAATATAGGCATGAATAAGATTTAGTGATGGCCTGTTAGCATGGAAAGAGCTGTAGGTATCAGTGTACTTTGAAAGAAAGTTAGGATTTCAAACATTTGAGATGGGGTGATAAATGGGCCAAGAAGGAGATTGGGGTAGAAGGATTAGCTTCACCAAAGACATGGAAGAGAGAAAATTGTGGGACACATTCAGTGAGTTGCATCTCTGCAAAGACTGAAGCATAGTGATCAGGCAGAAGACAGGGAAAAGGCTGAAGTTCTGGGTTGGGGTTATACTGCAGTTGGAGTGACCAACTGTCCAGTCTGCCAAAGGTCAAGGAGTTTTCTGGAACATGGGACTTCTAGTGTTAAAACTGGGACAGCCCCAGGCAACCTGGGACAGTTGATGACCCTGTTTGTAGGGAATGCTGAGATACAAGCTGAGGGGACTGTATGGCATTTGGTAGGAAGTGGTGAGCCACCTTGCTTGATGGGGAGCAAGGAACTGGGAAGATACGAGCTGTCTTTTGGGAAGAGAGGTCTGAGAGACCAGTCCCCAAGTAGTACACTAGATGAGTATAATGTGGCTCTCGACTAAAGCTGCAGAAAGGGAGGTGGCAAGTTGGGAACATAAACAAATGACATGAGGTACCATTTACAGACTGTGGTTGGGCAGACAGGGAGCTAGAAGAGTGAGATTCCTGGGAGTCCTTGCATCTGGCTGACGGGGAGAGCATTAACTCCATAAGCAGGAGCACGGAGACAAATGGAAAGAGGTGGATTGTGAGTGGGGAAGACATGATGTTCAACAGAGTTTGGAAAGAAGTGGATTTAGTGTTGGCCAAACATCTGGGTGCCAGCGGCTAATAGAAGCTGATGTCCAGCGAGCATTTGGAAATGCGGGTCTGCTGCTTGGACAGTGTTTGTTTATTCATTGTACACTTCTTTGTTCATTCATTCATCCCTTTATTCATTGGTTCATTTAACAAATTACTTATTTGTTGTTGTCCTCATCAGAAATGTAGCAATGAATATGAGGTAGTTCCTTGGCCTCAAGGTATTTACAGACCGGAGAGTCAATAAGTAATTAGATACTATGTCTCAGATATACACTGTTCAGTGTTTTCTACACCCATGGCTCTCTCTTAAACATATCAACACAAAGTCACATAGGCACATGAAGAAATGTAACTTTATGTATACACGGATAGTGTCTACATACACTTTTCCTTGTGCTTCTGCACTCCGGTGGTCTAAGAAGAGAGGCGTGGGAGGCTTTCTTGAGTTGCTCCAAGATATTGCTGCCAGAGCAATGGAGAAGGACCAGGAGCCCAGGCCATGACTGGACTAGCAGGGGGCATAAATCAGAGCAGGTACAGAGGAGGAAAGCGCTCAGATGGGCGATGGCATTGTATGTCATGATGGGCAGTGTGATGTCATGCTACATAGATTGAGGTCTCCAGAGAAGAAGAGGTGGAGTGACCTCTGGCAACAGGAGGGAGGTTGGCAGTAGAGCATCACATAGGAGGAGGTGGCCAGAGACACATCTCTGGTGTCTTAACCTGTGAACAGGTGACATCTGAAGCCACAGTGTGGCTGTAATCAACAGAAAAGAGGAAGAATTAAGGAAAAAAGGGCTAAGGACAGAAAGTTTACATTCTATCAGTGATTGGTGGACAGAATTATATATTTATTTCAGAAATTCTTGAGAAACCTCTGGAGAAAAAAGCTGGTCGTAACTATGGTCCAGGAGGAAATAAGAAGTTGGTTTATTTTATTGATGACATGAACATGCCTGAAGTGGACGTATATGGCACTGTTCAGCCTCACACCCTGATCCGACAGCATATTGATTATGGACATTGGTAAGCAATTCCCTGTATTCTCCACCAAAATTTGATTATCATTATTACTATGGATAAACATTTTTAAATATAATTATCCCCAATTTCTTATTCTTCTGAGGAACATTTTCAGTAATACCTTTTTGGATTTACTGTGTTGCGTATCCCTTTTCTTCACGTTAAATGGAGTAGTTTCCCTTGTGAATTTGGAAGATTGGATTGAAAAGTATCCTGGGAACGTGAAGACTGTCCAGAATTCATGTCCTCTTTAAGAATCAACTCACTCTAAATTATTTAACAGAAGCTTGACCTTATTCTGGAGGATGTAAATATTTGGAAATATCTGGGCACTGCCGTCTGTAGTCCCTGGCATTAACTTCAGGGAGAGTCCCAGCCCGTCCATGGAGTCTTGCTGTGGGGAAGATAATAGGTTCTAGCCAGAAATAGAGTTCCATGAGAATCAGTTAGCAGTGATTGTTCATATTGATTCAGCTCCAGGTCTTGATTTTGGTGTCAAAGGAGCTATGTCACCTTTGGTTTTCTGAGCTTCAGCTTTGATGTCTCTCAGGTGAGGCTAACAAGACCAACCTCAGCAGAGCCATTGTAAAGATAAGGAGACAATTTGTGATGAAGTCCTTTATGAACTGCTAGATTCTGTTGTTTTGTCATTCCAGGTTTGGAATTTAAGGTTCTGTTTTCTGTCTTTCAGGTATGATAGACAGAAGGTGATGCTTAAAGAAATCCACAACTGTCAGTATGTCGCCTGCATGAACCCAATGGTGGGCAGTTTCACGGTCAATCCTAGACTACAGGTAGGGTGTTGAGTACTGCTCTCAAAAATCATAGGTCTTGACTTGTGGTGCTTGTGAGTACAAATTAAGATTCCTGTGGGACATTTGGTTAAGCATATAAGATTTTTTCTTTAATTAGTAGACTTCATTTTTTCAGTTTAGTTTTAAGTTTACAACACAATGAGCCGAAAGTACAGAGACTTCTCATATACTCTCTCACTCCTCCACCCCACTTTGTTTTATCCTGATATTAACATCTTGTATCTGTTATAATTGATGAAACCAATATTGGTTCCTTACTATTAACTAAAGTCCAGAGATTACATTAGAGTTCATTCTTTGTATTGTACATTCTATGGGTTTTGACAAATGTATCACGGTAAGTATCTGCCATTATAACATCACACAGAGTAGTTTCACTGCCGCCGCAATCCCTGTGCTCTGCCTGTTCCTCCCTCCCTCTCCTCTGAATCCCTGGCAACAACTGATCTTTTGTTTTTCAATTTTTTTTACTGTGGTAAAATACATGTTACATAAAATTTACCACCTTAACCATTTTAGGTGTACAGTTCAGAGGTATTAAATACATTCATAGCATTGTGCAACCATCACCACCATCCATCTCCATAACTCTTTTCACTTTGTGAAACTGAGACTATATAACCCATCAGCAATAGATCCCCATTCTCTCCTGCCCCCACCCCTGACAACCATCATTCTGCTTTCTTTCTCTATGATTTTGACTGCTCTAAGTACCTCACATAAGTGGAATCGTACAGTAGTATTCTTTTTGTGACTGGCTTATTTCACTGAGAATAATGTCCTTAAGTTTCATCCATGGTGTATATTTAAGAATTTATTTCCTATTTAAGGTTGAATCATATTCTGTTACATGTATGTACCACATTTTCCTTAGGCATTCACATGGGAATTCTATTTTTAATTTTTTCGGGAACCACCATACTATTTTCCATGACAGTTGTACCATATTTTATTCCCACCAACAGTGCAGAAACCATTCTAATTTCTCCACATCCTTGCAAACATTTATTTTCTGTTTTTGTTGTTGATAGTAGTCATGCTAATGGGTATGAGGTGGTATCTCATTGTAGTTTTCATTTGCATCTCCCTAATGATTAGTGATGTTGAGCATCTTTTTATGTGCTTATTGGCCATTTTTATGTCTTCTTTAGAGAAATGTCTGTTCAAGTCTTTTGCCCATTTTGTTTGTTTTTGTTGTTGTTGTTGAGACAGGGTCTTGATCTGTTGCCCAGTCTGGACTGCAGTGGTGTGATCATAGCTCACTGTAGCCTTAAACTCCTGGGCTCAAATAATCTTCCTGCCTCACCCTCCTGAGTAGCTAGGATTGCAGACGTACACCATTATTCCTGGATAATTTTTCTTATTTTTTATAGAGATGGAGTCTCACTTTGTTGCTCAGGCTTATCTCAAACTCCTGGCCTCCAACAATCCTCCTGCCTCAGCCTCCCAAAGTCCTGGGATTACAGGTGTGAGCCACCACACCCAGCCCTTTTGCCCATTTTTTAATTGGGTTTTCTTGTTGTTAAGTTGTAGGAGTTATCTATTATTCTGGATAATGTACTGATCTTTTTACTGTCTTCATAATTGCCTTTTTCAGAATGTCACAGTTGGGATCATATATGTATAACCTTTTCAGATTGGTATTTTTAACTTAGTAATATCTATTTAAGGTTCCTCCCTGTTTTTTTTTTTTTGTGGGTTAATAGCTCATTTCTTTTTATCACTAAATAATAGTCATTGTACAAATGTACCACAGTTTATTTATCCACTCACCTATTGAAGTACACCTTGGTTGCATACAAGTTTTGGCAATTAAGAGTGAAGCTGCTGTAAACATTTGTGTGTAGGGTTTTGTGTGTGCATATAAGTTTTTTAATAATAACAACAACAGATACCACCAACATACAAAAACAGCATATGGTGGTTGCTTATCTGGAGTCAGCTGGGAGTGAGCTAGGTGGCTGCTGATCTTGGCTGGGCTTGTTTGTGAATGTCTGGGGCTGGACTAACCTAGCGTGGCTTTGGCTGAGTGATAGGGACTGTGGGACTCTGTTTAATGTGTATCTTATCCTTCAGCAACTTGTAGAGTTCATGACAGAGTCAAAGGTTTAACAGAGCAAGTGCCAACACACAAGCCTCCAACCTAACTAGGACATTGTCACTTCCCCCTCACTCTGTTGGCTCAAGCAAGTCACATGGTGAAGCCCAGAATCAGGTGGAAAGCACTAACATGTTACGTGGGAGTGGGCCCAGATACAGGGAAGAGTGAAAAAATCAGGCTGTTTTTTACAATTTTATGGTACAGTTATAATCCCTATTTTATGTTCTTGTATTTGTTTTTCTTTTCAGAGACATTTCACAGTGTTTGCATTCAACTTCCCGTCCCTGGATGCACTAAACACCATCTATGGCCAAATCTTTAGTTTCCACTTCCAGCAGCAAGCATGTGGTCCATCAGTCCTCAGGAGTGGCCCCACTCTGATCCAGGCAACAATAGCATTCCACGAGATGATGACGCGTAGCTTTTTACCCACTGCTATTAAATTCCACTACGTCTTTAATCTGAGAGACCTAACCAACATCTTCCAGGTACCTTGACTGCTCTGCGTTATCCCTCTTGAGTAGAGGAATAATTATAGTACTATTAATGGTGTTCATTTATAGAACTTAACTTACATACTTTTGTATGCCTTCTTTCATTTTGTACTCATAAACTTCTCTGTGAGGTTTATTATTTCCATTTTATCAATAAGAATAGTGGTTCTCCTCAGGTCATATAGTGTCTTCCTCCATTTGTGCTGCTATAATATAACAAAATACCTAAGACTAGGTAATTCATTAATAATGGAAATTTATTTGTCACAGTTGTGGAGGCAGGTTTGGTGTCTGGTGAGGGTCTGGTCTCTGCTTCCAAGATGGCGCCTTGAGTGCTGCATCCTCCCATGGCAAAGGGACAGAAGCTAAAAGGGGCAAATGACTAGCACATCTTTTATAGGGTCACACCACCCTCATGACTTAATCACCTTCTAAAGGCCCCATCTCTTAACACTATTACACTGGTGATTTAAGTTTCAGCACTTACATTGCGGGGGCCATTCAGATCATGGCACACAGTAACCTAGCAATGGAAGCAAAGGTAGAAGTCTGGACTCTCTCAATAGATTGAGTGAGTGATTGAGTCAGTGAGTGCTTATTTTATTTGAGTGCAAAATAATAGGGATAATTGGTCATGTTCTTGCATAAAACATTTATGTGTGATTTTAATACATATTTTAATATAAATTATAATTTTTTAAATTGCTAGATCATTTTAATCTGACATTAAAAATTACCTTGCTTACCTGGTAAAAGGGTAGCATTTATATATTTGATTTAGAAAGGAAATATTAAAGAAGGAATTGAAAGTCTGGAATTTTTAAAAAATTCAACTAATACAGTCTACCCTGTCCAGTAAAAGTAGATAGAAAGTTATTTATGATTGAAAGTTCTTTTGTGAGAGAGATAGTGTATGGTTAAGTATGAAAACTTCATAGAATTTCTTTACATTTTTTGTAACCCTCTTTTCAAAATCACTCCACAACTACCCCAAAACCATAACACAGCATTAGTCGATAGCTTCTTAAGAGCATGGACCATTTCTTTTTATGCCTATATTGTACCTGCCAGAAAGACTATGCTTAATAAAGTGTTGTTTAAAAGAAAAATGGAGAGAGGCCATAGGTGAAATGGGGCACAGGAACTACCTTTTGCTCACCTTTTGTACCCAGCGTGTCAGTGGCACCTGATTCCACCAAGTAATTCTTTTTTTGCAGATTAATTCTCCACAGCTCCCTTGCTGTTCTCCTTTGATTCCAGGATAGGCTGACTCTCTCCATGAGGAGCGGTTGTGTATGAATCCAGGAAGGCAGGGTTGAGTGGGCACGGGAGTCATGGTGTTTTGACGCTAGACCAGGATCTACCCACAGACTGCAAATTTGGGCAATTTACTTTTAGTCTCATATTCTTCATCTGTGAAGTGAAGGAGTTAGACTGATGGATCTCAATGGATTTTAGAGTAAAAGGTTATGATTTTGTGGCTTTCATGTTAGCTGTTTGTACTTTAGTTTTGTTAAACTTAGTCTAGTGGAGGGACTCAGTAACTCAGGCACAAGGACTCAGTTGGGCTATTTTAGCTCCTGGGCTGGCTCTTGAAATATGGTTTTAGATGCATTCCTAAAAATGGATATAATGAAATTAAAATTTTAAGATGCTGCTTATCAGAGGGTAAACTTCTTTTTATACATGCATGCTCACACACATTACCGTTTATATTTCTTTTAGCTTAATTCGCTAAATTCAGATTATAGTTATAAAAATGTTTAAGAAAAACTTATTTGGAATGTCATCAGCTTCTGAATGAATTCTTGCCTTGTAGGGAATTTTATTTGCTTCTCCTGAATGTTTAAAAGGTCCAAATGATTTAATACGCCTGTGGCTTCATGAATCTTCCCGTGTTTACGGAGACAAACTGATAGACACAGAAGATTGTGATTTGTTTCAGAAAAAAATATTGGAAACTGCTTATAAATATTTTGAAGTAAGTGTATGAATGTCAGAGGTCGCTGGGGCCGAAGTTAGGTAAGGGAGTGAGTGAGGCGTACAAGGGCTTGGTCTGTGGTTAGGAACATTCCACCTACCTACTCACAGTTCAATCTACAAGCTTTTAATAGGCCACTCTGCCCCCGGATGAAGCTTTCTGGCTGGTTGATACACCGTGTTTTTCTCTTTCTCCTCCTGCAGGGTGTAGACAGTCACGTGCTGCTTCAACAGCCCCTGATTTACTGCCACTTTGCTAGTGGCAGGGAGGACCCATGTTACATGCCAGTGAAGGACTGGGAAGTGCTGAAGACGATTCTTACAGAAACCTTAGACAACTACAATGAACTAAATGCTACCATGCACCTGGTGTTGTTTGAAGATGCCATGCAACATGTGTGAGTTGACCAGTCGTGATGCTTTTTCACCAAACTAAGAATGACTGGTATCCACAATTATTATTTTTCAGTAGATCATACAGAGCACTCTGAACTCTCCCAGTCTTATACATTGTCATATAATATAAAAAGATAAAAGGGTTGCTATTACTTACATCACAATTTAATAATGTCTTACATAGGCATACTACTTTCCGAAGTACCATCAGATCCATTATTTCACTTAAATATTAAGAAAGAGGAATATAAATGACTTATTCTAAATCACATAGTTTGTAAGTGGCAGAGACAGGAATCAAACTGATTTTCAGTGATTAAGCTGGTTTTGTTGAGTATCTACCGAGTGCCAGATAAGAACATTGCCAGTCTTTTTGGTACCTTTGGGTAAATTAGAAGAAAGGGGGAGGAAGAAAATTAGAAAAAAGTACATTAGAAAAAAGTACCTGTCCTCGGGCAGAGCTTGGCTGACAAGCCTCTCCCCCTTGACTGGGTACCTTGTTCAGTGCACAGACCATGCAAGTATCTAGAGCCCACCTCCAGCGGGACATTGTTCTGGGTGCTGGGATATAGAAGCAAACGACATAGTCCAGTCCCTTCTCTAATCAACCTTATGTGTTAGTGATGCGGACGTTATAAGGATATGAACAGATAACCAAGCCAATAAGCAAGAAAAATGTCAGAAGGTGATGTGTCATGCTGAGGATAAAATAGGTTGATTCTGAGAAATAAATTATGTGGATTCCAAGGAGGGACTGGGCATCTGTGTGAAGAGGTGACATTTAAAGTGAGACCTAAATGATAAGCAAGAACTAGGTATGGAAAGATATGGAGAAAGCACATTCCACGCAGAGGGCAGATTTCACGTGGCAGGAATGTTTGAGAAACAGAAAGAGGATCAGGGTGGCCGTAGCACAGAGAAAAATATGACAGATATAGAGCGTCAGGAACTGACCTTCCTTAGGCAGGATGTTTCCTTGTAAGCAAAGTAAGGAGTCCTGATTTTATTCTAAGTGCAGTGAGGAGCCGTCAGATGGATTTTAGCGTGGGGATGACACGGCGTGTCGTACAGTCTAAACAGCTCGCTGTTGCCACTGCCGTGTAGAAAGTCGATCAGATCTTTGCATCCAGTACTGCTCTCCAGTCTGAGCTACCATCACCTCTCGTGGGCCTTCCCAATCAGTGAAAATGGGAAAAGGTTTCTTAAAAAGAAAGACAAAGAAATCATCATTAAAAACAAAAAGGAGGAAAAAAAAGGAATCTAAATAGAGGGAAAAAATGTGGAGAGTTCAGTTTTTAGAAGAATTACTCTTTACAATGTTTAGCCCCAGAGCCTGGGGAAATTTTGGAGTCCTCCCAGTCATCGCTTGTTACAAGCCTACTAAGTATTGATAGTTTTATTGATCCCTTTGCAGTTGTGATGCTTCCTCTGATTAATAGACAAAGGAAGTGTTAGTTGGAATCCATGACCGTGGTGTTAGAAGAATTGTTAGCGACACTGTTTCCTGGGTGGGTTAAAATACCCTGACTGTGTGTGCATTGGGGCTCGGGTGAAACACCTCCCCCCAACGGACACCGAGGGAAAGAGTTTGCCATGTGATCCCTCAGTGTGGCATTCTCCGTGGCTGAAAGGTAAGGCTGCTTCTTTGATCGGGGATTATCAGCTAGAAGCTGGTTTACTCGGCATTAGGGGTGATTTAAGAGCCTGTCCTTGAGTGATGCAGAAAGAGACTTTGCCACTTAGAGAATCTTGTGAGGCAGAAACCTCAAAGCATACATTAAAATGAAATGAAAACACTGCTTTATAGCTTGGGGTTTGTCCCATGTCGGAGTCCGTTTATAGCTTTCCCCAAGGTGGTTTTGTTGTGTGGTTATGTGAAGTAAACTTTAATGAGATGACTGAGCTTGTAAAAATAACGTGTGTTTTCACTTGTTGAAGGTTTTCAGGAAATGTCCACACAGGCTGGTCCTAGTATAAGTGACTCTAACTTTATTAGTTTTTTGAAATCTCTACTTTAAAAAAAGAAAAGAAAAGGAAAAGAAAAGAAACATCTTTGTGGTTCACTCAGGGCCTGAAGTTTAAGTTCATTTCAGAAAAGCAACCTACACCAAACACAATGGCATAGAACTTTTGGCATTTGGGTATCTATATGCTTACATTTTGCTTTGTTGTTTTCCTAATTTTTTTTTAATTTTTTAATTTTGAGACAGAGTCTTGCTCTGTTGCCCATGCTAGAGTGCCGTGGCATCAGCCTAGCTCACAGCAACCTCAAACTCCTGGGCTTAAGAGATCCTCCTGCCTTAGCCTCCCGAGTAGCTGGGACTACAGGCATGTGCCACCACGCCTAACTAATTTTTTCTATTTTTAGTTGCCTGGCAATTTCTTTCTATTTTTTGAGTAGAGATGGGGGTCTCGCTATTGCTGAGGCTGGTCTCAAACTCCTGACCTCAAGCAATCTTCCCACCTCAGCCTCTCAGAGAGCTAGGATTACAGACCTGAGCCACCACGTCCGGCCAGTTTTCTTAATATTTATAACAATTATGACCTGTTTCTTCAACTGAACCCATATTTTCTAATGTTAGAGCCAATTTATTCATAACTGTAAAATGTAGCAGTAACATCAATAGATTAAGCATTCAGAATCTCTTGGATCCTATAAAACAAGGAATTAGTTGGCCTTGCTAGAAATTTAACTTTATGGTACTGAATGGCTTCAGTAAATTATTCTAGAATGGTATAGGCACAAGGAAGGCTTTAGTGTGAAGAAAGTAAAAATCATATTAAGAGGCAAGTGTTTAATCTACAAAGTAAATCACATGGAGATATTTGTTAGTCTAAACAAATCCAATTTTTCCAAAGTGATTCTACAGCAAAGATTTCTGGCACAAGGACATTCCACCTTGGATGTCCTCATACTTGGATGCTGATGGAGAATTGGGATCTTTCCTGTTAATCAAAAAATCTGGAAGTTCAGACACAAGGCCTTGCATATATTTTCTCTTTTGAATTTTGGTGGTGAGTAATAAGCCATAAGAGAGTCCAAAGTATTATTAGCACAGGAAGGTTTGTTAGGCAAATGGTTCCAGGGCAAAGATGCAGGCAGCATCTGTTTGGGGAAACATGTGAACAAGGACTAAAGGTTTCCAATAAAAATTGGAAATTAGTCTCTAAATATTTATTTTAAAAATAAACAACATACACACAGACTCAGGGCACTTTAGATTTCATGCTGCTGTGGGCTTGCTCTTTCTTTCACCAGGTGTCGCATCAGCCGGATCTTACGAAGCCCTCGGGGCTGCGCCCTCCTGGTTGGAGTGGGGGGCAGCGGCAAGCAGAGCTTGTCTAGGCTGGCAGCTTACATCTGCGGCCTGGAGGTCTTTCAGGTCACTCTTACTGAAGGCTACGGAATCCAAGAACTTCGGGTGAGTAACCGAGCTAGGCTGTACTTCTAACCCTTTTGTCCGGTGGATAAGGTGTAAGCTGACAGTGCACCCATGTCAGCCGTGACTCCAGATTGGGCCAAGGCCTCCCCATGGCTGTTGCGGGAGAGGGAGGCTCTTTAGAGCAGTTATTTACCTTTGGCTGTTTTGTCTTTAGGATCAAATGATTAATAATAAATTCCTATAAATTTGTATAGGTTTAATAACATATAAACCTGGCTCAGAAAATACTTTATTAAATACTTGATTACACAAATATATTACTTTGCATTAACCAAACCTGATACTCACCACTATTAGCGTTCCTATATGACAGATGGGGGGGGGGGAGATGCTTTCTTTGCAAGTACAAATAGAATTTCTTCCACCTCAGATAAGAATATGAGAATAAAATCCAGTGAGAGTAGGAAATTCAAGAAACTCACATATATTTTTAAAATTTTGCTTTTTAATCACAATGGTGCTTACAAAATGGTCCTGATAGTTTGTGGCAAGTGCTATTTTAAATTAGAAAAATCACTTGCTTTTAATATTACTGACCAAATAAATAAAGGAAAATCATTTTCAGTGCAATAGACAATCGTTGGAATGAACAGAAGACTTCCCTTTGCGGAGTTGCTTGACAAAGGCATCACTGAATTCATGTTCACTCTGTTACAAGGGAGTTTTTCACCAGCAGCCTATTTTCATCCCTATGCTCCCTTAAGCCACAAACATGACACTCATCATTATATTCCAGAAAAGGAGGTGATGTCATGCTGCTTTCCCCTACCCCTGGGTCCCTGAGAGGAAAGAATATGTAAACAGAGGAAAGACACCCCACGCTGCTATAGCGTGATAGTTACTCATTTCCTCCCAGCGCTCACACACACACTCCCAACGCCACATCAGCATTTTAGCAAAGCATGAATGATGGCCTCCTTTCCTTACAGGTAGATCTTGCCAATTTGTACATCAGAACTGGAGCCAAGAACATGCCCACCGTGTTCCTGCTGACAGATGCCCAGGTTCTAGATGAGAGCTTTCTGGTGCTGATTAATGACTTGCTGGCATCAGGTGATTAAACCAACACATTCCTTGAAAGATCTTCCCCAATGACAAATTATCTGTAGTTTCAGTGAACTTTAAGGAGAGATAATTTGTCTTTGAGATGGTTGCTGGGGAGTCTTTGGGGAGAAACCTATAAACCTAACTAATTTGAGGTGTATTGCTTTCTTAGTCTGCTTACGGATGAGAAGGCCTCCACGGAAGTAAATGTTATTCCTACATGTACGGGTTTAGTAGGTGTGTTCACCGTCCCTTGTCCTTAATGTGTTGTGTGTCTTATAAATGCAAAAAAAAAATGGCATTTCTGATTTCAAACTGTCATTATTTAAGCTGAATTTTGACTTATAAAGCATTTTGAACATTAAAAAGTCATATCTAAAATTGAAATGGAAATGATCCTTCAGTAATTCTCATTCCTTTGGGGGGGCAGGAGAAATCCCAGATCTGTTCAGTGATGAAGATGTGGACAAGATAATTTCTGGAATTCATAATGAAGTTCGTGGTCTGGGCATGGTGGACTCCAGAGAAAATTGTTGGAAGTTTTTTCTGGCCAGGGTACGACTACAGCTCAAAGTAAGAAAAACTTGCTTTATTTGCATATTATTTAAAACCTGCTGTTGGAACTACGATACGTTTCTATTTCAGGTTTCATATTATGAGTTTGAATTTGAGTGATTCATTTGGAAAGGACATGGGCATTTTTACATGCTTGCGTCTGGGATGTGCCTTGCTACATTCTCCCGTGATGCTGAGCTCCTACAACGCATCGTGCTGAATGCGTGTGCAGTCCTCAATTGAGCTGCACGTGATCTCTGTCCTCGAGGAGATTACACTGTTACGGGAGGCAGGAGACATCACAAGTATAATTGTCATACAAGACAAATGTAAATAGTGCTGTGGGATTGCAGAGGAGTGAAGCATTCTTCATGATTGGAGCAGGACACCCTGGAAAAAGTGATGCGCCGCGTGTCAAGCATGGATCAGAATTCATGGGGACAGGAAATAGCACTTATGCGAGGGTGGACGGACTGTATAGTACATATTTGGAGAAACCTGAGATACCTTGAAAGACCTGGAACGTAGATCACTTGTAGGGAGCGTGAGGTCGTTAAGTCTGGAAAAGTTAATTGGGAAGAAGTTAGGAGTTTATAAATCATGAAGTGAGCAGTGGGGAGAGTTTTGAATTAAGGAAGTGACTGTGATGTCAGTACTTCAGGGAAAGTAATTTAGAATGTTCTGAAGGATTAACCTGATGTTCTTCCCCATAGGCTGCTCTGCTTTAGTGCTGTGGTCCCCAACCCCCAGGCCGTGGACTGGCATGGGTCTGTGGCCTGTTAGGAACTGGGCCACACAGCAAGAGGCAAGCAACAGGCGAGCAAAGCTTCATCTGTATTTACAGCTGCTCCCCATCGCTCACATCACCACCTGAGCTCCTCTCACCCACCCACCCTCAGTCGGTGGAAAACTTGTCTTCCATGAAACTGGTCCCTGATGGCAAAAAAGTTGGGGACCGCTGCTGTAGTGTATTAATGGGGATATAATATAACCAAATAACACCATCAGTAAAGGTCAAGTGTCATTAGAAAACAAGAAACATCTCCAAACTCATGGCAGGAAGACAATTTAAGAATGCTGGCAGGGGAAATTCAGGCTTCCTAGTATAGAAATGGTTAGTAACCTAGAAAAACCACTATTTTTGCTACATCTTCTAGTATTGCTATGCCTGTAAAGTTCGTAACAGGCTCTGTGGTGACTATAGAGCCAGGAGTGTTTAAGAAAAGGAGATGGGGGTTGGTGTTGGCCATAAATATACCTATACTTGGAGGTTAAAGAGCAGAGTAACGAAGTTTCTGTAATATTCTACTATTTCAAATTTTGCAATAATCTTCCTGAGCAATTCTGGGCTGAGGTTAAAACTTAAGGTTCAATTGCTCAAAGAGTTTTCTCCCCATCAAAAATGTGCCTAAGAATAGGTTTACCAAGTAGTATCAAGGCCAGGGATTTCTTCCTGTGCCAGTGTGGTATATTTGAATCAAATTTTCTTTATGGAATGGGAAAGCAAGTACAATATTAAAATTTGAGGTAGTAATGTTATAAATCAGTGGTTCTCCAAGTCTGTTTCTCCGAGCTACAGAATCTACATCACCTAGAAACATTTAAACTATATAAATTCTTCAGCCCTTCTCTAGACCTCCTGAATCGGGAGCTCTGTGGGTGGCACCCAGAAATCTGTTTTAACAAGCCCTCCAGGTGATTTGGAGGCATGCTAAAATTTGAGAGCCATTGTTATACAATAAACAGTGCTCAAATGAGCATCCTTTACATACATCATTTACGCTCAACTCTGCTTGCTTCTACAGGATAAATTCCTAGAAGGGGAACTGCTAGGTTCAGTAGCTACAGCTAGTGGTTTTAAAACATCCCTGCAAATTATCTGATGCTCTTCTTACTGTCAAGGAGGCATCTAGATCCCCTCTCCTTGAATCTGGGTCAGCTTATGAGTGTATGAGTGTGGTGGAGTGATGCTGAGTGATTCCTGAGGTTAAGTCATAAAGGGCCCAATTTTCTGTTGAATTCTGCATCGTTTTGTTTATAAGAGATCTATGTATTTAAGCAATTAGCCTGATAGATGTGTCTCATATTTTCCCTGTTCTTTTGTTTGTCTTTTAAATGTGCATATGATGCATGTTTGTTTGTTTATAACTTTCATTTTTTTGAGATCTATATATTAATCAGGGGTTTCTTGATAGTTTAGAAAAATATTTTACTCTCCAAGATTATCTTCACTAGAAGCAGTTGGATCTCAGTTGGGCTATAAATGAGAAAATCTAACGAACAGTTTCTTAAAGCTTCTTACATCAGTAAGTCCAGACTGGCTCTATAACATCCTCAGAGACCTCTTGGAAGAGATGCTCTTCTTTCTCGTCTTCCCTTCTGCCAGCTTTCATCCTGAGGCCTTTGCCTACTGATCACAGACAGTAGGTTTATATTCCAGGCAGGAGAAAGGATGAGGAAGAGGACCTGGAAGCTATCTGTATCGGGAAACCTAAGTTTCCCCTCGAAACCCTAAGCAGATGTCTTACTGGCCACAACTGCCTCCAGCTCCCAGACAGTCTGGGTGGGTGGGGGGTGGTAGGAATATTTGATTTTGACACATTGCCTTTATGAGTAAAATTGGAAATGGATTTTGGAATAGTTTAAAAAGCAACAATATCAGTTATTTCAGTGCCTATACGCTTTTAGGCTCTATGTTTAAAACTTTGCTACCTCTGGAATATATTTCTTATTATATACGGTAAAGAGTGAGCTGAGAGGTTGCAGGTTATTTTTCTGAAAAAGCTATCTTTTTATCTCAACATCATGGATTTCTCCTTACCAGTTTCAAGGACAACCTTTAGTACTTGCCAAAAAGCCATATTAATTGGGTCTATTTACAAATTCTCTCTTCTCTTTTCTTGCTAAATCTCTCTACTACTGATCCAAGCATTGCATTGTGTAAATTAGTAAAACTTTATTATATATTTTGATTTCCAGTTGCTCTTTCTTGTCAATTTTTTCCTAGTTATTCTCACATGTTTATATGTCTGGATAAGCATTAGAATCATTTTGTCAAATTCTAAGAACTCTCCGTTTTAATATTGATTGAAATCACACTGAACACTTATTTTATGTTACGGAGAATTTAATCTTTATGATATAAAGTCTTACCACTTTTATAGAAGGAATATTTCTTTCATAAAGATTTGTAATGGCATATTATTTGTACATAGGGATATTGATTTTTAATTTCATAACCAGCTACATTACTGCCTTTCTTGTAGTTTCTAGTAGTTGATTGATATCATATAACTTGTAGGTGAAGATATTTTGTCTTTCCTACTATTTTATGTTATCTATTCTCATCCTTCATTGTGCCAGTAGATACTGCAGAACGATGTTAAATAATGGTGATAGTAGGAGTTTTTTGTCTTAATTGTTACTTTAATGGGGATGTTTCTAATGGTTTCACTGTTATGTTTTATGTTGGCTTTTGTTCAGGATATATATCTTGTCAAAAGAAGTACCTACCTAGTAAATTCCTTTTCAGCATCTATTGAGATAATTATATGGTTTTCTTGTTGGACTTACTAATATTCATATAATATAAAATGATATACAGAGGTTTTACATTTTTATATTTTTACATCCATCAGTCTTTTCCTTCATGTGTTTTCTTTGAATCTATGTGTAGGCAGGCCTTACCGAAACTGAGATCAGTTTTATATTCATGTCTATTGTTTAATACTTTTTATAGTCTCATTTTTATTATTTAACTCAGTACAAGCTGGAATTTATTTGAGAGTGAGATATGGATCATGTTTCCCCCATTGTCACAAGACTATTAATTGAATAATCTATCTCTTCCCTACTAAAATGAGTAGGAGATTGTTTTGTCTTGTTTTGTTTTTAATGCTAAGGAGGAATAGAATATCTCCCTCAGAAGAAGGGATCCCACTTCTGACCCGTTTTGGCCTTGTCACTTAGTTTGATGCATCATGAGAAAGGTTAACGGTCAGTGCCATGACCTCTTTACCCTGAGGAAGAACTATTATGGCAAAAAATGGGTTGTGCTTTAGCCTGAAAATGGCAGCTTCTTTCTTTTTAGTTCATATATATTACCCCCAAATCCTTGAAATTTTAAAATAGAATTCCAAATTACTCTATGTTAGTTTCAGACATCATGCTATTCACCAGCGTGTGCTAAAGACTGAGGATTTCCAACGAGCCCGTATCTCCTTTGCATGTGCTCCAAGCTGGGCAACGTGGGAAAGCTAAATGTGTTAGGGGGGTTGGTGAGCACACCTGGCAGGTCAGCCTAAATGATGTGAAGTTGCCACCCCATTACCCACGCTCACCACCCAGAGTCGGTTCCCATTTGGAATGCAGGGACAGTGAGAACCTGTTGGCATGCAAAATGTGACCTCTGAATCCCACAGGGCAGTTCCCATTAACGATGATCAGATGTGTGTCCTTGGATTGCCTCAAATAAGCTGGTGAATAACAATGCCAAATGCCTTCTCTCCTTCATTTGTATACGTGCATCTTTTCCAACACAGTTCTTGTCTTACAGCTAGAGCATACAGCTCTTTCCTCTTCTCTCCTGTGCA